>NC_058406.1:25640209-25857121 GCF_002201575.2 Neomonachus schauinslandi
CTTTCTTTCTTTCTTTCTTTCTTTCTTTCTTTCTTTCTTTCTTTCTTCTTCCTTTCTTCCTTTCTTTCCTCCCTCCTTCTTTCCTTCCCTCCCTCCTTCCTCCCTTCCTTCCTTCCCTCCCTCATTTCTTCCTTCCTTCTTTTCTTCCTTCCTTCCTTCCCTCCTTCCTTCCTTCTTTCCTTCCATCCCTCATTCCTTCCTTCCTTCCTTTTTTCCTTCCTTCCCTCATTCCTTCCTTCTTTCCTTCCTTCCTTCCCTCCCTCCCCCCTTTCTTCCTTCTTTCCTTCCTTCCTCCCTTTCTTTCTTTCTCTTCTCTCCCCCTCCCCCCCCTTCCCTTCCCTTCCCTCCCCTTCCCTTCCCTTCCCTCCCCTTCCCTTCCCTCCCCTTCCCTCCCTTTTATTTAAAACTAAGAGGAGAGGATTTGAGCTGTGTTAACCCAGACTAAGTTTTCTGATTCCGGTCTCTCATTCTTCTTGACTAACAACAAGTAAGAACACTTTGTTTTCACTGATAAATTCACCTTGAATCTTGAGAGCATGTTACATGCCATGCACTGCTATAGGCAGCGGACAGACAACAGCAACAAAACCAAGTGTCTGCTCCATGAAGCCACTCCTCTAGAGCGGCTTTTGATGTGAAGCCTCCTCTGAAGTGACATTGGTTAACATGGCTGCCAAGGAAGCACCCTAAAACCCTAGCCTTGCCCCAAGCTTCTGGAGTTTCTCTGTGCAAAGTTAGCTTCGTGTGTATTCTCTCACTTGATCCTGACAGTACCCTGTGAGGTAGCTATTATTGATCCCATCTCAGAGCAAGGATGCTGAAACTCACAGTCAAGGGGTTTCCTTAGAGTAAAGGCTATAAAAGGCCAATGGGGGATCACCGCTGCTCTGGGATCTTGTACTTCACATGTCCTCACTTGTCTGATTTCTCCTGCTCTTGGCTGTGAGGCAAAGTCTATGTGGGCTCCTCAGCACAATTCAAAAAGAGTCCCTTCTTAAATCCCACCATATATGACAATGTGGATAACCTTGAGAACATTTTGCTAAGTGAAATAAGCCAGTTATAGAAGGACAAATACTGCATGATTCCACTTATTTGAAGTATCCAAAATAGTCAAACTCATAAAAGCAGAAAGTAGGGGCTTGAGGGGAAGGAGAAATAGGGAGTGCCATTCAACAGGTATAAAGTGTCAGTTATGCAAGTTAAGTTCTAGAGATCATCTGCAGAACATGGTGTTCATAGTTAGCAATACTGCACTGTACACTTAAACATTTGTTAAGAGGATAAATCTCAGGTTCACTGTTCCTATCACACACACACACACACACACACACACACACAGTCCCTTCTTTCATTTGAGCCAAGCAATTAAGACCAAGAACCCTTAGTGGTTAGGGAGAAGGAAAAGGAGAGAAGATCCACTGGCTTCCCCTACCCCATCCCATATGTTGTGGGGTGATATTGCTCATTCAACCAACCAGAATTATTTACTGATCACTCTGTGCCAGGTATTCACAGAGGCAACAGCAGAGCAGACAAGATTTCTGTCTTCCTGGAGATTGGATTCTGGTAGAGAAGGCAACAATAAAAAACTACACAAACATTCGAATGATCCTTTCAGACTAAGATAAGGGCTGTGAAGGAAATGGTTGGGGGTGTGGCAGTAACTTGGGGCTTGGTTTTAGATATGGTGGACTCCATGAGCTGGTTGCATGTGAACTGAGACCTGAAGGGTGACAATAGGACAATTATGCCAAGAACTCGAGCAAGAGAGGTGAAGGTGTGTGTGTCGGGGGGTGGACAGCAAGTATGAAAGTCTGGAGGCTAGAGAAAGCTTGCTGGATTCAAGCAACAGAAAGGAGACCAGAGTGGAAGGAACACTGTGAGCAGGGAGAGTGTTATAGGATGGGGATTTTCACAGATGGTATTTTCTTTTCTTGAAACAGTCACCATCTCTGCACACCTTAAGAAGCTGTTTTTTTTTCCCAAAAGGCAGAAGAGTTTTTAGGAGAGTCAGGGCCCTCTGTCATCTCTATATCTCCTCATTATCAGGCTGTCCCTGCAATCCAGGAGCTGCAAGAGAGTTACAGGGCCACAAAGTGGGAGAAGGTGACATTAGCTGGAGACTAATGCCATTGCTCCCCTGAGCTAATCCCTCCATTACCATTGTCAGCTGCTTGTGTATAGGAAAGGCATTCAACGAGCTTTGGGCACACTGTCCTTGAGATGCAAGTGGACATATTACTATCAGGTCGGGGAACCTGATGGCCCAACTCAGGGGTCAGCAAACTACAGCCCAAAGGCCAAATCTAGCCTACTGCCTGTTTTTATAAGTGAAGCTTTATTGGCACCCATTCATTTACAGATTGTCTGTGACTCATTTCGAACCACAACAACAGAGTTGAATCATTTTAACAGTCTATTTGGCCCCCAAAGCTGAAATATTTACTCAATGGCCCTTTCAGAAGTTTGCTGACTCCTGACCCAAAGAATTAGTCCCGGAAGCTTACCCGAAGAACTTGGTGGTCACTTCCCTCCATTGTTGCTTTGGCATCCCTGTCCTAGACCAGCTCCCTGAGCAGAGCTTCTTGTCCCCCCAACAGACCCCAGGTTATAGGAACATCTCTAGGAAAAATCCCCATACAAGGTATCCTAGGACCGGCTGCACAGTCTCACAAATTTGGGATTGGAAGATAGTGTGGGTACTGGAAAATCCTCCAGGATCCAACACTAATTAATGACACCAGGTAATTTAAGTATGGCTCATTTTCCGCAGAAGCAAGAGTGTGTCCAATGCTCTGCTGTGATGGTGACTAGAGCATGTTCTCATCTCAGCTTCTCCCTGTATTTCTGCCCACTTCCATTGCTGTTATCTATTGCCCAGTCTCCTTCTGGTGTTACTACCCCCATTAGAGAGAGTTGAGTTGGTCTTGTGGGAGGACATTGTCCTTTGAGTAGAGCTCTCTGGCTAGACCAAGTCAAGCCTGTATCTTGTCTTCACCTTGGCTCAGGGGCTCCCCTGTGGTAGCGTCAGCTGGGGTGTTGGTGAAGATGATCATATAGCACCAGCATGACAGCTTTTGTGGAAGGCTCCATTATAAGGGAATGATGGGCATTGCCTGTTTGGAGGCTGCATCTGCACTTTTGATGAATACTGACCCGAGTATCATTTCCTTCGGAGGGAGGGGGTAAAACAGTCTTCAGAGCTTCCCATATTCAGTGGTGGGGGTCTGTAGGGCCTGTCCAGACAGCACTCACAAACTCTAACACTGTCACCAGCTAAATGTTCACTTCCCAGTGACCACGTTTCTCATTAGGGCCTGAGGTAGAGGTGGCTGAATAGAGAAACATCTTTCATCCGATTTGCTTGGGAGACTCTCTGCTTCCTCCTATACTTTTTCTCAGTGGGGTATTGCTGTCCGCAGCATTTCTACCTAAGTCAGTTTCTCCATGAAGCTCACCAGCTATTCAGAGAGATCTGTCCTCCGCCCCCCGCCCACTCCCCAAAATCTTCAGTGAAGCATGAAAAATTCAGTCATTTGGCTCATTCAGACTTTCCAGATGTCTGATGTTGGGCAAGAGATGCATGATGCTGACATATGGCACTTTTTACCTTCTACCCACGTGTTTGACATTGTGCAGATGTAGACATTTGAAAAAGATTGATTTGTTTTATTAATGAAACAATGATGAAATAACACTGGAGAAACTTTTGACAAGTCACACATAATCCCATTGTTCTAAAATAACAACCATTTCCACTTTTGCATATTTCCTTCCTGGTTTGGCTCACTTCAAATATATAAATCATGTAGTGGTTCCACTGTTTGGTAATCTGCTTATTCCATCTCTTACTTCATCATACATATCCTTTCTCTGTTTCCACATTATCTTTAAAATTATTGATCTTAATGATTTCATAATAGTCCTTTGGAGTGGATATAGCATTTCCTTAGTGTAGTGAGTAAGAACATGGTCTTAATCATGGAGGCTCAGCTTCTACATCTATAAAATGGAATCAATATTAACCACTCAGGGTTGTTGTTAAAATGACATAATATTTTATATTATAAATATAGCATATTATATATATCAGTCAACATAGGCTGTTATTTTGTGGTAATAAGCAACCCCCAAGTCTCAGTTGAATAAAGCAAATTTTATTCTTTCCTCATGTTACATATGCATCATGGATTAATTGGTGGTGGGAGGGGGTTGGTGGTACTGTGGTTCTGTTCACTGCAGTTACTTAGGGACTCAGGCTGTTGAAGAATGTGATACATATATCACGTGTTTACAACTATCTTAACAGAATAACCTGGCCCCACCCACTAACAATGGGAACCAGAAGTAAATCTTACCTTGTGTCTTAGGGACAACTAGAAAACTGATAATTTTCACAACATATAATTAAAATGGAATGACATATGTAAAGTTCTCACTTAGCACAGTGTCCCAGGAACATGAGAGCACTCAGTAAGGACAGACACTACCATTATTGTTATTAATTTTCTGTTATTGTGTTTTTTCTTTTTCTTTTTTTTTTGTTGCAATTATAGGTAGTGTTTCAATGAACATCCTTATGCAGAAGTTTGTTCCCTAATGATTAATCCTCAAGAACAGTATTGAGTGCCTGAGCTTTGGGATCAGGCGAAGGAGGAGTCACTTTCTAGCTCTGAAACTTACTCGTTGAAGAGCCAAGGCCAGAAGGTGTGTGAAATCAGCAAAGAGGAAATCACTGTTTTGGTTTTGTTTCCTAATCTGATTTCGATTTCTCGCCTGTAACATCATATCTTCCATTTGTGGTGCTTAAAGATTTCTAATTTATATTCTTAGGTACTAGCCAGACATGATGAATTTTCATGTTTCATATACTATACCACCCCCTCTATATCTACACTTTAATTTCCATCTTGTGTTGTCAGTGTAGACAAATGACTCCGACTGGTGCATGGTCTGGACCTTACTGAGTCTTCACTGATTGCGTGGATGGGAAGTCTGTCAGCCGGTCATGTCCTTCACAAGAGCTGAGGCAGTTTAAGGAACTGCCGTGGTCGAGATAGTAGTGGTGCACACCTTTGACTCTGCTTGTGGTCTGGTCTAGCCAGAGGCCCTGGGTTATGACGTAGATAGTTTGCCTTATGGAGGCTTTGCTTCTGACTTTGGACAAGCTAGTTAACAAATACATGCCTTCCTTTATGCCTTGGTAAAATAGACAGAGGACCATCTTGGCATCCAATAGATGCAGCACAAACTTGATTTCTTGGCATGAAGGCAAACTGTCTTTACAGGTTTTACTAAGCACAGTTATATTAAAAAAAGGATGATTGTGGATTGCCTATTAAATATTTAGATCAGTGGTTCACAGCCCTCAACACGGATCACCTGGAGGAACCTAAAAACACTGATGTCTGAATCCCACCCTGAGGGACTCTGATTTAATTGGACTGGAGTGCGGCCTGGCCGCTGGGATTTTTAAAAGCTCCCCAGGTGATTCTAATATTCAGCAAAGTTTGAGAACTATTGACGAGACCAGTGGTTCTCAAACTTGAACGTGCTGCAGAATTCCCTAGAGGGCTTGTTAAAACCCAAATTACAAGGATCCACCTCCAGAGTTTGTGATTCAGTGTTTTGAAGATGTGGGGTGGAGCCCTGGAATTTGGATTTCTAACAAGTTCCCCGGGTGGTACTGATGCTGCTGGTCCACGCTCACACCCTGAGAGCCACTGATGGATGCTTCCACGTGCTCTCTGTGCATTTCCCTGCGGTGAGGGGCTCTGAAGGGGAAACCCAGGGGGGTAGGCATTTTAGAGGCAGGAGAATGGACAGAGTGTCTAGGCCTGAGAATTGCGGGACCCTTCCTGAAATGCAGTTGCTATAGGCAGCCTGGTCCGCAGCGTTTTCCTTAGCAGCTGGCTTGAGGGCTCTGGCCAGGCTTGGCTCAACGAGCTCAGGCCACCAGCCCTCCTGGGAAACGGAGACATCAGTCTCCCTCCTTCCATTACCTACATTAGCACAGTTAGTTGTGGCAATCCCTCTTCCTGGCTGCTCAGGATATAAAGTGCTGACTGTGGAGCCACACTTGATGTCTGAAACTTCCAGGGCAGAAAGGAGGGATATGATGGTCTGTGACCCAGGAGACCAGAGCAGCACAAGGCAAGGGTGGGGGAACATGGCATATTAGCAGCCCGGGGTGGGGGCGGTGGTGGAGGCAGAAGAAGAATCTGGCCAGAGTCGGTCACTCTGGGCCACAGCATCCCCAAATGAACTGGCCTTGAGGTACCTGAGCAATTTGAGGACGGAACAGTGGGCTTATTTCTCCATTATTACCCAGAGAATTGTAGTGATAAAGAGGTGGTATAGATGGTGGTGGGTAGGGTGAGGTGGGGCGAAATGGGAGAGAATGATAGGGATAGAAATGTGATCTTTTTGCATATTATCTGAGTGGTGTGGGAATAATTTAATCATCTTGAATTTACGGAGGGAAATGCTCAGTCCTGTAGACCTTCTGCTTTGGCAGACAAAAGCGTCTCAGGATGAATAGTAATAGCTAACACACAGCACTGACTCTGTGCCAGGCGCTGTGCTAAGCGCCTCACGTATATTCACTCATTTCATCCACACATCAGCCCTAAGAGGTGGGACTACTATTATTCCTGTTGTATGGGTAAGGAAACTGAGGCATGGCGAAGTCAAGTGACTTGCTCAAGGTCAGCCAGCTGAAGCCTGCCACTTTGGCCCCAGAGTCCATGTGTTTAGTCCTGGAGGAGCTGCTTGTGCGGGATCCTGGCGCCGGTTCAGGACATGCATTCTGAGTTCTCTTGAAGTCTGTGGTCAGGTTCTGTGGGCTAAGAGCAGAGACGTGGCTCCCTCCTGGCCCAACCATTATATGATCACATGTGTTGTCTGAATCTTACTCCCTCCTAGGACTCTTTCTTTTCCTGAAGTTCCTCATATAAAGTGATGCCTGGTCTGTTTTAGGCAACAGAGCAGAAGAACTTTGGCACAAGTAGGCGGAGTTAACTTCATTGCCTCCCCTTTCTGTGTCCAGTCCCTCCACTCACTGGGTGTCCATGATGCCTGTAGCCCCCTATCATCATGCTTCCCCCTACATGCCTCCCTCAGCCCTTCCCAAAGCAGCCTCTCCTCTCAGTTCCAGACACCTCACAGCACCCTCAAATATATCCAGTGGATGCATCACTAGAGGGAGAAAACATGACAATCATTTTTTCCCCAAGCTTCCGACTACCTCAAGCACAAACCCACTCTCCTTCCACCTATCATGTTCACTTTCTCCTTCTGTCCTGCAGTCATTTCTACTTGGAGGATAAAGAAAAAAAAAAAAAAAAAAAGGACCAGGAGTTGGTCAAGCCAAGAGCTGGTCCAGCTCTGACATTGACCCTGAAGCTTTTGACAAATTACACAGTATTGTTAGTGTTACGAGCAATGACTGTGGCGTCAGGCAGACCCAGGTTCAAATCCTGGCTCTGCCATTTTTGGACATGGGGCAAGTGACCACATCTCTGGTCCCTGTTCTGTACAATGGGGACAATAATTCTGATTTTGCAGGGTTACTAGGAGGACCGAGTGGCCACATGCCTGTGAAGTGGTCAGTACCGTGCCTGGCACAGAGAACAAGATTTCAATTATGGTAATTATGATAGCTTTTATTGTGATTACTTTCCTCCCTGGCCTTGGTTTCCTCGGGGTTGGACTGCTTTCTTTCCCGTGGCCCTCCCAGCTCTGAATCCTCTGACTCATTGGCATCCTTCTTGTTTCATGTTTTTTATTAGATTTCTACGATTGGCTCATCTTTCTCCATCTCTCTCCCTTATCATCACCCTCCATGAAAAATGAAACTTCCTTTCCTTTGTACTCAGACCACTGCCCCATCATCTCTGCCCGGGATGTGGCGGGGGGGGGGGGGTCGAATAACCCAAGCCAGCCAGCCCCCCTGAGCACCACCACCGCTTTGAGTCAGATTCCGTTGGATTTATAAGGCACCGGAGGAGTAGGTAGTTGATATGAATAACCATTACATTGGGGAGGGCTTTTTCTTCTCCCTCTGACTGATGACAGCTAAATTACTGCTAAATATAGGCCCTGAATTTGCATGAATCTGCAGCTTGCCACAGCCAGGCTGGGGGTTTTATTGACAGCCAAGGCACTGGAGACAGGCAGGCACCTGCTCTAATACACCTTTTCCAGAGGAAGAACAGAGTCAGGCAGAGCATACCCCTCCCTCACCTCCTCTCCAAGGCATGCACTTTTCTCTCCAAGCCTCCAGGCCTATAGGTTCTAAGGGAGGAGGCTGGCCTTTGGGTTAGAATCCCAGATCCGCCATCTAGCTGATCCTGAACAAATTACTTAACCACTCCCCAGCCCTCCCTCTGCCTGTTTCCTCACTGGTACAGTGGGATAATAATAGCACAATTGTGATGAGCATAACATAACATAGACCTGTTGAATCAGCATGTTGTGCACCTGAAATTAGTGTAACATTGTGTGTCAACTATACTCAAAAAAATTTTAAAAATCGCGTAGTACAGCTAATCATTATCTCAAAGAAAGAAAAGTTTGGAAATAGGCTGTTCCAAGTTTTGATCTTGCTATACCAGCATGTTTACTTTTTTGTCCTTAGGTTATGGATTCAATATCCCAAGATGGCAGCTCCAGGCATCAAATCATATCACAATCAAATTCAAGGCAGAAAGAAGGCGGCGGTCTTTTTTGTCACCTCCGTTTCTATCAAGGAGCATAATATTGCATAGAAGCACCCAGGAGACTTCCCCATTACAGCTCATGGGAACATCAACAACAATAATAATAGTGACATTTATGGAGTATTTAGTTCATGACAGATACCTTCTAAATACCTACATGGGGGGCGCCAAAGTGGCTCAGTTTGTTAAGCATCTGCCTTCGGCTCAGGTCATGATCCTGGAGTCCTGGGATAGAGCCCCATGTCGGGCTCCCTGTTCAGCAGGGAGTGTGCTTCTCTCTTTCCCTCTGCCCCTCCCTGCTTGTGTTTCTCTCTCACTCACTCTCTCTCTCAAATAAATAAATAAAATCTTCTAAAAAAATAATAATACCTACAGGGGCTAACTTAATACTCAAAACAATCGCAATAAATAGGTGCCATTTTTAAGGTGCAAAAGGTTTAAAAAAAAAAAAATGTCCAAAGCTACTCAACAGATAATTGTCAGAGGTGAGATGTGAACCCAGGGAATTTGTCTATAAAGTCCAGGCTCTGTAACTAAAATGAAGGCCATGTTCACTTGTTTAGCCTTAGACTCTGGTGAAATTTGAGAAGCTGGAGCTGGGGAAGGGACCTACCTTCCCAAATGCATTAGACTTGCCTAATACACAAGCCAAATTGGGGTTTTATAAACTAAGGAAGAAGGGGGATTGGCTTGAGATAGAAACCAGAGATGCCTACCTTGATCCCTCATACAGTTGTTAGACAGGTAAAAGATGGAATGTCCCTGTCCTAATCTGCTTGGAATGCCATAATAAAATACCATACACCTGGAGGCTTCCACAACAGACATTTATTTCCCACAGTTCTGGAGGCTGGGAAATCCAAGGTCAAAGTGCCAGCAAGGTAGGTTTCATTCTGAGGCCTCTTCTCTTAAGTGCTGGGCAGCTGCCATCGTGCTGTGTGCTCACGTGACCTCTCCTTCATGTGTATGTGAGAGAAAGAGAGACAGAGGGAGAGGGAAACAGAAGTGGTGGGATAGGAGAGGGGGAGCGCTCTGGTGTCTCTTCAAACATGGGCACTAATCCCATCATGGAGACCCCACCCTCATGACCTCACCTAACCCTAATAACTTCCCAAAGTCCTCATCTCCAAATACCGTCACACTGGGCTTTAGGGCTTCAACATAGGGCTTTGGAAGGGGACACTGTTTAGTCCATAGAAGTCCCTTAGTGCCTTTTCCAAAGTAGGCGTCCAGTAAATGAGAGTTCCCTCTCCTCCTCATCCAATCATTGATTTAATTAGCTATTTTGAGCATGTCGTATGAGACTAACCTTAAGATAATATAATCTAGGTGGGGAAAGAAGACAGGAAACAGTTAAGTCATGACTCACAATGGCATTAGTTTAAGGTCCAAGTGCCTGGGCTCGTTCAGAAATGTGCCAGATGGAGCAGTGGGTCCATCTCCTCCTATGGATCCTGATGGCCAATATGCAGAACTTCCAGATCTACCCTGGGCTGAGATGCAACAGAGCAGACCTCACTTAACTTAGAGACAGATTTTTGGACATCCTGGACTAGACCATTTGAGGATAGAAAATCTCAGCTGGCAGGACGAGTTTTGGAAAAAAGATGATCCACTAAATGTGGATGAGGCTCAGGCTTAAAGCCTGTGACATCATCAGAGGATATTTAGGGAGGGATTACTGTGAGGGGGAGACAAAGTGGATGGCATCAGGTCCAGCCGGCCGGCCTCCAGTGTCTCAGCTGGCAGAGCTGTGGGTGGGCTGATACTCAAGTGAGGATTAGGCAGAGCGATAGCACTGTTGTAAAGTTTGGAGAAAATATTACCAAAAGAAGAACACTGACATTAAGGATCTGTGGCATGGAGGTGTCAGTTGCCATGTGGAGGAAGCCAGGAGTGAGGGTGGAGATGGAGGTGGGCCAGCCGCCTGGAGCTCATGCTGCCATCTGAGGGAGAAAGCCAGAGAGGTGACCAACCAGAAACTGAGTCCAGATCCTCACCAAGAAGGAGGGTGGTTGTTGTGGTCATCAAATGCCAATGTAGGAAAAGCCATGAAGCAAGGTTCCCCTGTGGCATCGCTGGAGGAGCCGGGTCCCAACAAGTGACAAGGGGGCAGGGTTGCCCAGGCAGCTGCCAGACTGACTGGGTCTGAGTCCCAGCCCTACTCTTACTAACTTGTGATCTTAGACAATTACTGAAGCTCTCCACATCTCAGCCTTTTTCCCCCCTACCTGGCTAATAAAGACAATAATGGTCATTGAGAATTGTAGGAGATGTGTAAGCAAAGTGGCCAGAAGTGTCTGGCATACAGTAGGAGGGAGATTGTGGGCTCTGTGTTTTGAAAGTTGATGGTGAGGTGGATAGAGACAGGCTGCCGCTGTGCTATAGGCTTTCCTGCTGATGAGAGCAGCTACCCCCGGCTTTCATGATGAAAGACCAGTGCTGGGAACGACGTCACCCTGACAGAAGCTCTTTGAATCCCTTCTTGATGGAAGATGAATCAATGGTCAGCTTCATCTCTGAGGCAGGTCCTCTAATCCCAACTTTTATCTAGTTTTCTGCTGTCTCTAAGGCCCGTTCAGGAGAGGTCCTGGGCCCTCCATTCTCCAGGGTGGCCCCTGAGAAGGCTGCTTGGAAGCCCTGGCTCGCTCCCCCTCCCCTCATGACCTGGACTGACCCTGGGCTTGGAATCTAGTGGCATTTCTGTGGATTCTTGGCAGCCTTCACCCATTCAATTCTACCCCTCTGGGCACCCCTGGTCTGTGGCCAGCCCTATCCTCCACTGAACCCAATGGAAAGAGATTTTGTCCTGGAAACAGCAATGGAATAGAAATAGCTTTGACTGCTTTCTGCAGAGAAAAAGCAGAGAAATCCCTGTGGGAGATAGGGCTAGCTGCCTGCACTTCTTTGACCAGACCTCTCCATCTAATCCTTCAAGGGACTGAAGGGGCCCTGTTTTTTGTCTGGGACTTCAACTCCCACCGCCCCAGAATGAGCCTAGTTTGGTTTTCCTCCTGAAATTCCAGGAAATACCTGCCCCTGAGTCTCTCTCCTCTAGTCCCTACCCTGCACTTTAGAAACATCCTTCCCTGTTCATCCTACCATAAACATTACTTTCTCTTGGACCCTAAACTAATGGAATAGGTCTGTCCATGCCATTTTAGAGTTTGGGTTCTGTTACCGTGGCCAACATCCTGTGTCATTAGTTCAGTCCACAGTTGCCCTGCATCCCTTCTAACTCCTTACTCTTGTGCCTGGACTTGTCTGCCATCTTCCTCGC
This sequence comes from Neomonachus schauinslandi, assembly GCF_002201575.2. Classification (NCBI taxonomy): domain Eukaryota; kingdom Metazoa; phylum Chordata; class Mammalia; order Carnivora; family Phocidae; genus Neomonachus; species Neomonachus schauinslandi. The sequence goes on from NC_058406.1 coordinate 25,652,213, forward strand.
ATGGCCAGCTAAAAGCCAGTCCCTGCTCAGCTGTGCAGGCACGGGAGCTAATAGGTTGGAAGCATTGGCTCTATGACACCATCTTTCATTCCTCTGTGGACTTCAAATTTGGATATAAAATATTGTGTGGGTGTGCATGTCCAAAGCTTTCTTCAAGTGGGTGCATGATTCACCAAAAGGTTACAACTCAGTGACTGAGAGTCCTTTTTAATACCCCTGATACCACAGTATACATTTGTGGTCAGAGGTATGACTGAACCTTGTTCATCTTTATATCAGTTGTTCTTAACCCAGTGTCTGACACAAAATAGATGCTCATTAAGTATTCACTGGGTGAGTAAATGATTAGTAAATGAATGGACTAAGATATGGTACATCCTAAATCCACTGGGGAAGGAAAGAACTTCCTCTCCAAGGCCCCTGTAGATGTACGTGCATCTCTGCATGATAATTTCAGTGATGCGGAGCTCCCTTTTTCATAAGATAACTCATTACACTGATTTTCCTGTTCAGAGATGAGTTCTGTCCTTCTTCAGCTTCTACATTCTGCTCACACCTTTACCTGGGAGCTGCCCAGGATCATTGGGCCCTTTGAGGGACCACTCACATCAGAGGTGCAGGCATTGCCTTCTTGATATCTGCCAGTGCTAAATAGATTTGCTGTACCCAGCCGGGCCCCTCCCAAGACAAATAGAGGGATAATCCCCACCCTCTGGGAGATGTCAGCTTCAGGTGGATCAACCCATGACAAGTCTCTGTCCCCAGAATGGGCCATAATTCTCTTGCCATAAAAGAGTGGCAGAACAAAAGAGAACTGATCACCTTAATTCACAAACAAGAGAACTAATGCTTAGAGGGGAGAAATGAGGCTCTGTGGGTCAAACATGTCGAACCAGAACCCAGTTCCCCAGATCCCCAGCCCCTTGCTCTGCAGCCTCCTCCCTGCTGGTCTTACTGCAACACAAGGGGGTCACCGGAGTCCTGCACCTCCTGACAAGTTCCAAATATATGCTCCCGTTGGATTGTCGGATTTTCCTGGATCTCTCAGGCTCTGGTCTTCTTGCTTTGATGAAGTATAGGAGGTCCTGGGAGACCAACCCTTAACTCTCTGGGGATGTGCTCTATCTAGGCTGCCAACTTCAGATGCAGTTTGGGGTAGTGTTTAAAACATGACCCCAGACTGTCTGGGGTTCTGTCCTGGTTCTTTCACTTCCTAGCTGTGTGATCTTATAGATTACTTGTTTGTATCTCAGCTTCATCATCTATAAAATGCTATTAAAATATATCTAATTCATAGGGCTACTTGAAGTTTAAATGAGGAGGAAGTGTTTAACTCAGTGCTGGATAAATGCTACTGGTATGAGTCCAGACTCCTGTCCTGATTTCCCTGCACTCGCTGGAGCCAATTCACTGATACCAAGAACTACTCTTGCAGTGACCTCAGCCAGGTAACCTTCTGTGCCACAAGGAAGGAGTGGCATACCAGAAGGGGAATTCTGCAGGACTGCCTGTCTCTGAAGAAACCTGGTGTCCAGAGATGCTTCTAACAAACCCATCTGAGGAGGCTGCTTTGCTGGGCCATATAGTACAGTGGTTAGAGTCGAAATGGGCTCTAGGACCAACTCCCTTGGTTCCCATGTCAGCCCCACCGTTTTCTAGTCATCAGGACTTAGACAAGTTACTTTGCTTCTCTGAGACTCAATTTTCTAATCAACAAAGGGGGATGATAATACCTGCCTCTGAACACTGTGTGAGCATCTAGTAAGATGGTGTATGCGAAGGACAGTGTCTGACAGGTAGCATACCACTGTGAGTAGTGACATTAGCTAATATTCATTGAGCACTCAGTGTGTGATGGCGTCATTTTAAATGCTTTTCAATATGTTAATCCATTTAATCTTCACAACAACCCTATGAATTAGATACAAGTTTCATCCTTTTTTGCCAGGAAAAAAACTAAGGCATGGAGAAGTTAAGCAACTTGCTGTGACTACAATTTGCAGCCAGTTGCTCCAGTTTCAGTGCTCACATGCTTAGTTACAACTGGACACCAGGAGGGGTGTCACATGTGGTAGTCATGGCTGCAGAACTTTCTGGTTGATATTACAACCCATGATGTATCTCAAGCAGGTGTGAGACTGCCTGGAAGTATCTTTCTCCAGAAAGCCTGGGTCAGCACAGGGGATACAGATCAGCATGGGGAAAGAGTGGGAGAGAAAGTGACCTCCAGCAGAGATTGACTACTAAATTTACCAGGTATTAACCACTGACCATGTGCCCAGGTTGGCATCCCAGAGGCAAGCCAGCTGCTGATGCCACCTACTAGGGAGCACCTGGCAAAATCTGCCATCATGACTTGGAGTGGTTTAATTATAACTCTAGTCTGAATTGTTGCTGGGGGAAGGAGTGGGCAGTGCAGAGGCCAAGACAAGAGAAAGACAGGGTCTTGGGTACTGTGGCATAACCTGGACACCCTATGGTCTAGCCTATGACCCATAGGATGTGCATGGGTTTCCCTAATCCACACTGAGACTAAACTGGCACATCTTGGGCTCCAATCTATCAGCATTCACAACTAATCTAAGATCTTCTGGCCTCTCCTGAAATGAAGTCAATCCATCTTTCTAGTCCTCAGCTTTCTGGGAGCTTGGCCAGCCAAGATCTATATCCTGGCTGCTAAACTCACTCTGAGCAACTCAGAAAACTGCCAGACCACCCTGCATGCATTTGAGCAAGACCTGGGTCAAGGAAGTGGGTCCCATCTTCTGTTATTACTACCAATCCTGTGAGATTTCCATGTGCTATGTGCCCAGCACACAGTATGTGTTCAGTAAATACGTGACTGTGTTGTGGGGTAGAGCTATCCTGGGGAAGATGCTGAAGAGCAGGTCAGATGGCAGGAAGAAAGAAACCTGGTCTGAAACAGTGGTCATTCACGATGAAGTGGTGGTGCTAGGTGGAGGTCTTTTCCAGTCTTCCAGGTACAATGATCCTGTCTCCAAGAGACCACTCAAAACCCTCACCACACTCAACCCTGTGGCCCATACATGTAGTGTTCAGTAGTACTTGGGGGCCCTGTTCAGGTCCCCAGCAGCAAGGGCTCAGGATTGAAATGTTCTGAACTCCAGGCAAGCAGGGCTCTGTGCTCCAGACAGCCAGCCCTCAGCAGCCAAAGCAGAGCACTCAGGACCCCAGGGAACAGCACTGATGACTGCAGGAGGTGTTTGTGAGGCTGTTGACTCTAGCAGGTAGTATCTGGTTTTCCTGAGGGCAGAGCTCAGCACTCTAGGAAGTGGTGCCTGATACTCCAGATGCCAGTTGTAAATACTCCAAGAGGCAATGTTCATGCAGGAGGTATGACTCAGGACTCCAGGACATGGTGCTGGGTATTCCCTGCAGACTATACTTCACACGTCAAGCGTAGCTGGTAATAGAGACATGTGTCCCAGGAATGGGTTTCTGCCTCCAGGTTGTATGTTAGAGGTCTGGCTAGAGCAGAGCAGCCCCACCCTCTCCTTGCTGGGAGCCCAGTTGCTGAAGCACATTTTGGATGATGAACCTAAATAAGAGCCCAATTTTATGCTCTAGACTGTTGGGTTGAGAGAACAGGCGTACCTGAAGGCATGCCTCACTTTTCAGGGAATAGATCTCCCTTCCCTTAGAGTTAAGGTGGGGTTGACCTGCAGTAAAACAGGATGGGCCTTTTTATTGTATACTTTTTGTATTGACAAAGGGGTACAAGATTCCTTTATGGAAGCAAGAGTGGAAATGTTCAAAGAAAACATGGTGGATATTTTGGTACAGCCTACAGAAAGTTAAAGGTGACCCAGCAATGCAAATGCGCTGCACTGGGAAGCCACCCTCATGGCTATAAGGAAACCTGGGGCTTAGCTCCCACTGTCACTGTCTCTCAGGATGTGCTTGTCAAAAAGATACTGCACTATGCCAGACTCCGGGGCCACCTCTTATGGAAGTTAGTTCCATGGTGGAGAAGTTGGTTCAATGGTCACCCCATTCTTTGATGGATCACATCTATTCAGCAGGTGAGGGTCTCAGAGAATTCACAATGTGGGGATCATTTGGTCTACAGCCAAGTTGTGCAATTTCTGTTAATAACAAATTCACAGTCTTGTTCAAATGTAAATGCACATTGTGCAGCATTCCCATTGGCTATAGGCTCCTTTCTTGGTGCTCTGAAGAAAGTTCAGCCACATTGCACGTTCTTCAGTTCCTGTGATTTCTCAGTGTGTTCTCTGTCTTAATGGGATCTGAGAAGAAAAGATATGGCAGAGTTCTCCAAAGCCACTCCACTTCTGGTGGGGGTGGAGAGGGTGCTGAGACAAGGACAGTAGATGCAGGAGGCACAGAACCCCAGGTTGATCTGGGCTAGAGGGAGGTCTCCAGTGCTGGTGGTAGTTCAGGGAGTATGTGGATCCTAGCAGGTGGCAGAGGAGAGGTGGCCTTGGGACACCAGAGAGGCTGGCCAGGGTTTAGCCAAGCACTGCTGAAGCAGGAATCTGTATCCACTGAGCATCTGGCTCACCCTTGTCATTTTGAAAAATGTCGCCAAATTCGCCAGTAAAGAGCCTGCACCAATTTATGTTCCACCAACAGGACTTACGGTACCTATTTCCCTACCCCTGTTGCCACAAGTCTTATCGCATTTCTGAAGTGTGCTCACCTGATAGATTAAAAAATAACTTCTCATTTTATTTTATTTATTTTTTTAAGATTATTTATTTATTTATTTGACACAGAGAGAGACAGCGAGAGAAAGAACAGAAGCCAGGGGGAGTAGGAGAGGGAGAAGCAGGCTCCCCGCGGAGCAGGGAGCCCGATGCGGGGCTCGATCCCAGAACCCTGGGATCATGACCTGAGACGCTTAACAACTGAGCCACCCAGGCACCCCTAACTTCTCATTTTAAACGTGCATTCTTTAATTACAAAAGGTGCTTTAAATATCTTTATATTATTAGCCATCTGCAGGTCTTTTTCTCTGAGTTGTCTGTATTTTTTGTTTGGGTTTGGATTTTGTCCATTTCTTTTCCCCGTAAGGTTGTCATTTTCTTATTGATCTATAAGACCTTCTGATATATTGAGTAAACCAGGCCTTTTTTGGCAGATATTTTTTCCCCTAGTTTATTGGTTGACTTCTGAGTTTACTTATAGTACTTTTTGAAGTTCTAAAATTTTAATTTTTCTACTCAGATGAACCAATTCTTTACTTTTTCAGTTAAGAGGTTGTGTCTTGCTTAGAAAGGCTGTCTCTACTCTATAGTCACAAAAATTTTTTTTCCATGTTCCTTTCTAGTATTTTTATGGGTTTATTTTTTATGTTGGAATTTTCGCTCCATCTGGAATTTGCTTTGACATGAGAAGTGAAGACAAGATCCAGCTTTACTTTTCTCCAGATGGCAAGTTGGTTGTCTTCACACTCCTCAGTGAAGAATCCTTTTGCCTCATTTGAAACACCATATTCATTATATACTAAATTCCTGTGTGTTCTTGGATTTCTGTCTGGATTCTATTTTCCTTTACTCACCTTGCTTATCTTAGTGCCAAACAGTTTTAAGTATTATAGATTTCTATTATGTCTTAATATCTGGCAAGACTTGTCATTTTTATTTATTCTTTCTTTTAAATTTCAGAATGTTCCTGGCTAGTATCATGTTTGTTTTTCACTATAGACTTTAAATTGCCTTGTCTGTTCCTTCTCACCCTGCAAATCCCTTACGTCTTATCACTGGATTTCATTGACTTATGAGTGTGTTTCTTTCCCAAGGAGAGAGCAGATTCTCCTTGGTCCAAGAGACCCTTTGGATGGAGAGGTTTGCACTCATGCCTGCCTCGGGGGAAAACAGTGTCATCAACCCAACTTGCTGGCAGAAACCCCCACCTTTCCCCAAATCTGATGTTCTCAGGTGCTATAGGGAGACAGATTTAATGGTTAAGTAAGTTTGGAAAAACCTTAGGTCAAGTAAAGTTAAACAATTTTTTCTTGATCATCCCTTTAGCAGATATTAATGGGCACATGCCCCGTACCAAGTGTTGGGCCGAGAACTAGGAGCACCATGGGGAAGAAACTGGACACAGTCCTGTTTCTCACGGAGCTTGTGGAATGGTTGGGGAGGAAGACATTAGACAAAAACAAGTTCCAAATATGCATTTACTCAGGCTTGTGATTGTAAGTGCAAAGAAGGGAAGCCCAGGGAAGGTACTATGAGAAGGAATAGCCAGAGTGAGGTCTTAACCTTCTGTAGCGTGAGGGCAGGTCTTGCTGAGGAGGTGATGGGTCAGCAGGTTTCTGAGAGCTTTTACCACACACACTAGCAGAGAGAATTTTCAAAACAGAGTGGTCCCCAACTTTTTGACTATGGAAGTGTATTCAGGTGGTCTTTCTAGACTTATTTCTGCAGGTGTTGTTGCTCTACTCCAAAGTCTGTAACCCAGAACCATCCCGTTGGAGCCAGGTGTCTTTAGAGAGGTTGCTCACCCTCTCTGAGCCTTGTTTTTCTCCTCTATGAAGTAATATAGTGATATAATATGGCTGCTATATAAATGACCACAAACCTACTTATTCTCTTATCGTTCTGGAGGCCAGAAACATGAAATCGAGGAGTGAGCAGGGCTGCAATCCCCCCTGAAGCCTCTAGGAGAGGATTCTCCCTTGCCTCTGCCAGCTTTTGGAGGCCCCAGTTCCTTGACTTATGGCTGCATTGCTTCAACCTCTGCCTCCATCTTTGTACAGCCTTCCCCACTGTGTTGGTGTCTTCTGCACGGTCTCTTATACGGACACGTGACATTGGATTTAGGGCCCCCACCTGACAATCTGAGATGATCTCATCTCGAGACCCTTAACTTGATTCCATCTGCAAGGACCCTTTTTCCAAAAAACATCACAACGACATATTTTGGGGGGGGGACCACAGTTCAACAAACCATAGATGGGAGTCACAGGACTTGTTTCAGAGGATTGTGGTAAGGGTTTGGCAAGACAAGGTCTGTGAAGCTGCTTGACTCAGAGTGGGGTGGATGTGGAATGCTGGTTTTCTCCCCACTTCTTCTCCTCCAGGTGTCTGTGTCCTCGAGAGGGGTTAGCTAATTCACAATGAAGTGGGAGGGGCTGAGGGATTTCTTCTTTCCCCCCACCTCCACTGGAGGGAATTTCCTTCTCAGTGAGGAGGAGTCAGGGGAGGGAGATCACTCCTCTTTTTCTCAGGGCTTCCACTTTCTGAGTTCTGGGCCCTCACAGAAGTCCTTTACTATCTCTCCTCTGGGAAGGTCCTAGTCAGCTGCTGCTCTGCAGTCCTGGTCATCTCCGCCCTGGACCTGTCCTTATCCAGACATCCATACTCACCAGGTCCTCTCTCCTTGTCCATCATCAGTGCAGGTGTTTCTGGGAGCTGAGGATGGGGGAGGGTGCAAACTCTGCCTGAGCCTTTTCCCGCCCCTCTGACAGCTCCCAGGGGACTCTCATCTCAGAGTGTCTCGATGCTTTTCCTCATCATCTCCTGGGTTTTCGCTGCAAAACAAAGACGGCTTCTCTGACCTCTTCCCTTTTCTGTCTTGCCTTGTTGAAATGTGCTTGTCAAGCAGATGTTGAGGGGCATGAGTTAGATACTGATCAGGGGGAAAGAAACAAGTATGCCAAGAAACAGCTTAAAGGCTCCCGTGCTTCTGGGGTGTGTTAATGGCCTTGTCCAGCATTTTGGCACTTCCAGGGACACTGACTTCTCTAAGTTCCCTGCCTCCACAAATGCAGTCCCTCTGTTTCTCAACCGCTGTGTCCTTCTGTCCCTGGCTCTCATCTCCATGCCCTTCTTCCCATGGCTCCCATACCTCCCTCATGATGACAAATCAATGGTAATTGCTTAAGTGCAGCTGTTCAATCCTTGGACTGTTGAGAGAGAATTTAACGTCCAAGAAGTCCCCAAGGAACCACATGCTGCTTGAATTATGTAAAGGTGAACAGAGAAGGGTGAATTTCATATGCAGAAATCCTTTTTGGCATTAAAGTTTCATGGGAAAAACTGAACCCTTGGGCTCATATTTCTGGTCAAAGCTTACCTTCTTTCATTCAGCACACACTTATTGGACTCTTATTATGTATAAGGCCACAATCTAGGTGCCATAGGAGAAAAAGATTAATCAGTCTCAGATCTTTCCTGCAGGCTTCCTTACCCCACAGGCTTACACTTTGGAACCAACAAACTAGTCTGAGATAAAACTATACCCCAGTGGGCATCATCTTATCTGTCCATCCATCCATCCATCCACCCATCCATCCACCACTCAGCAAGTATTTACTGAGTGCTATGAGCTAGGTGGGAGGATGGGAGGATGGGTGAAATAGATAAAGGGGATTAAGAGGTACTAACTTCCAGTTATAAAATAAGTGAATCATGGAGATGAGAAGTACAACATAGGGGATATTATAATATAGTAATAACATTGGTGACAGACAATGACTACATTTATCAAGGTGAGCACTGAATAGTGGATAGAATTGTTGGATTAATATGTTGTATGCCTGAGAGTAACATCACAAACTAATATAGCATTGTATGTTAATTATACTTCAATTAAAAAAAAATGTAAGTTTGCCTATCTAACTCACTGCCAATATTCCCAGGACCTAGACAGGGGCCTGGAAAAGTACCTGGCATCATGGTAGGGACTCAAGATACATACATTGAATTTGTTAAATGAATTATTCCACAGTCCAAACTCTTTAAAACATTTAAACTGGCAGGCAGTTTATGCAGGGGGCATAACAACAATGGTCATGGCACAAAACTCTTAAATATTATCCCATTGTGTTTAGAATAAAACCCAAAGTTCTCCACTTGACCCAAATGCCCCTGTTGACCCACGGTGCTCCGGGCACACTGGCCTTCTTGCAGCTTTGCTGACCATGCCAAGCACACTGCTGCTCTAGGATCTGTTGCAGAGACTGTCCCTCTGGTCAAACTGCACTTCTCCACTACCACTCCACAAGGCTCACTCCCTCACCTCCTGGTTTATTTTCCTCACTATGCATATGATTGCCTGCCATTATCTTAAACATTATTTGATTGTCTCTTCCCTTTAGGAATGGTAACTCCAGAAGGGTGGGGGCTTTGTCTGTTTTTGTTCACTACTATATTCTCAGTGCCTGGAACCACGCTGGGCACACAGAGGATGCCACATAAATATTTGCTGTTGAACAAATGAAGGGTAATGAATGAACATGGATCCCACCACAAAGCTATTGATGGGGGTGGGACTTAATAGAGGCCTGGAAGAGGAGTCAAAGAGGTCATTATCTGAATGAGAAGGAGACAGTGTAAATGTAAACAAGAAGCCTGGCAACTAGATTAAGCCTTATAAAAGCAGATCAATTAGACCATGAGCAGTTATCAGGGATGGTGGCAAACTGTATAAGGCCTCCACTGGTCTGCATGGTGCCCTTATGTAAATGAAAGAAATGATGCTCCTTTCTCTGTGTAGACGTAGCCTTGTGCAGGGGGCTCTGCATGGTGAGTGGAATGTGGGCTGGATTTCAGCTGACACCCACCTTCCCATGGGTGCAGAGCACACCTTGTATAACCCTACCTGACAGTCTCAGGCCTTTGGTCGATCAAGGTCTTCTTCAGGACTAATTTGAGTGCACACCATGGCACTTTTCTATTGCTGAGTTTGGGGAGAAAAAAGAACAACCACCCTGAGTTTCAGCTTGAAGAGACTTGCCTGAAGTCACAGGCAGCTAAAGGGCAGAACTGGGATTTGAGCTCTTTCCAATCAGATGATTCAGTATGTGGACTTACATCATCCTCCTGCTACTCAAAGTGTAGCCTGAGGACCAGCTATATTGGCATCACCTGAGAGTTTTAAAGAAATGCTGAACTTCAGGCTCTTCCCAGATCTATGGACCCAGAATCTGCATTTTGACAGGATCCCCAGCAGATTTTTGTGCACAGTGAAGTTTGGGAAATACTATACTCTACTGCTCCTGGATTTCATGCTGTCCTCTCTATTACTTTTTCATTCAACTTGAGGCTGGGCCACCTCTAGTTTGTCCATCTGGCATGTCACCAAATGTTGTTCACAGGGCCAGCCAGTTTGGGGTTTTAGAAACAGCACTGGACATCCAGTTGTGTTTCAATGGCTGTGTGATGTTGGAAAACTCTTTCATTCCTAAGAGTGTAGGCTTACTAATCTGGGGAAAAGAGAATAATGACCCAGCACTTTTGTGGGGCTCGAATAACATGATGGATATGAAAGTGCCTTGTCAATTGTAAAATTCTGTCCAAACACAAAAGATGATTGCTCTCACATAGTGTAACATGAAGGCCTCTGACAGAGACCACGTATCTCTGGAATGCTACTTAAACAAATTAGAAGGAGGGAGAAAGTGAATGGTCTGGGGTCAGTAGACTCCAATTAGCAGACTGGAAAAGACACAGGAATCTTCAAGTTCATTTAGCCTACAGGCGTAATTAGCTGTCACCCTGGGGTTTCAAACAGGGCTTTGATCCAGTCTAGGGAAATTTTGAAGGAGAAAGGCAGATAAATGTTAGGTGGGGCATTTTCCAGAGAGACCTGTAGGGGTGCAAGGTGTGGTGCATTAGGGAGGAGAGGAAGTCTCCTGCAGACAAACTACTTGCTTCCCACCACAGCTGGGAATACCTTGTCCCTTCTAGGCCCAACCACAGCTTGGCTATCAAACTTTTGCATGTTGTGACCAGATGTTCTGTGCCATGTACAAGGAGTTAGCAGCACTGAAGCCATTTTACTGGTCATAAGCTTGTGGAATGCCATTTGTTAGCAAAAAGTGCCTCAGACCACAGTGGTGTTCCTGGGAATTCAACAGAGATCTTTGAGAGAGATGATTGGCTGGGTTCTACTGACATCACTGCCCACCCCTTTCAAAAGACTGGACACAAGTAACTGTTCAGTAAATTCTGAACAAATGAATAAGTGAATGAATGAATGAATGAATGGGAAACTTTTCCTTTAGGAAGCTTTCTCTGTAAGCTTTCTCAATAAGACCCACCCTAACCATCCTGTTTTAATTGTAAGCTCACCCATCTCTTTTGTTCTCAGTCCCCTTTATCCTGCTGCACCTTTTTATTTTGACCATAGCACTCAGTCTTTCTTCACATCTTTATAATTTACTTATCTATTGTTTACTCTTGGTTCCCCATCCCCCAGAATGGATTATCTCTTTTAATCCACTGGCATATCCCTAAAACAGTGCTCTGCACAATGCTCAACAAATATTTGTTGAATCAAACGGAATCAAATGAATTAGAGAGAGTGACAGTGTCAGGCTTAAGTTTTTATCTGGTTCTGCCCCCAAATCATTGTGTGACCAGGGTGCATGCCTTTGCCTTTCTGTACCTCAGTTTCCCCATCTGTAAAATGAAGAGTTTGGATCTATCTCTAAGAGCACTTTCAGCTCTAATTCTGTGGCTCTGCCTCTGCAATAGTTGCCTTTTAAGTTGGCTTTGGAAGACTGTTTGCATGAAGAGGTGAAGAGAGTCCTACAAAGGAAATGAACAGACCCTGGGTGGTAACTCTCACCCTAACAATCCTTAAGTCCTGAGACTCAGGGTGAGACATTTGACTTCTATTCCATATATGACACTCCTATCACAGTTCCTGGCATGTCTTAGGAACTGACTAAATGTTGGCTTCTTCATTCTTCTCCCCATCTGGACCTGGATGCCTTGCTGCCAAATGAGCCTCAGCCCACACAATCACATAGCAAAGGGCTGAAAGAACTTTGCAAACTGTAAAGTGTTCCTCTAATGTAAAGGGTTATTATGGTTATGCACATACCCAATCCCTGGCTTCCCTCCACATAGATGAGATTGAAACCATAGCTGCTATTTATACCAAAACCATCTCATGATTCACTGTCCTCACCGCTTGTCAAAAATGTTGCACCTGACGAGACCAAATTCACATTGGGTTTATCAAAGTCTAAAACTTGATCATCGTGTCTAACATGTTGCCTTATTATTTTGGCTTAATGAGGGTGATGAAAGGAGGCTGAAAGCAGCAATTCCAGCAGTGCCGTGATACAACATCTGGAGAGGAATGGGGTTTAGCCAGATGAGCAATTAAGTTGAACTATACACATAGGGAAGATCCTTGCATCTGGCAGCTGTCTGGCCAACCCTTCCTCGATCCAGAGTTTAGGAAAGCCAAACCAATGTGCTCTTCTCCACCTTCCAAAGTATCAGGAATTGGCCCCACCCTTTAGACAGCTTGGTGGCAAAGCCACCAATGTGGGGGAAAATCCTACTGTCATGGTTTTTAGTCACTGGATGTAGGGAAAAGGGAGCCTCTGGCAGTGAGAAGAAACGAATTCTCCATTTGGTCTTAGATTTGGTCAGCTGTGGTATGATGCTGCTGTTAATCATGCCAGGAAAACTCAGTCCTCTTTGAAATGTCATCACTTATCTCTTCAGTTATGAATAATCTGAAATTGGGTATTTCTGCTTCTGCTCCCAGGAATAGGCAGGATGCATGGGGTAAAATGTTCAAACAATCTTCAAAACTCTCACTAATACCAAAGCTGCAAATTCCTCCATTAGGCTTCTTGTAACAGTATAGGCTAGCTGCTGTAACAAATAGACCCTGTAGTAGGAAGCCTCTGAAATAGCATCCAAAGATCCCTGTCTCCTGGCTTTCATACTTTTGTGTAATTCCCTCCCTTTGAGTGTGTGCCAGACCTAGTGACCTGCTTCTAATGAGTAGAATGCAGCAAAAAAGACGGGATGTCACTTCTGAGGTTAGTTTATAAAAGATGGTGATTTCTGTCTTGCTCACTCTCTCTGGCTCTTCTTGCTTGCTTGCTGTGATGAAGCAAGCTGCCATGTTGTGAGCTGCCCCATGGAGAGGTCCACATAGCCAGGAACTGAGAGCTGCCTCTGGCCAACAGCACACAAAGAAATAAATCCTGCCAACAATCACATGGGTGAGTTTAGAAGTGGGTACTTCCTTCCCCAGTCGAGGCGGAGATCACTATAGCCCCAGCTGACATCTTGATTTCAGCCTATGAGGGACTTTGAAGTAGAGGACACAGCTAAGCTGTATCTAGATTCTTGACCCACAGAGACTGTAAGATAATAAGTGGTGGTGTTTTGAGCCACTATAATTTGGGGCAATTTTTTACACAGCAATAGATAATTAATACAGACCCTGATATGTTTAATAGTTCAAATACAATAGAAACTTATTTCTAGTTCTTGTAACCATGCTCATAGAGACTGTCATTTTCAATATTTTCAGTGGCTTCCAAGATTGTCCTGAAGTTGTCTCCATTTCAGCCAGTTGGAAGGAAGAGATTGATTGAGCATGCATGGGAATTTTTTCAAAACTTATTAAATTTTTTTTAAATTGTAGTAAAATATACATAATATAAACTTGACCTCTCTAACCATTTTTAAGTATACAGAACAGTGGTATTAAATACATTCACATCACTGTGCAGACATCACTAGTCATTCTCCACTTATGTACAACACATCTACATGCCAAAATAATACCAAGCCATTATTACAATATAAAAACCACTAACTCCAGGACAAACTAACCCAAAGCCCCACATGATTATACTGACTCCATAGTTCCTCATGGGTGTGTGCTTAATTTTAGAATCTAGGACTTTTAAGAGACAGCTCTAAAAAGCTACATGGTTTAAAAGGTAGATGCTTCTCTGAGAAACTTTGCAAAATGTATTCTAGACATGTTATATCACCATATCAGTTTTTGCACCCTTTATACTTTGAAATGGTTTTTTTAATTGATTGAGACATTTGCTAGAACTCAGGATTCTGTTCTCTAAAGATTCTCCTCTCTCGAAGGCAGCTTTTTTCATCACTGTCTCATCACATCAAAGATGCCTGAAGTGGAATTGATGGCCCTATACTATATGGCATCTTCTTTTCCCAGCTTGATGACAGCAGCTTCTGAGACAGGGTCTCTGGGGAAGTCCTGGTCAGCCTAGAGAGGGTTTGCTCTTATTGTCAAAAGCAAAGTGCCCTTCTGGAGCCATTTGAATCTTGCATTGCCTGAGATATGGCCAGCATGACTCATTCCATTCCTTAAATCACTCATTTCCAGCATCTTCTAGAGTGTGCTTTCATGGGAAAGTGTCTATCGATGGAAGAAAGAAGAGCAGGAACTTCATAATCTTCTTGCAGTTTGTCTTCAAGCCATGTATTTGAGTTTGGGGTGAGTGGCTTTGTAAATTCTCTGTCTGTGAAAAGTTCAGTCTAAGACCCACTGTCTTAGAAATTGTCAAATGGACTGAAATTTCCATTTCTATATGAATAGCTGGCATTTGGAGCTGTTTTCGGTATTCCAGTTCTACTTATGTGACTTTGGGCTGTGCCAAGGTGATATCTGAGCAACTATTCTTTTAGAATATATTGGATCATGGTGTCTGGCTGGGTGAAATGAATCTGATGCCCATTGGATCCCCTCCTGGGGTGAGAATCCCTGTCTTCAAGGGAGAGAGACACAACTTCAATATGATACCATAAGAGTAGGTAGAGGTATGCAGGGGGTGCTATGGTGGCTGAGAAAGGAGTCACCTAATCCATTCTGAGGGGAAGCCAGAGAAGTTAACCAATAAGAACAGAAGGGTAAAACAGGAAGAGCAGAAGGGTAAAATACCTAAGGAAGAAAGTCAACATGAGCAAAGTGAGAGATATGAGAATGTGGTATGTCCTTGCAATGCAAGTAGTGGGGGAAGGCAATATAGTGGTGGCAATCATCAGCTTTGGAGTCTGACAGACCTGTGTGCAAATCCTAGACCTACCAATTTATGCTGTAAGATCATGCACATGCTATTAATTTCCCTTTGCTTCTATTTTTTTTCTTCTGTGAGATGGAGTAATGAACAAAATCCACCACAAGGGGGGTTGAGAAGATGAAGAGAAATGTGTGTAGCATTGCATTGTATCTGGACCTATATAAAATTATATATATATCATACATATTACATATAAAATATATTATTATATTATAATTATATTATATACATATATATAAAGCTGGATAAATGTTATTGTCTATTAGGTAAGTATAAGTGTGAATTTGGACTTAGGAAAGTAGATCTATGTTAGAGATGTAGTCTAGGAAATTACCAACATAAAGATGACCACTGAGGCATAAAAGGGAGTGAAACTATATCAGTTAGCTTTTGCTACATAGCAAATCACCCCAAAGCTTAGTAGCTTAAAACAACCATGTGTATCTGTTCATGAGTTTATAAGTTCTGTGATCTGGGCCAGGCTCAGCTGATCTCAGATGGGCTTGCTCATGTGTCTATGGTCAGCTGGAAGATTGGCTGAGGTTGACTGGTGTCAGATGGCCGCACTCACCAGCTGCTTGGTTGGTTATTGGCTGAGGCGACTGCGTCACAGGACTTTTAACCATTTCTTAAACCCTACTTCCCCTTCTCTCTGAGCAGATGAAGTCACTCCTACTTCACAGAGGACATACAAGCCGCCAGAATGAAGAACTGCCTCAGCCTTCTCCCATCAGGAAGATGGGAGAAGTGGGGGAAGGCAATATAGTGGTGGCAGCCCAGGTCTGCTCATGTGGAAGTGAGATCCAGGCTTGAAACCAGCACAATATTGGTTTGCCACATTCTTTTGGTCAAATAAGTCAGGGCCTGTCTAGGTTCAAGAAGTAGAGAAATAGACTCTATCTCTTCACAGGAGTTGCAAAGTTACATAACAAAGAGTATAGATATAAGGAGGGATAGAAAATTGGTACCATTTCTTGCAAATAATCTACCACAGAGTACATCCAAGATTAAGGTACAGAAAAAAAAGAGAAGAAAGCCCAGCACATAACTCTGTCATTCAAGGTCAAAAAGAGGAAGACTGAACAGTAACCTAAGAGGTCACAAGAAAACCAGGAGAGTGTGGTTCACAGAAACCAAGGGGGAAGAGAGAGTTCTAGATGGGAGATGTGGTGAATAGCATTGAGGCTGCTGAGACTCCAAGGAACATAGTGACCAGAAGGTGACCATTGGAATTCCAAATGGAGATCATTGGTGACAATGGTGAGGGCAGGTTCATGGTGAAAACAAGACTTCCATGGTTTCTGAAGAGAGTGGGCAATAAGAATTGGAGACAAAACCAGTGTTGACAATATTTTCAGAAAGTTTTAATGAGAAGAAAGAAGAGAAATCTGGTAGTAAGGAATAGAGAGAAGAATAGATTCTTTAAAAAAAATTTTTTAAGATAGGGGAGCCCTGAGCAAGTTTCAGTGCCATTGGAAAGGAGCTGGTAAGGGAATGGTTGAACAATATAGGGAGGAGTGGGGATAAATAAAGAAGATTCCTAAAAAGTAAAAGGGATGAGAGCCAACTGAAGTATTACTTTTAGATACAGGAAGAGACATGTAACTGGAGAGGGATAAGAAAGGATAGTTTTAGACTCAAGTAAGAATATAGGTTGATGGGAGAAGGCTGAGGCAGTTCTTCATTCTGGCGGCTTGTATGTTCTCTGTGAAGTAGGAGTGACTTCATCTGCTCAGAGAGAAGGGGAAGTAGGGTTTAAGAAATGGTTAAAATCTGAAATAGCCACTGTGAAGAATGAGAGAAAGCTGACAGGGGAAATAGAGAAGGATTGCCAGGCAGCACTGAGGGTCCATTTGGAGTTGGAGACCATAAATTCAGAGTGGCACCAGTGATTTACAGTGATACCAGTCTGTGTGGATTTCCAGCAGTGCTTAGCAACCAGAGACGGGGAATAATTGGATTCATCCAAGTTGGTGTTTTGCCAGAAGTTGAATTGGGGAAACAGTGGGGCAAGGGTATTTGGTAAAAGAGAGGCTGAAATGACAAGAAATGGGATCTAGGCTGGATAGGAAAGGAAGGAAAGACAGGGGGGAGTTGGTATACAGAGAGAAATGAATGCTGGTGTCATGGGCTAGCAAGGTAACATCTCAAGTTCATCTCTAAGAAGTGAACTTCACAATGCCTTTCAGTTTGCTAATCAAGCACTCCACATCCCAATTACCTTAACAACTCACAACCCAAAAAGAGCTGGAAAGAGCAGGTGCTCAGTAGAGGTGGGACAGTGAGCCTCCATATCTGTCCCTTCCACAGGCTCTCAGTAAATGAAACCAGCACCCACTCAATTGCTCAAGCCAAACTCTTAGGAATCATCTTTGAAAACCCCATTTCCCTCACCCTCTGTCACTGAATCCATCACCAAATTCTATTGGTTCCAGTTCCCAATATATTTCAATTCTGAATACTTTTCTCCATTTGTACTGCCAGCACTTGGGTCCAAGCCACCATGATTTCTCCTCAGAAATAACCTCTCCATTGGTCTCTTTGCTTCATCCTCTGCTCCCTCAAACTCACTCCTCACACAGTAGCCAGGCTGCTCTTTCAGGAATGTAAGCCAGATCATATGTAGTCATTTCTCTGCTCAAAAATCCTTTCAAGACTTCCCATCACTATTAAAATGAAATCAAATTCCTTACCATTGAGTTGAGGCTAAAGAATCATGTGAAAATTTCTTGGGATGGGAGCAAGTGGAGCAAGCACAGAGTACTGTGAGGCCAGTGTAGGTGAGCGAGGAAGGAGTGAGGAAATAAGATATGTTCGGTGAGGCAGGAGGGTCAGGCAGAGGCTGGGCCACTGGGGCTCTGGAGGTGCTGGTGGCAAGAACTTGGGGAGAGTCACATTTTGAAAAGACCACTCTGGCTGTAGTATGGAGAACAGACAGGAGGCAAGAGTGACCACAGTTAGACTAGTTAAGAGGACATTAAAATATCCAGGCAGGAGTTAATGGCTGTTTGCACTAGCTGGTTTTGGAGATGGAGAAAAGCAACTGGTTTGAGAGACACTTTAGGAGATAAAATGAAAGGTTTAGAATACCCATTCTACCCCTGCTCCTTTGCTTGCTGGCTAATGCCTACTCATTTTTCTGAGGTCAACTTCTACCATCTCAGGGAGTCTTTCCCTGATATTCCAGATGAGGTTATACACAATCCCAATAAAAGTCTGTGGAACTAACATGATAGAAAATATTCTTGTAAAGATAAAGAGATTTGAGCATGAATATGGATAAGAGAAAGCTCTGGTAAGAAGAGAGTGAAGATACCAAATTGAAGAGGTAATCAGCAGAGTTAGAGTCCTACCCTAAGGAGAGGGGCATGGAATCTGGAACCCAGGTTGGGGATCAGTCTTGAATCAGAGGAAACATCTAGTCCTGCACTCCCACTGGGCTGGGATTACACTGGAAACAGAGGTTCCATGCTGGTGATGAGACCCCTGGTTCTCGGCTCTTCCTCACTTGAAGCCCCTCTTTGAAATTCAAAATATTTCCTGTTCTTCCAGATGTAGCTCTACTTTTAATATCCATTGATTAAAAACTACATAATGGCAAGAAACTTCATGAATTCAGAAAAGCTTTTCTTTTTGTTAATCACAACTTTATCCACTCACCTTTAACGTAGCATATATATGTGTGAAATAATTTTTTTTTCTAGAAAATGCCTGGTGTGGTAAAATTTTGTATATCAGGATGCTCTCTGCCCCAGGATTCGGTCTACAGGTTGGAAATCAGGGTCTAGTCTAGACCATTGACAAATGGCAATTCATACCATCTGTAACCATCTGTCTTCCCCCTAGACTGGGAGATCCTCAGGCAGAGAAATTGTTCTTTTCAATATCCCCAGCTTCTAGTATAGGACAGAAGAGAAAATGGATTTTTAAAAATTTTGGTTGGATGAATGAAAATAGAATTATTTACATGATGGTTTTATTATTATTTAAAGAGAGGTGCCCAGATATTCTCACATATTCAATTTCAAAAAAAGAAAGAAAAAAAAGCCCTGATTTTTTTTTTCCTCCTAGTGATTAAGATAATTCAAATTCAGCCCATTTCCTTAAGGTCCTCATTTTGGATTCCTGTCTGTTTAAGCCAAGCATGTCCTGGCTCAGGTTCATTTTTCTGTTTCTAGAGAGTTTTCAGCAATGCATCATCTTAGTAAAGTGCCTGGCTCATTCCACAGAGTAAAATGTACTAAACGTGCAGGCACATCCTGTCCTTCAGATGTTCCAGCTCAAAACTCAAATTTCTGCATTTGCACATGCTTATTTGGCTAAATGTATCTTGTAGGATTAGTTTAAGCCACTGCATGCAGCTGACTTCTTATTTTGAACATTAATGTACAAATCTGAAGGGAGGAATCACCTGGCCTTACATCAATGAAATAAAGAAGCATTTCAGCCCTTAGCATTTTAATTGGATCCTTTTGATGGGAGAAGCCAACAGAGACACCAAATCCCAGGATGTGATTCTCTAACTTCAAGCTGTCCTTGGAATAATGGAGAGAAAGCTGACTGTGTGAGCTCTTGGGGGCACTACTCACCAGGAACAAATTGACAAACGGATTTGAAAGTTCAATTGGAGAGTCAGCCGCCATTTCACAGGTGGCCCAATGTTACCATTGAGTAAGTGTGGTTCTTTCAGCCATCAATTTACAGTGGTGAAAATGTCCCACACAGGCAGTAGACAATAATAATTATTGCTTTGGAGATGGGAAAGGCTGATTGGTGGTCTTGAAATAGATGGAATGTACAAACACACACACCCATACACGTATGTGTGGACACTATAGGCTGGGACTCAGACACCACTAATGTAGCCTCCTGCTCTGATTGGCTAACTCCCCTGTATCCTCAGCCCCTTCTCCCAACATCCTGCCCATCTCTTGCCTTTGTAAAAACATGGCTGTTGCCTAAGGATATCCCTGCTTATGTAGCCCTCTCAGGTGGAAACTGTATTTTCAGGTTTGTATTTCCAAATGCTTCAGGACCAGTGGGAAGCCTGATTGTTCTCCTTGACTCTTTGGCTACTTCCAGACCACTTCTGTCCCTCTTCTCGAAAGTCATCCCTCCTTTGAGACTCATGCATGAGAATATACCCCGCTCCTCTCAAACACTCGTGTGCATTGCTGCCAATGCTGGCCTGGTCACTCCCCCTCATTGACTGAAGACTTAGCTCCTGGTTCTTTATGTTCCTCTGTGTCCTAGTTGCTGTGTACCCTAAGGTCCACATAAATGACTCACCTAAAACCCAGTTGTTAGGGACTAAATGTGTTCCCCTCTCCAAGTCCTAAGTCCCAGTACCTCAGAATGTGACTGTATTTAGAGATATTTTTTAAAAGATTTTATTTATTTATTTATTTATTTATTTATTTATTTATTTATTTGAGAGAGAGAAAGAGAGCGTAAGCAGGGAGAGGAGCAGGGAGGAAGGGAGAAGGAGGGGGAAATAATCTCAAGCAGACTCCTCACTTAGCACAGAGCCTGATAATAGGGCTCAATCGCAAAACCCTGAGATCATGACCTGAGCCAAAACCAAGAGTCAGACACTCAACTTACTGAGCCACGCTGGCACCCTAATTTGGATATTTTCAAAGAAAAATATATATATTCTTGACACTTGTTGAAGAACACTAAGGCAGACTGTTTACAGAAGGACTATCACTAGGTATAGGGATTGCCACACTGGGGTTTCGCAGTAGGGGTGAGAGATCAAGCTCAACTTCTAAAGTGGAGATTTTACAGCCAAGGAGCTGGAGGGGGGAGTGGTCTGTGGATGGAAAGTTACTAAGGTGAGGCCACAGAGGTAAAGGGGGGGGGGGGGAGATTTGGCTAAAAGACCTAATGAGATTCTCACTGGAGGCAGGCCAGTGTAATCAGACATCACCTGAGGATGATGGAGGATGAGGAATCAGATTAGATGGTGGGGTATTCTGGTTAAAGTGACCTAGCAGGATTCTTGCTAAAATTGGACAATGCAGAGATGAGCATGGAAGCCCCAAAGTAAGGACCTTTTTGATAAGAGACTTCAGAAGAGTAGAGTTTGGTTAAAGGAGAGAATCTTTGTCAAAATGGGGTCTTTAACAAGGCAAATAAGGTAAAATAAGGTCATATGGGTGGGCCCTGGGTTTAATACGCCTGGTGTCCTTACAAGAAGAGGAGATTAGGGCACACATAAATCTAGAGACTAGGGGATGATCATATGAGCACACAGCAAGAAAATAGCCATCTGCAAGCCAAGGAGAGGCTTTAGAAGATACCAAACCTGCCAACACCTTGATCTTGGACTTCTAGCCTCCAGAATCTCCAGAATGCTAAGAAAATAAATTTCTGCCAAGAAAATAAATTCCAGCCTCCCAGTCTGTAGTGTTGTGTGATGGCAGCCCTAGCAAATTAATACACTCATCTTTTGGGTTTTGGCACCTCCTCATCCTCCATGATACTTGCTTCTACTCCAAAACTGATGCCCCAGGCTTGCCCCTAGACTCTAAAATATCCAGCCCAAATAATACTGCTGCTTCCAAAATTATAATTCCAGCACCCTGCCCTCTGACTGCACCCTACTCCTATATTTATTTCTCAAATGCTCCCACCGATCATTCTGAAACCCAATGATTGATTCTCACCTCCCCCTACACATGTATCTTTTCCTTTGTCTGCTAGTTCCCCTTGGTCATCACTTCCCTTCTTTTATCACTGAGACTTTGTGGTCCATTGCTATAATCACCCCCTTGTAAAGAGCCTCACCTTCTTGCTCATCTCTTCATTTAACATACTCTTCTGAAAAACTCCAACTGCAGCTGAACTCAGCCATTTTGTTCTCCATGTCTGTGTCCAAGCACACATCCATGCTGACCAGGTTGTCTTTGTTTCATTTTTTAATTTACCCCTTTCTTCACTGAGACTTATACTAAGAAATATCCTACTGATCCCATAGGAAGATCAGCCTGTCTTTAGGAGGATCCTCAGCAGTGGCCAGCAAGCCTATGGGTTTTCCTGGTACCTCAGTTTCCACTCTCTAAGAAGCCTACTTCATGCTCTTCCTCTTGCAAACCTCCTGTGCCCATTCTCTTGGCTTCTTCATTGCAACGGTTCTAGAAAGAGATGACTGCATTTACTTTATATTTGCTCGACTCCCTATTAGTTATTCTTTTACTCAGTGCAGTCAATACAGCTACCACCACTTCAAGTGTAATTGATTTGGGCAGGGTTACCAGCAACCTCATTGTTACTAAATCCTGCACTTTAATGCTTCTTTTTACTCTCGACCTCTTGGCTTCATTTTTTTTTTAATTTTATTATGTTATGTTAGTCACCATACAATACATCGTTAGTTTTTGATGTGGTGATCCACAATCTATTATTTTCATATAACACCCAGTGCTCCATGCAGTACGTGCCCTCCTTAATACCCATCACCGGGCTAACCCATCCCCCCACCCCCCTCCCCTCTAAAACCCTGTTTGTTTGTCAGAGTCCATAGTCTCTCATGGTTCATCTCTCCCTCCGATTACCCCCTCTTCATTTTTCCCTTCGTCTCTAAATGTCCTCCATGCTATTCCATATGTTCCACAAATAAGTGAAACCATATGATAATTGACTTTCTCTGCTTGACTTATTTCACTTAGCATAATCTCCTCCAGTCCCATCCATGTTGATGTAAAAGTTGGGTATTCATCCTTTCTGATGGCTGAGTAATATTCCATTGTATATATGGACCACATCTTCTTTATCCACTCATCTGTTGAAGGGCATCTCAGCTCTTTCCACAGTTTGGCTATTGCGGACATTGCTGCTATGAACATTGGGGTGCATATGGCCCTTCTTTTCACTACATCTGTGTCTTTGGGGTAAATATCCAGGAGTGCAATTGCTGGGTCATAGGGCAGCTCTATTTTTAATTTTTTGAGGAACCCCCACACTGTTTTCCAAAGTGGCTGTACCAACTTGCATTCCCACCAACAGTGTAAGAGGGTTCCCCTTTCTCCACAACCTCTCCAACATTTGTTGTTTCTTTCCCTGTCCATTGTTTGCCATTCTAACTGGTGTAAGGTGGTATCTCAATGTGGTTTTGATTTGAATTTCCCTGATGGCTAATGATGATAAACATTTTTTCATGTGTCCATTAGCCATTTGTATGTCTTCTTCAGAGAAGTGTCTTTTCATGTCTTCTGCCCATTTTTTTACTTGATTATTTGTTTTTTGGGTGTTGAGTTTGAGAAGTTCTTTATAGATCTCGGATACCAGCCGTTTATCTGTAGTGTCATTTGCAAATATAGTCTCCCATTCTGTGGGTTGCCTCTTTGTTTTGTTGACTGTTTCCTTTGCTGTGCAGAAGATTTTATCTTGACGAAGTCCCAAAAGTTCATTTTTGCTTTTGTTTCACTAGCTTTTGGAGATGTATCTTGAAAGAAGTTGCCGTGACCGATGTCAAAGAGGTTATTGCCTATGTTCTCCTCTAGGATTTTGATGGATTCCTGTCTCACATTGAGGTCTTTTATCCATTTTGAGTTTATCTTTGTGTACAGTGTTAGAGAATGGTCATGTTTCATTCTTCTGCATGTGGCTGTCCAATTTTCCCAGCACCATTTATTGAAGAGACTGTCTTTTTTCCATTGCGTATTTTTTCCTGCTTGGTCGAAGATTATTTGACCATGGAGTTGAGGGTCCATATCTTGGCTCTCTATTCTATTCCATTGGTCTATATGTCTTTTTTTGTGCCAGTACCATGCTGTCTTGGTGATCACAGTTTTGTAATATAGCTTGAAATCGGGCAACGTGATGCCCCCAGCTTTGTTTTTCTTTTTCAAGATTTTCTTGGTGATTCAGGGTCTTTTCTGATTCCATACAAATTTTAGGATTATTTGTTCCAGCACTTGGAAAAATGTCATTGGAATTTTGATCGGGATGGCATTGAAGGTACAGATTGCTCTGGGTAGCATAGACTTTTTTTTTTTTTTGGTAAAAATAAAATGATATGTACTTATTACAGCAAAAGGTATACTATGCATAAAATAAAGCATTAAATATGTCATTATATAAGTAAAATAATTTGTCCCAGTATTGCTGGGTATTACTATTGGTATTGCTAAATTTGTTCACTGATTAAGGTAGTGACTACTAGACCTTTCCATTATAAACATAATTTTTAACTTTTTTTATTATGTTGTATTAATCACCATACATTACATCATTAGTTTTTGATGTAGGGTTCCATGATTCATTGTTTGCATATAACACACAGTGCTCCATGCAGTACGTGCCCTCTTTAATACCCATCACCAGGCTAACCCATCACCCTACTCCCCTCCCCTCTAGAACCCTCAGTTTGTTTGTCAGAGTCCATAGTCTCTCATGGTTCATCTCCCCCTCTGATTTCCCCCCATTCATTCTTCCCTTCCTGCTATCTTCTTTTTTTTCTTTTAACATATAATGTATTATTTGTTTCAGAGGTACAGGTCTGTGATTCAACAGTCTTACACAGTTCACATTGCTTACCATAGCACATACCCTCTCCAATGTCTATCACCCAGCCACCCCACCCTGCCCACCCTCCACCACTCCAGCAACCCTCAGTTTGTTTCCTGAGATTAAGAATGCCTCATATTAGTGAGGTCATATGATACAGGTCTTTCTCTGATTGACTTATTTCGCTCAGCATAATACCCTCCAGTTCCATCCACATCATTGCAAATGGCAAGATTTTGTAGGTTTTTTTATGGCTGCATAATATTCCATTGTATATATATATACCACATCTTCTTTATGCACTCATCTGTGGATGGACATCTTGGCTCTTTCCACAGTTTGGCTATTGTGGACATTGCTGCTATAAACATCAGGGTGCACGTACCCCTTCGGATCCCTACATTTGTGTCTTTGGGGTAAATACCCAGTAGTGCAATTGCTGGGTCGTGCAGTACCTCTATTTTCAACTTTTGAGGAACCTCCATACTCTTTTCCAGAGTGGCTGCACCCCATGGTGCATTCCCCATGGCTTGCATTCCCACCAACAGTGTAGGAGGGTTCCCCTTTCTCCGCATCCCCGCCAACATCTGTCATTTCCCGACTTGTTAATTTTAGCCATTCTGACTGGTGTGAGGTGGTATCTCATTGAGGTTTTGATTTGGAGTTTCCTGATGCCGAGTGATATTGAACACATTTTCATGTGTCTGTTGGCCATTTGGATGTCTTCTTTGGAAAAATGTCTGTTCATGTCTTCTGCCCATTTCTTGATTGGATCATTTGTTCTTTGGGTGTTGAGTTTAAGAAGTTCTTTATAGATTTTGGATACTAGCCCTTTATCTGATATGTCATTCGCAAATATCTTCTCCCATTCTGTCAGTTGTCTTTTGGTTTCGTTGACTGTTTCTTTTGCTGTGCAAAAGCTTTTTATCTTGATGAAGTCCCAATAGTTCATTTTTGCCCTTGCTTCCCTTGCCTATGGCAATGTTTCTAGGAAGAAGTTGATGAAGCTGAGGTTGAAGAGGTTGCTGCCTGTGTTCTCCTTTAGGATTTTGATGGACTCCTGTCTCACATTGAGGTCTTTCAACCATTTGGAGTCTCTTTTTGTGTGTGATGTTAAGGAAATGGTCCAGTTTCCTTCTTCTGCATGTGGCTATCCAATTTTCCCAACACCATTTGTTGAAGAGACTGTCTTTTTTCCATTGGACATTCTTTCCCTGCTTTGTCAAAGATTAGTTGACCATAGAGTTGAGGGTCCATTTCTGGGCTCTCTATTCTGTTCCATTGATCTATGTGTCTGTTTTTGTGCCAGTACCATGCTGTCTTGATGATGACAGCTTTGTAATAGAGCTGGAAGTCCGGAATTGTGATGCTGCCAGCTTCGCTTTTCTTTTTCAACATTCCTCTGGCTATTCGGGGTCTTTTCTGGTTCCATACAAATTTTAGGATTATTTACTCCATTTCTTTGAAAAAAGTGGATGGTATTTTGATAGGGATTGCATTAAATGTGTAGATTGCTCTAGGCAGCATTGACATCTTCACAATATTTGTTCTTCCAATCCATGAGCATGGAACGTTTTTCCATTTCTTTGTGTCTTCCTCAATTTCTTTCATGAGTATTTTATAGTTTTCTGAGTACAGATCCTTTGCTTCTTTCATTAGACTTATTCCTAGGTATCTTATGGTTTTGGGTACAATTGTAAATGGGGTCAACTCCATAATTTCTCTTTCTTCTGTCTTGTTGGTGTATAGGAATGCCACTGATTTCTGTGCATTCATTTTATATCCTGCCACTTTACTGAATTCCTGTATGAGTTCTAGCAGTTTTGGGGTGGAGTCTTTGGGGTTTTCCACATAAAGTATCATATCATCTGCAAAGAGTGAGAGTTTGACTTCTTCTTTGCCGATTTGGATGCCTTTGATTTCTTTTTGTTGTCTGATTGCTGTGGCTAGGACTTCTAATACTATGTTGAACAACAGTGGTGAGAGTGGACATCCCTGCCGTGTTCCTTACCTTGGGGGGAAAGCTCTCAGATTTTCCCCATTGAGAATGATATTCGCTGTGGGTTTTTCATAGATGGCTTTTATGATATTGAGGTATGTACCCTCTATCCCTATACTCAAGAGTTTTGATCAAGAAAGGTTGCTGTACTTTGTCAATTGCTTTTTTTCTGCATCTGTTGAGAGGATCATATGGTTCTTGTTCTTTCTTTTATTAATGTATTGTATCACATTGATTGATTTGAGGACGTTGAACCAACCTTGCAGCCCAGGGATAAATCCCACTTGTTGTGGTGAATAATCCTTTTAATGTACTGTTGGATCCTATTGGCTAGTATTTTGGTGAGAATTTTTGCATCCATGTTCATCAAGGATATTGGTCTGTAATTCTCCTTTTTTGATGGGGTCTTTGTCTGGTTTGGGGATCAAGGTAATGGTGGTCTCATAAAACAAGTTTGGAAGTTTTCCTTCCATTTCTATTTTTTGGAACAGTTTCAGAAGAATAGGTATTAATTCTTCTTGAAATGTTTGGTAGAATTCCCCTGGGAAGCCATTTGGCCCTGGGCTTTTGTTTTTTGGGAGATTTTTGATGACTGCTTCAATTTCCTTAGTGGTTATAGGTCTGTTCAGGTTTTCTATTTCTTCCTGGTTCAGTTTTGGTAGTTGATATATCTCTAGGAATGCATCCATTTCTTACAGTTATCTAATTTGCTGGCATAGAGTTGCTCATAATATGTTCTTATAATTGTTTGTATTTCTTTGGTGTTGGTTGTGATCTCTCCTCTTTCATTCATGATTTTATTGATTTAGGTCATTTCTTTTTTCTTTTTGATAAGTCTGGCCAGGGGTTTATCAATCTTGTTAATTCTTTCAAAGAACCGGCTCCTAGTTTCATTGATCTGTTCTGCTGTTCTTTTGGTTTCTATTTCATTGATTTCTGCTCTGATCTTTATTATTTCTCTTCTCCTGCTGGGTTTAGGCTTTATTTGCTGTTCTTTCTCCAGCTCCTTTAGATGTAGGGTTAGGTTGTGTATTTGAGACCTTTCTTGTTTCTTGTAAAAGGCTTGTATTGCTATATACTTGCCTCTTAGGACTGCTTTTGCTGCATCCCAAAGATTTTGAACAGTTGTGTTTTCATTTTCATTGGTTTCCATGTATTTTTTTAATTCTTCTTTAATTTCCTGGTTGACCCATTCATTCTTTAGTAGGATGCTCTTTAGCCTCCATGTTTTTGAGTTCTTTCCGACTTTCTTCTTGTGATTGAGTTCTAGTTTCAAAGCATTGTGGTCTGAAAATATGCAGGGACTGATCCCAATCTTTTGGTACCAGTTGAGACCTGATTTGTAACCTAGGATGTGATCTATTCTGGAGAATGTTCCATGGGCACTAGAGAAGAATGTGTATTCTGTTGCTTTGGGATGGAATGTTCTGAATATATCTGTGAAGTCCATTTGGTCCAGTGTGTCATTTAAAGTCTCTCTTTCCTGGGACGCCTGGGTGGCTCAGTTGGTTAAGCGACTGCTTTCGGCTCAGGTCATGATCCTGGAGTCCCGGGATCGAGTCCCACATCGGGCTCCCTGCTCAGCAGGGGGTCTGCTTCTCCCTCTGCCCTCTTCCCTCTCGTGCTCTCTGTCTCTCATTCTCTCTCTCTCAAATAAATAAATAAAATCTTTAAAATAAATAAATAAATAAAGTCTCTATTTCCTTGTTGATCTTTTGCTTAGACGATCTGTCCATTTCAGTGAGGGGGGTGTTAAAGTTCCCCACTATTATTGTATTGTTGTCGATGTGTTTCTTTGCTTTTGTTATTAATTGGCTTATATAATTGGCTGCTCCCATGTTAGGGGCATAGATATTTATAATTGTTAGATCTTCTTGTTGGACAGACCCTTTAAGTATGATATAGTCGCCTTCCTCATCTCTTATTATAGTCTTTGGTTTAAAATCTAATTTGTTGGGGCACCTGGGTGGCTCATTCATTAAGTGTCTGCCTTCGGCTCAGGTCATGATCCCAGGGTCCTGTGATCGAGCCCTCCATTGGGCTCCCTGCTCGGCAGGAGGCCTGCTTCTCCCTCTCCCACTCCCCCTGCTTGTGTTCCCTCTCTCGCTGTCTTTCTCTGTCAAATAAATAAATCAAATCTTAAAAAAAAATCTAATTTGTCTGATATAAGGATTGCCACCCCAGCTTTCTTTTGGTGTCCATTAGCAGGGTAAATAGTTTTCCACCCCCTCACTTTAAATCTGGAGGTGTCTTTGGGTCTAAAATGAGTCTCTTACAGACAGCCTATCGATGGGTCTTGTTTTTTTATCCAATCTGATAGCCTGTGTCTTTTGATTGGGGCATTTAGCCCATTTACATTCAGGGTAACTATTGAAAGATATGAACTTAGTGCTATTGTATTGCCTGTAAGGTGACTGTTACTGTATATTGTCTGTGTTCCTTTCTGGTCTATGTTGCTTTTAGGCTCTCTCTTTGCTTAGAGGACTCCTTTCAATATTTCTTGTAGGGCTGGTTTCGTGTTTGCAAATTCCTTTAGTTTTTGTTTGTCCTGGAAGATTTTTATCTCTCCTTCAATTTTCAGTGACAGCCTAGCTGGATAGAGTATTCTTGGCTGCATATCTTTCTCATTTAGCGCTCTGAATATATCATGCCTGTCCTTTCTGGCCTGCCAGGTCTCTGTGGGTAGGTATGTTGCCAATCTAATGTTTCTGCCATTGTAGGTTACAGATCTCTTGTCCTGAGCTGCTTCCAGGATTTTCTCTTTGTCTCTGAGACTCATAAGTTTTACTAGTAGAAGTCGGGGTGTTGACCTATTTTTATTGATTTTGATGGGGGTTCTCTCTGCCTCCTGGATTTTCATGCCTGTTTCCTTCCCCAAATTAGGAAAGTTCTCTGCTATAATTTGCTCCAATATGCCTTCTGCCCCTCTCTCTCTTTCTTCTTCTTCTGGGATCCCAATTATTCTAATATTGTTTCGTCTTATGGTATCACTTATCCCTCGAATTCTGCCCTCGTGATCCAGTAGTTGTTTATCTCTCTTTTTCTCAGCTTCTTTATTTTCCATCATTTGGTCTTCTATATCACTAATTCTCTCTTCTGCCTCATTTATCCTAGCAGTTAGAGCCTCCATTTTTGATTGCAGCTCATTAATAGCCTTTTTGATTTCTACTTGTTTAGATTTTAGTTCTTTAATTTTCCAGAAAAGGTTTCTCCAATATCTTCTATGCTTTTTTCAAGCCCAGCTAGTATCTTTATAATCGTCATTCTGACCTCTAGTTCCGACATCTTACTAATGTCCGTACTGATTAGGCCCTTAGCAGTCGGTACTGCCTCTTGTTCTTTTTTTTGAGGTGATTTTTTCCATCTTGTCATTTTGTCCAGAGGAGAATAGATGAATGAGAGAACAAAATGCTAACAGGGTAACAACGGCCCCAGAAAAATATACACTAAACAAATCAGAAAAGACCTGAAACTGAGAGAAAAGAAAGGGAAAGAAAGAAAAAAGAAAAAAAAAGAAAAAGATAAAAAAAAAGAATATGATCAAATATGATCAGGCTGGTGCATAGATCAGTGCCACACACTAGATTTTGGTCATATTTTGGTCTGTTAGCAGAAAGTGCCTCCCAAAATTTTAAAGAAAGAAAAACTTATATATGTACAAAAATAAGGGTAAATACCATGAAGGGATGGAATATGACTGTAAAGATGACTATTATAAAAGATTTTATAAAAGGAATTGATAAGACATTGGTTGAAAAAAGAAAGAAGAGGAATTAAAAAAAAAGGAGAGAATGTGATTAGGCAGGAGACTAGAACAAAGCCATACACTAGAGATTTAGGGTATATTTTGGTCTGTTAGAAGAAACTGTATCCCAAAATTTTAAGGAGAGAACAGCTTATATATATATATATATATATATATATATATATATATATATACCAAAAATAAGGTTAACTACTATGAAGGGATAGAATATGACTCAAAGATGAAAAATAAAAAAGATTTTTTTAAAAGGGATTGATAAGATGTTGGTTGAAAAAGGGAAAAAGAAAATTTCAAAAAAAAAAGTTAAAAGAAAATTAACTTCAGAAGACTAAAGAATCATGGGGGAAAAGCCATGAATTCTATGTGCTGTATTCCCCTAGCTCTGGAGTTCTGCCGTTCTCATTGATCAGTAAACTTGGTCTTGGCTGGCTGTTCTTGCTGATCTTCTGGGGGAGGGATCTGTTGCCATGGTTCCCAAATGTCTTTGCTGGAGGCGGAATTGCCACGCCCTTGCCGGTCCAGGCTAAGTAATCTGCTAGGGTTTGCTCTCCAGAGCTTTTGTTCCCTCCAAGCTTTCTGTACAGCTTTGGAGGCCGAGAGTGAGAATGGTGGCCTCCCAATCTCCACCCTGGAGGAGCCGAGAACTCGGGGCCCCGCTCCTCAGTGCGCCCCCAGAGAAAAGCAGTCAATCACTCCCATCTCCCCAGTCTCCAGCCATACTCCCTGCTCACCCGGGCTGTGACCGAGCGTTTCTATCTCTGGCACCCAACTCGGTGTGGAGTCTCCAAACCCAGCAGATTCCTGCGGTGTGCTCCCATGCTGCTCCTCCCGGGGGAGGAAGGGGAGTCTCCCTGGATCTGCCACTTGTTGGGTCCCTGTTGGAAGAACAGTGGCCTGACTGTGCCGCGGATCACAGTTCATGGCAACCCTGAGCTGAGAGCCCACTCCTCGGCTCTGTGTCTGCAGCTGGCTTCCCCGCTCCAATACCTGGGAACTCTGCTGCACTCAGGCACCCCCGTCTTTCTGTGACCCTGAGGGTCCCGAGACCACACTGTCCCAGCGAGTGTTCCACCCCCCGCTTAGCCACTGGAGCAACGTCCCTCAGCAGAGCAGACTTCTAAAAGTTCCGATTTTGTGCTCCGCTGCTCTATCACTTGCTGCTAGCGGCTGACGGAGGCTCCCTCCCCTGTTGTCTATCCTCCCAAATATCACCTCGGATTCACTTCTCCACACGTACTACCTTCCAGAAAGTGGTCGCTTTTCTGTTCAAAGAGTTGCTGCTATTCTTTTCTTCGATCTCCTGTTGAGTTCATAGGTGTTCAGAATGGTTTGATCCTTATCTGGCTGAATTCCTGGGGCCAGACGACATTTAGGTCTCCTACTCCTCCACCGTCTTGCCTAACTCCTCTCCCCTTAATTTTATCAATCTTTGTTTCCTGTATTTTCAAGCTCTATTATCAGGTGTATGTATTTTATTTTTCTTATGTTTTCCTAAAATAGTGATGCTTTAATCTTATGAAATGTATCTCTGGTAATACTCGTCTTAAAGTCTATTATGTCTGATATTTATAATGTCATTTCACCTTTTAAATATATGTTTATGCATGGGAAATTTTTTCCCTTTAAAAAAAACCTCAAACTATTCACACCTTTTATTTATTTTTTTAAAAAGATTTCTTTATTTATTTGAGAGAGAGAGAGAGCATGAGCAGGAGGGGCAAAGGGAGAGAGGGAGAGAGAATCTCAAGCAAACTCTGCACTGAGTGTGGAGCCCAGTGTGGAGCTTGATCTCATGACCCTGAAATCAGGGCCAGGCCTGAAACCAAGAGTTGGATGCTTAATTGACTGTACCACCCAGACACCCCTCATATCCTTATATTTGAAGTGTCTATTTTATAGACAGCATATAGCTAGGCCATGATTCTTGTGATCCATTTTGAAAATATCTGCCTTTTAACTGAAATGTTTAATCCATGTATATTTAACATAATTATTAATAAATTTGAATTTAGGTCTACTGTTTGCTAATTGATTTTCTAATATAAATTTTTATTGAGGTAATTATAGATTCATGTGCAGTTATAAGAAATAATACAGGGAGATCCCTTGCACTTTTTGCCCAGTTTTCCCCAGTAGTAGTAATATTTTGCAAAACAGTATATTATCACAACCAGGATAGGGACATTGATACAATCCATCAATCTTATTCAGATTTCCCTAGTTTTACTTGTGTGTGTGTGTGTGTGTGTGTGTGTGTGTGTGTGTATAGTATGTATTAAGTTCCATATATATTTATCATTTGTATAAGTTCCTGTATCCAGCATCATGGTCAAAATACTGAACAATTTCAACACCACAAAGTCTCTCATGTTGCCCTTTTATACCCACTTCCCCATCCCACCCCATCTCCTCACCTCCCCTTCCTAATCTCTGGCCACCACAAATTTGTCTTCTATTTCTAAAATTTGGTCATTTCAAAATGTTATATGAATGGAATCATATAGTATGCAACATTTTATGATTGGCTTTCTTCATTCAGCATAATTATCTGCAGATTCACCCATGTATGTATTACTAGTTTGTTCCTTTTTATTGCTGAGTGGTATTGCATGGTATGCATGTAGCACAGTTGTTTAACCATTCATGTGTTGAAGAAGTTCTGGGCTGATTCCAGTTTCTGGCTATTACAAGTAAAGGTGCTATGAACATTCATGTGTATGTTTTTGTGTGAACATAAAATTTAATTTCTCTGGGATAAATGCCCAAGATTAACAATTGCTGGATTTTATGTTAATTGCATGTTTAGTTTTTAAAGAAACTGCCAGACTTTTCCAGAATGGCTGTACCATTTTACATTCCCCTAGCAATGCATCATGATTGTTTTTCTGCTTCCTTGCCAGCATTTGGTGTTGTCATTAGTATTTATTTATTTATATATTTATTTATTTATTGTGCCAATTTTAAATATAGTTTTATTTAAGACATTGCATTTTTCACTTAACAATACAGTGCTTATAAAATGCAATGTTTATTTCCTTTCCCTGTGCACATATTCCATATTCAAGTATCAAAAATGCCCAGTTTATTTACTATAGAAGCTTCAACGTTAAAACTGCCATGGAGGGCGCCTGGGTGGCTCAGTTGGTTAAGCAACTGCCTTCGGCTCAGGTCATGATCCTGGAGTCCCGGGATCGAGTCCTGCATCGGGCTCCCTGCTTGGCAGGGAGTCTGCTTCTCCCTCTGACCCTCCTCCCTGTCATGCTCTCTGTCTCTCATTCTCTCTGTATCAAATAAATAAATAAAATCTTTAAAAAAAAAAAAACTGCCATGGAATTTGCTACAAATTTGGGTCCTTCAAATATTTTTCATCGAAGAGTTTGATTAAGCCAACCTGAGAATAAGTCTATCATTGTTCCACACAAAATATTTTTTTATTCTTTTTAAGATTTTATTTTTAAGTAATCTCTACACCCAACGTGGGGCTCAAACTTACAACCTTGAGATCAAGAGTCACATGCTCTACCAACTGAGTTAGCCAGGCACCCCACCATTATTTTTAATTTTAGCCATTCTGATAGATGCATAGTAATATTTCATGTGGTTTTAATTTGCATTTGCCTGATGGCTGGTGACATTCAACATCTTTGCATGTTTATTTTCCATCTGCATTTCCTTGATGGTGAAATATTTGTTTTGTCTTTTGCTTATTTTTTAGTTTTTTTAAAAATGTTGAGTTTTGAGAGTTCTTTATATATTCCAGATACTGGTCCTTTGCTGGATATATGTTTTGCAAATATTTTCTTCCAGTCTTATATTTTTATCTTTTTCACATGGCCTCTCACAGAACAAAAGCTTTAATTTTGGGGGGAGGGGGGATTGGTTAGCCTGGTGATGGGTATTAAGGAGGGCATGTACTGCATGGAGCACTGGGCGTTATACGAAAACAATGGATCGTGGATCACCACATGAAAAACTAATGATGTATTGTATGGTGACTAACATAACATAATAAAGTTAAAAAAAAAGATTTTATATATTTATTTGAGAGAGAGCAGCAGAGGGAGAGAGAGGGAAGTAGGCTCCCCACTGAACAGGGAGTCCGACGTGGGGCTCGATCCCGGGACCCTGGGATCATGACATGAGCTGAAGGCAGATGCTTAACTGACTGAGCCACCCAGGTGCCCTGCAAATGTTTTAACTTTGGATGAGATTCAATTCATCAAGTTTTTCCTTTTAGGAATCATACTTTTGATGTCAAGTGTAGAAACTCTTTGCCTAGCCCTAGATCCTGAAAATATCCTCACATTTTTTTTCTATGCATGGATGCAATAAATTTTATTTGGCAACTTACCTACTGTGTATTTAGATTGTTTTAAAATAATCTGCTAATATTAATAGTTAAATATGAATGCCAGGCAGTTTTTTCTTTATTTCCTTTGAACAAATTACTAGATATAAAATTGATAGATTAAAGATGAAAGACTTTTTCCCTAGATTTATTGAGAAGTAATTGACATACATCACTGTATAAGTTTATGGTTTGATTTACATCCTCATATATTTTTTTGCTAAAAGTTTTAGAGCTTTACATTTTCCATTTAAATTATGATACATCTTGAGTTAATTTGTGTTTAAATATTGAAAAGACTATTTTCCTCCATTCAATTGCTTTTGCACTTTTGTCAAAAATCAGTTGGGCTTATTTGTGTGGCTTTATTTCTGGATCCTTTATTATTTTCCACAGATTCATCTGCCTGTTCATCAATTCTACCCTGT
This sequence comes from Neomonachus schauinslandi, assembly GCF_002201575.2. Taxonomy (NCBI): domain Eukaryota; kingdom Metazoa; phylum Chordata; class Mammalia; order Carnivora; family Phocidae; genus Neomonachus; species Neomonachus schauinslandi. The sequence goes on from NC_058406.1 coordinate 25,687,076, forward strand.
TTTGATTATTGCAGCTATATAGTAAGCCTTAATATTGGGTAGTTTCTTGCAATGTATTCTTTTTTGTCAAGATTGTTTAGCTATTCTAAGACTGGTATCTATCCATGTAAATCTTAGAATAATCTTGTTTATGTTTATGAAAATATTTGCAGGAAATTTTTATAAGAATTGCATTAAATCTATAGATCAATTTGGGGACAATTCACATCTTTATTATGTTGAAACCGAATCCATGAACATGGTATATCTCTTTATTTATTTAGGATTTTTATTTCTTTCATTAGCATTTTGTAATTTTGAGTATGCAGATTCTGTATATGCTTTATTAATTTTATATCTAGTTAGTTTATTTTCTTTGGAGCAAAAGTATTGTGTTTTTTCCTTTTTAAAAGGTATTGTGTTTTTAATTTTGGTGTCTTCATGTTCATAGGTGTGTATGTTGGTATGTAAAAATACAATTGCTTTTCGTGTATTGATCTTATATCCTGCAACCTATTGAACTCACTAGTTAGTTTTAGGAGGGTTTTTTTATATGAAGATTTTTTGGGAGTTTCTTTATATTTGATCATGTTATCTGCAAACAGAGATTATTTTATGTCTTCCTTTCCATGCCTGCATTCCTTTTATTTCCTTTTTCTTGCTTTACTGCAATAGCCAGAACTTCCAGCTCTGTTTGATAAGAGTATTGAGAATGAAAATCCATGTCTTGCTCCCAATCCTAGGAAGAAAAGATTTAAACTTTCATCAATAAGTATCAATATTAACTGTAGATTTTCTGAAGATGCTTTGTATCAAGTTGAAATAATTTCCTTCTATTCCTATTTTTCTGAGAGTTTTTGTCATAAATGAGTGTTGAATCTTGTCAAAAGTTTTTTTTTGCATCTGTTCATTTAATCATATGATTTTTCTTTTTTTAGCTTGTATGATGGGTTACACTGAGGTTTGAATATTGAGCCAACCTGGCATACCTAGAATAAGTCTCATTTGATCATGGCATGGCATATATTGGTAATATACAATACATATATTGGCATGTAATTATTTTTATACATTGTGGGATTCAGTTTACTAATATTTTCAGATTTTGGTGTCTAAATTCATAAGAGATATTGGCCTATTTTCTTTTTTTTTTTTATATATAGTCAACTCACTTTTATTTTGTCCCCTGTTTTTGTAAAGAGCTATCCTTTACTGGAAGAAATACTTCAGACTAGAGATTGAGAGGTTGGTTTTAACTTTTCCTCTTCCATTGCTTGATCTTTTTTTTATTTTTATTTATTTTTATTTTTATTTTTATTCTTATGTTAATCCCCATACATTACATCATTAGTTTTAGATGAAGTGTTCCATGATTCATTGTTTGTGCATAACACCCAGTGCTCCATTCAGAATGTGCCCTCCTCAATACCCACCACCAGGCTAACCCATCCTCCCACCCCCCTCCCCTCTAGAACCCTCAGTTTGTTTTTCAGAGTCCATCGTCTCTCATGGTTCATCTACCCCTCCGATTTCCCCCGCTTCATTCTTCCCCTCCCGCTACCTTCTTCTTCTTCTTTTTTTCCCCTTAACATATATTGCATTATTTGTTTCAGAGGTACAGATCTGAGATGCAACAGTCTTGCACAATTCACAGTGCTTATCAGAGCACATACCCTCCCCAGTGTCTATCACCCAGTCACCCCATCCCTCCCACCCCACCCCCCACTCCAGCAACCCTCAGTTTGTTTCCTGCAATTAAGAATTCCTCATATCAGTGAGATCATATGATACATGTCTTTCTCTGTTTGACTTATTTCACTCAACATAATACCCTCCAGTTCCATCCACGTCGTTGCAAATGGCAAGATCTCATTCCTTTTGATGGCTGCATAATATTCCATTGTATATATATACCAAATCTTCTTTAGCCATTCATCTGTCGATGGACATCTTGGCTCTTTCCACAGTTTGGCTATTATGGACATTGCTGCTATAAACATCGGGGTGCACGTACCCCTTTGAATCCCTACTTTTGTATCTTTGGGGTAAATACCCAGTAGTGTAATTGCTGGATCATATGGTAGCTCTATTTTCAACTTTTTGAGGAACCTCCATACAGTTTTCCAGAGTGGCTGCACCAGCTTGCATTCCCACCAACAGTGTAGGAGGGTTCCCCTTTCTCCGCATCCCCGCCAACATCTGTCATTTCCTGACTTGTTAATTTTAGCCATTCTGACTGGTGTGAGGTGGTATCTCATTGAGGTTTTGATTTGGATTTCCCTGATGCCGAGCGATATTGAGCACTTTTTCATGTGTCTGTTGGCCATTTGGATGTCTTCTTTGGAAAAATGTCTGTTCATGTCTTCTGCCCATTTCTTGATTGGATTCTTTGTTCTTTGGGTGTTGAGTTTGATGAGTTCTTTATAGATTTTGGATACTAGCCCTTTATCTGATATGTCATTTGCAAATATCTTCTCCCATTCTGTCAGTTGTCTTTTGGTTTTGTTGACTGTTTCCTTTGCTTTGCAAAAGCTTTTTATCTTGATGAAGTCCCAATAGTTCATTTTTGCCCTTGCTTCCCTTGCCTTTGGCGATGTTTCTAGGAAGAAGTTGCTTCAGCTGAGGTCAAAGAGGTTGCTGCCTATGTTCTCCTTTAGGATTTTGATGGACTCCTGTCTCACATTGAGGTCTTTCAACCATTTGGAGTCTCTTTTTGTGTGTGGTGTAAGGAAATGGTCCAGTTTCCTTCTTCTGCATGTGGCTATCCAATTTTCCCAACACCATTTGTTGAAGAGACTGTCTTTTTTCCATTGGACATTCTTTCCCTGCTTTGTCAAAGATGAGTTGACCATAGAGTTGAGGGTCCATTTCTGGGTTCTCTATTCTGTTCCATTGATCTATGTGTCTGTTTTTGTGCCAGTACCATGCTGTCTTGATGATGACAGCTTTGTAATAGAGCTGGAAGTCCAGAATTGTGATGCCACTGGCTTTGCTTTTCTTTTTCAACATTCCTCTGGGTATGCGGGGTCTTTTCTGGTTCCATACAAATTTTAGGATTATTTGTTCCATTTCTTTGAAAAAAGTGGATGGTATTTTGATGGGGATTGCATTGAATGTGTAGATTGCTCTAGGTAGCATTGACATCTTCACAATATTTGTTCTTCCAATCCATGAGCATGGAACGTTTTTCCATTTCTTTGTGTCTTCCTCAATTTCTTTCATGAGTATTTTATAGTTTTCTGAGTACAGATCCTTTGTCTCTTTGGTTAGATTTATTCCTAGGTATCTTATGGTTTTGAGTGCAATTGTAAATGGGATCGACTCCTTAATTTCTCTTTCTTCTGTCTTGTTGTTGGTGTATAGGAATGCCACTGACTTCTATGCATTGATTTTATATCCTGCCACTTTACTGATTTCCTGTATGAGTTCTAGCAGTTTTGGGGTGGAGTCTTTTGGGTTTTCCACATAAAGTATCATATCATCTGCAAAGAGTGAGAGTTTGACTTCTTCTTTGCCAATTTGGATGCCTTTGATATCTTTTTGTTGTCTGATTGCTGTGGCTAGGACTTCCAATACTACGTTGAATAGCAGTGGTGATAGTGGACATCCCTGCCGCGTTCCTGACCTTGGGGGGAAAGCTCTCAGTTTTTCCCCATTGAGAATGATATTCGCTGTAGGTTTTTCATAGATGGCTTTTATGATATTGAGGTATGTACCCTCTATCCCTATACTCAAGAGTTTTGATCAATAAAGGTTGCTGTACTTTGTCAAATGCTTTTTCTGCATCTATTGAGAGGATCCTATGATTCTTGTTCTTTCTTTTGTTAATGTATTGTATCACATTGATTGATTTGCGGATGTTGAACCAACCTTGCAGCCCAGGGATAAATCCCACTTGGTCGTGGTGAATAATCCTTTTAATGTACTGTTGGATCCTATTGGCTAGTATTTTGGTGAGAATTTTTGCATCCATGTTCATCAGGGATATTGGTCTGTAATTCTCCTTTTTGATGGGGTCTTTGTCTGGTTTTGGGATCAAGGTAATGCTGGCCTCATAAAATGAGTTTGGAAGTTTTCCTTCCATTTCTATTTTTTGGAACAGTTTCAGAAGAATAGGTATTAATTCTTCTTGAAATGTTTGGTAGAATTCCCCTGGGAAGCCATCTGGCCCATGGGCTTTTGTTTTTTGGGAGATTTTTGATGACTGCTTCAATTTCCTTAGTGGTTATAGGTCTGTTCAGGTTTTCTATTTCATCCTGGTTCAGTTTTGGTAGTTGGTACATCTCTAGGAATGCATCCATTTCTTCCAGGTTATCTAATTTGCTGGCATAGAGTTGCTCATAATATGTTCTTATAATTGTTTGTATTTCTTTGGTGTTGGTTGTGATCTCTCCTCTTTCATTCATGATTTTGTTGATTTGGGTCATTTCTCTTCTCTTTTTGATAAGTCTGGCCAGGGGTTTATCAATCTTGTTAATTTTTTTAAAGAACCAGCTCCTAGTTTTGTTGATCTCTTCTACTATTCTTTTAGTTTCTATTTCATTGATTTCTGCTCTGATCTTTATTATTTCTCTTCTCCTGCTGGGTTTAGGCTTTCTTTGCTGTCCTTTCTCCAGCTCCTTTAGGTGTAGGGTTAGGTTGTGTACTTGAGACCTTTCTTGTTTCTTGTAAAAGGCTTGTATTGCTATATACTTTCCTCTTAGGACTGCCTTTGCTTCATCCCAAAGATTTTGAATAGTTGTGTTTTCATTTTCATTGGTTTCCATGTATTTTTTTCATTCTTCTTTAATTTCCTGGTTGACCCATTCATTCTTCAGTAGGATGCTCTTTAACCTCCATGTATTTGAGTTCTTTCCGACTTTCCTCTTGCGATTGAGTTCTAGTTTCAAAGCATTGTGGTCTGAAAATAGGCAGGGAATGATCCCAATCTTTTGGTACTGGTTGAGACCTGATTTATGACCTAGGATGTGATCTATTCTGGAGAATGTTCCATGGGCACTAGAGAAGAATGTGTATTCCGTTGCTTTGGGGTGGAATGTTCTGAATATGTCTGTAAAGTCCATTTGGTCCAGTGTGTCATTTAAAGTCTTTATTTCCTTGTTGATCTTTTGCTTAGACGATCTGTCCATTTCAGTGAGGGGGGTGTTAAAGTCCCCCACTATTATTGTATTGTTGTCGATGTGTTTCTTTGCTTTTGTTATTAATTGCCTTATATAATTGGCTGCTCCCATGTTAGGGGCATAGATATTTACAATTGTTAGATCTTCTTGTTGGATAGATCCTTTAAGTAGGATATAATGTCCTTCCTCATCTCTTATTACAGTCTTTGGTTTAAAATCTAATTTGTCTGATATAAGGATTGCCACCCCAGCTTTCTTGTGGTGTCCATTAGCATGGTAAATAGTTTTCCACCCCCTCACTTTCAATCTGGGGGTGTCTTTGGTTCTAAAATGAGTCTCTTGCAGACAGCATATCGATGGGTCTTGTTTTTTAATCCAATCTGATAGCCTGTGTCTTTTGATTGGGGCATTGAGCCCATTTACATTCAGGGTAACTATTGAAAGATAGGAATTTAGTGCCATTGTATTGCCTGTAAGGTGACTGTTACTGTATATTGTCTGTGTTCCTTTCTGGTCTATATTGTTTTTAGGCTCTCTCTTTGCTTAGAGGACCCCTTTCAAGATTTCTTGTAGGGCTGGTTTCGTGTTTGCAAATTCCTTATTTTTTGTTTGTCCTGGAAGCTTTTTATCTCTCCTTCAATTTTTAATGACAGCCTAGCTGGATAGAGTATTCTTGGCTGCATATTTTTCTCATTTAGTGCTCTGAATATATCCTGCCAGTCCTTTCTGGCCTGTCAGGTCTCTGTGGATAGGTCTGTTGCCAATCTAATGTTTCTACCCTTGTAGGTTACATATCTCTTCTCCCGAGCTGCTTTCAGGATTTTCTCTTTGTCTATGAGACTCGTAAGTTTTACTATTAGATGTCGGGGTGTTGACCTATTTTTATTGATTTTGAGAGGGGTTTTCTGTGCTTCCTGGATTTTCATGCCTGTTTCCTTCCCCAAATCAGGGAAGTTCTCTACTATAATTTGCTCCATTATACCTTCTGCCCCTCTCTCTCTTTCTTCTTCTTCTGGGATCCCAATTATTCTAATGTTGTTTCGTCTTATGGTATCGCTTATCCCTCGAATTCTGCCCTCGTGATCCAGTAGTTGTTTATCTCTCTTTTTCTCAGCTTCTTTATTTTCCATCATTTCATCTTCTATATTACTGATTCTCTCTTCTGCCTCATTTATTCTAGCAGTTAGCACCCCTATTTTTGATTGCACCTCATTAATAGCCTTTTTGATTTCTACTTGGTTGGATTTTAGTTCTTTTACTTCTCCAGAAAGGGTTTCTCTAATAACTTCCATATTTTTTTCAAGCCCAGCTAGTATCTTTAAAGTGATGATTCTGAACTCTAGATCTGACATCGTACTAATGTCCCTATTGAGTAGGTCCCTGGCAGTCGGTACTACCTCTTGTTCTTTTTGTTGAGGTGATTTTTTCTGTCTTGTCATTTTGTGCAGAGGAGAATAGATTAATGAGAGAACAAAATGCTAACAGAGTAACAACGTCCCCAGAAAATATACTCTAAACAAATCAGAAAAGACCTGAAGCAGTGGGGAAAGAAAGGGAAAGAGAGAAAAAAGAAAAAGAAAAAGAAAAAGATAAAAACAAAAACAAACAAAACAAAACAACAACAACAACAAAAAACCAGAATGTGTTCAACTATGATCAGGCTGGTATACAGATGAGTGCCACACACTAGATTTGGGGTGTATTTTGGTCTTTTAGAAGAAAGTGCCTCCCAAAATTTTAAAGAAAGAAAAACTTATATATGTACAAAAATAAGGGTTGATATGATGAAGGGATGGAATATGACTGTAAAGATGGAAATTATAAAGAATTTTATAAAAGGAATTGATAAGAAGTTGTTTGAAAAAAGAAAGAAGAGGATTTGAAAAAGAAAAAAGAAAAAAGAAAAAAAAAGGGGAGAGAATATGATCAGGCAGGATAGAAATAGAAAACACCATATACTAGAGATTTAGGGTATATTTTAATCTGTTAGAAGAAACTATCTCAAAATTTTAAAGAGAGAACAACTTATATATATAAGCCAAAAATATGGGTAACTACTATGAAGGGATAGAATATGACTCTAAAAATGAAAAATAAAAATGTTTTTTTTAAAAAAAGGGATTGATAAGATGTTGGTTGAAAAAGGGAAAAAGAAAAATTCAAAAAAAGAAAAAGAAAAAAAGACAGTTAAAAAAAATTAACTTTGAAAGACTAAAGAATCATGGTAAAAGAGCCATGAATTCTATGTGCAGTATTCCCCTAGCGCTGGAGTTCTGCCGTTCTCATTGATCGGTAAACTTGGTCTTGGCTGGCTGTTCTCGCTGATCTTCTGGGGAGGGGCCTGTTGCCGTGGTTTCCAAATGTCTTTGCCGGAGGCAGAATTGCCCCGCCCTTGCCCCCTCCCAGCTAAGTAATCTGCTCAGGTTTGCTCTCCGGGGCTTTTGTTCCCTGCGAGCTTTCCGTACAGCTTTGGAGACGGAGAGTGAAAATGGCGGCCTCCCAATCTCCACCCCGGAGGAGCCGAGAACTCGGGGTCCCGCTCCTCAGCGAGCCCCCAGAGATACATGAATTACCCATAGTAGAAATAAAATAGTCATGTTCAGTCACTCCCGTCTCCCCGGTCTCCGGCGGCACTCCGTGCTCACCCGGCCTGTGACCGCGCGTTTCTATCTCTGGCACCTGACCCCGGGTGGAGTCTCCAAACCCAGCAGATCCCTGCAGTGCACTCCCGCGTGGCTCCTCCCGGGGGAGGAAGGTGAGTCTCCCTGGATCTGCCACTTGTTGGGTCCCTGCTGGAGGAGCAGTGGCCCGACTATGCCGCGGATCACGGTTTATGGCCACCCCGAGCTGAGAGCCCGCGCCTGGGCTCCGCCTCTGCAGCCGGCTTCCCTGCTCCGTTACCTGGGAGCTCTGCCACACTCAGGCACCCCCGGTCTTTCTGTGACCCCGAGGGTCCTGAGACCACACTGTCCCGGAGGGTTCCACCCCCCGCTTAGCCACCAGAGTGACGTCCCTCAGCAGAGCAGACTTAAAAGTTCCGATTTTGTGCTCCGCGGCTCTATCACTTGCCAGAAGCGGCCGATGGAGGCCCCTCCCCCACCGTCTATTCTCCCGAATATCGCCTCAGATTCACTTCTCCGCACGTCCTACCTTCCAGAAAGTGGTCGCTTTTCTGATGAGATAGTTGTTGCTCTTCTTTTCTTTGATCTCCTGTTGAGTTTGTAGGTGTTCAGAATGGTTTGATCCCTATCCAGCTGAATTCCTGAGAGGAGACAAAATCCAGGTCTCCTACTCCTCTGCCATCTTGCTCCGTCCCCCGCCTATTTTCTTTATTTGTACTGTGTTTGGTTTTGGTGTCTATATTGGCCTCATAAAATGAGCTAAGAAATGTTTCTTCTGTGTTAATTTTCTATTCATATTAGTCTCCTATTGCTGCTGTAACACATTAACACAAGTAATACAAGAAATTTATTATTATCTTATAGTTTAGGAGGTCAGAAGTCTGAAGGGAGATTCACTGGGCTAAACTGAAGATGTTGGCACATGTCCTCTTCCTTCATCTTCAAAGCCAAAGCATAGCATCCTCAAATCTCTCTCTGAATCTGACCCTACTGCCTCCCTCTTCACTTGTAAGGTCCCCTGTGGTTACATCGGGCCTATCCGGATAATCCAAGAAAATCTATCCCCTCCCAGCATTCTTAATAAAGTCATTTTTGCCCTATAAAGTAACATTAACAGGTTCCAGCATCATTATCCTGCTTACCAATCTCCTATTTTTTTTAAGAGATTGTGTAAAACTGGTGTTAATTCTTCTTTAAATGTTTGCTAGAATTCTCCAGTGAAACCCTTTGGGCCTGGATATTTCTTTTTCAGGAACTTTGTAATTCTGAATTCAACTTCTTTGCTAGTTTCAGGACTTACTCAGATTGCCTATTCTTTTTGGCTGAGTCTTGGTAGTTTATTGCTTTGGGGGAATTGGTTAATTTCTTCTGTGTTGTCAAACTTATGAGTACCAAATTATAATATTCTTCTATTATCTTTTTAGTGTCTGCAGGATCTGCAATGATAGCTTCTATTTTATTTCTACTATTGGTAATTCATGTATCTTTTCTGTTTTTATTTTTCTAGGTCTTGCTAGAAGTTTATCAATTTTGTTGATTTTTTTGAAGAATGAGTTTTTGCTTCATTGGTTTTTTTCTATATTTAGAGAAATATACATAATACACATGTAGAAATAAATATTATATAATACATATTTTTGTATTATATATGTATAATGGGATATTATTCAGCTATGAGAAAGGAGATCTGTGTCTAGATTCATTTTTTTGTGTGGATGTCCAATTGTTCCAGCACCATTTGTTGAAGAGACTATTCCTTTCTCCATTTTATTGCCTTTGCTCCTTTATGAAAGATCAATTTACTATATTTGTGTGGGTCTATTTCTGGTCTCTGTTCTGTTCCATTGATCTATTTGCCTGTTCTTCAATCAACACTGTCTTGTTTTTTATAACTTTATAACAAGTCTTAAAGTTGGTTAGTATCAGTTCTCTTTGTTCTTCTCAATACTGTGTTAGCTATTCTAGGTCATTTGCTTCTCCATATAAACTTTAGAACCAATTTGTCTATATGCACAAAATAACTAGCTGGGATTTTGATTGGCATTGCATTGAATCTATGTATCAGGTTGTGGGAAACTGACATCTTGACAATATGGAATTTTCTTACCCATGTGCATGTAATATCTCTCCATTTGTTTAGATCTTCTTTTGTTTCTTTTATCAAGTTTTTTTTTTTCATTTTCCTCATACAGATTTTGTATATATCCTGCTAGATTTATATTTAATTTTTGTGCTAATGTAAATGATATTGTGTTTTAAATGTCAAATTCCAATTGTTCATTCCTTGTCTATATAAAAGCAATTGATTTTGTATGTTAACCTTGTATCCTGAAACCTTGACATAATCACTTATTAGTTCCAGTTTTTAGTTGTTAATGAGTCTCTGAGATAGTCTACAGAGACAATCATGTCATCTACAAACAAAGACAGTTTTATCTCTTCCTTCCCACTCTGTATACATTTTATCTTTTGTCTTATTGCATTAGATAGGACTTCCAGTATGAAGTTGAAAATGAGTGGTGAGAAGGGACATCCTTGCCTTGTTCCTGGTCTTAGAAAAAAAGCATCTAGTTTCTTATCATTAAGTGTGATGTTAGCTGAAGGGATTTTTGTAGGTGTTCTATAATGAGTTGAGGAAATTCCCCTCTGTTCCTATTTTGTTAAGAGTATTTATTATGAAGCGGTGTTGGATTTTGTCAAATGCTTTTTCTGCATCTGTCGATCTGATCATATGATTTTTCTTCTTTAGGTAGCTGATGTAATGGATTGCATTAATTATTTCCCAGTTTTTAATAGCACTTATCACTAGTTATGCACACACATACACACATCTTTACTTTTTCATTCTCTGTCATTCCTCCTAAACTGTAAACTCAAGTACCTACTATATTATGTACTCAATAAATATTAGTTAAATGAATAAACCATCACCCACTTATATTTATTTGTATCTACTGAGAAGCTATGGGAGGAGGACAGCAGTTTATTGTAGTCCCCATGCAAGATAGAGATGAAAGAAACAGAGGGGAGAGATGCCACGATATTTGTTCCTCCCTAGGTTTTTCCAGATGCCAGGTTTAAGCATCACTGGCTAGAGGGCTAAAGCCAACAGCTGATTGAGTTGTTTTGTTGAGAGATATTGAGGATGCAGGGGATAAGCAGAACTGCTTTGGGTTTAAGTAACAGAGTGTGAGGGAGTTGTAGTGAAAACTATGATCCTGTTTTATAAGTGTTGTAATCCAGCAGGTAGGAGCTTGGAGCTATGAATTTGAGCTTTAAAAGTGACCTTTGCATCTGCAGGCTGTATTTGGGGTATACACAATGAACAAAAGAATCAGAGCTCTGTTTGATATGCCTTAAAATATGTCTAGATTTTTTTTTAAGTCAGACATGTTTCCTTTCATGGCAGCTTATCTTTACTCTGAGTTTTAGTCCCTGGAAACATCAGTTCCATTTGACTCGTTTTATAGTTTCAGATATATTGTCTTACAGTATCCAACCTAGGCTGGGATATCCCTCTTCTGGATACACATCCAGAAGATCTGAAGTCCTATGACCCCAGAGCCTTCCAATCCAGAAGGAGCTCCCCAGGAAGCCTGTTTCCTTCATCTCTAGCCATGATTTGTCTTATTTTACTAATATTCTTCATCTAGATTCTTGCCTGCCTGCAACAACTGTTATTCTTTGTTTTCAGAAAATCTTCAACTTTCAGGCTGTTATTTATTTATTTGAGAGAGAGAATGAGAGAGAGAGAGCATGAGAGAGGGGAGGGTCAGAGGGAGAAGCAGACTCCCCGCTGAGCAGGGAGCCCAATACAGGACTCCACCCTGGGACTCCAAGATCATGACCTGAGCCAAAGGCAGTTGCTTAACCAACGGAGCCACCCAGGTGCCCTCTGTTCCATATTTCTATCCATAGCTGCCTGTCATGGATGCCTGTAGGTCTGAATTTCCTTTGGGGAGCTACTCTTTCTCTTGTCTAGGTTCCTGTGGTTTGGATAGGGTTGGTCCCTGCCAGGTCCCAGGGTAGGCCCTGATCAGCCTAAGCCAATCAGAGTATGACATAATTTAGGCACTGGGATTGATACAAGTATGATCATGTGGCCTAATTGGACCAACAAAGGTCAGACCCAGAACTTGGTGCACTCTGTTGAGAGAGAGAGAGAGAGACTCTCCCTTCCTGCCCAGTACAGATCATAGAGGATGAAAGATCTAGTGCAATTGTAGCCTCATTGTGCTCATGAAGTAGGAGCCTATCAATGACAACACATTGGGGAGAGCAGAGCCAAACAGAAAGACAGAGAAAACTGGGTCCTGGTAATGTTGTTTCAATGCCCGCATGAAGCCATGACTGAAAACAGTCTTTTTCCCTGACCTTTTCAGTTTTGTGATCCACTAAATTCTTTCAGATTAAGTCATTTGGGGTTGGATTTTCTGTGGTACGCAGCCAAAAAAAAATGTGAAAAATCCACTATTCATCTTGTCTTTAAACACTGCCAGCACAAGGTTCCCTACTTGCTTTATCCTCTATTGTGTGCTGACATTGGCTGGCCATATTTGCATGGTCCTTGACTGGCTGGTTGCTCTCTGCTGGCCTTGATTTTGGTGTTCTCTCCAGGAATGCCTGATCCTGTCCTACAACCTCACCATCCGTCTGCCATGCTATCTCCTTAGTCACTGACACTGTCTTGGGCCAGACTCCAGCTTTTGGAGTCTATGGCACTCCCTGAATACCATTTCTGGAACCAATTTTCAGTCAGATTATTAGAGCTCATTTGGAACTATCCACAGGAATAATTTTACCCCACTCAACATTTGTACTGATCTAAGTGTGGTTAGAAGCAAGCAAAGAGCTCCAAGCAACCTTCTCTTCCAATCATGGTGTGCATATGTTTTTGCCTGTCCAGGATCTCTTTGGGCCTGGGAAATCAATCTCACCTCACAAATAAAGTTTTATTAACCTACAGTGGGAACCCAGGAGAAAAGAAGAGGGAGCGGGATGCATATTTCAATAGGATGCTTGCACTTCTTTCTGGAGATGTGGTGGAGACTGCCTTGGGATCACATTCATCAGTTCCATTTCAGCTTCTAATATTAGCTGAAAATCTGTGTGTTCACATATGTTGATAAAACCTAGTGAATTATGACAAAGCCAGCATCTCAGGGTGTCTATTCCTGCTGCATAGACACTCAAATTCTTGAAAGTGTCTGGAAGCAGAGGTGCCACCAAGGAAATAACACTTCATCCTTTTGGATTATCCTGCAAGACAGAAAGAATTGTGAATTATCTTTTCTTGCTTTGCAGATGAAAGTAGCAGAGACTGAGAATCATGGGACCACAGAAAGTGTGTCAGAGTCTGGAGGCCTAAAATAAGCTAAACTTGCTCTTTCAATTTATAAAGGATTCAAGATGATGTCAAGTGACTTGCCCAAGGTCACACAGTCAGTTGATTGCAAAGTCAGGATGAAGATTTAAATCTCCTTGTTTCCAAAGCAGTGCTCTTTGACCACATCCTATTGGGGCTTTATATCAGTAGTAGAATTTTTCAGGGTCCTACATAGACATCTGACTACTTTCAGGAATAGTTCAGATTCTACGCTTCATGTAAGGAAGTATATCTAGTTCTGTTTTAAAATAACAAACTACCCCAAACTTTGTGACTTTAAACCCCAAACTTTGTGACTTTTAGACTTTGTGACTTTAAACCATTTATTATTACTCAGAAGTCCACTGATTGGCTAGACAACTCTTCTGGTCTGAGCTGGGCCAGGCCATTTACAGCAGCACTTACTCACATGTCTGCTGTCTGATGGGGATTGACTCATCCAGAAGGGGCTCAGCTAGGATGGCTCATCTCTGCCCTTTGTGGTTTTTCATCCTCTAGCAGGTATGCCTCAACTTGTTCACATGGCAGCTGGTCAGGTTTCCAAGCAGGGGAAATGGGAGTGCCTCTTGGGATGCAGGCTTGAAACTGGTGCAATCTCACTCCTCTCACTTTCTGTTGGCTAAAGCAATTCATAAGATAAGCCCAGAATCAGAGGCTGAGGAAATAGACTCTCCTTCTAGATGGGAAAAGGTGCAAACTCACATTGCAGCCAGCAGGGATGGAGGGAAATAACTGCAGATTTGCAAACAATCTATCTCAGGAGATACAATGGTCCTTTGTTTTTAAAAAGGGCCTAGACCATCTGAGTTCTTGGCGTAAATACAGCAGAAGCTTAATGCACACATATCAAATGAGTCTTGCTGTCTCACTATTCATGAGAGTGCATGTGGATAAGTTTATGATGTATTTGTGTCTATAGGGTTGTGCTTGTGTGTGCACACATACACATGTAAATCTGTGTTCTTTTACATATTTTGAAATGCATGTTTTTGTGAGGACACAATGTAAAGACAAGACATTTCAGGACCAAGGAGAGCAGCCTAACCTGCCTGTGCTGGTGATGTCAGGCCCCCACCAGAGCCCATTTCAAGGGGCAGACTATAAATTACACTCTGTTCTTGGTAGCAGTCGCACATTGAGTAACAATGGTTTTCATTGTCTGACATCAGTAAGTGCTCTAATTCATCCGCACAGAAAAATTCCACAGATTTTGTGGAAAATCATCTCAAAAGAAACACACTAAAAGAAGGAGACCAGTTTCATGCACAGCTGCCTTCAAAAGGTCTTCACCCTTAGGAACAAAAACACTTCAGCCCCTCAATCCCATAGGTTCTTACATGAAGGTTCATGGCCGCCACAACTTCCAACACTCTAGTAAATTTTAACCTATCCTAGCTTTTTGGCTGCAGAGTGAACAAAGTCCATACCCCTAAGCTCAGCCACCGTGAGGTTACAGATTTTCTCACAACTAATAGTCGCTAAATACCTGCTGAGTACCGGGCTCTTGACTGGGTGCTAGGGGTATAAAGTGAAAGTCATCGCCCTGCCCACATATAGCTCATAGTCTGGCAGAAAGGAGGCACTAAACAAGAAAATAGTCCAGTACATAAATACACAAAATTGTGATACATGATATGAAGGGACACAAGGTTCCAGCTGAGGTCTAGAGGATGAAAAGGGGCCAGTCATGTAAAGGGGAGGAAGAAGGACCATTCTAAGTAGAGGAAACAGCAGGTATAAAGGACCTGAGATGAGAAGGAGTTTAGAGCTGAAGCACCCCAAAGAAGTTCAATGGAACTGAAGTCTAGTAAGTAGAAGAGAGAAATTCAAGATGAGAGTGTAGAACTAGCAGAGGCCAAATGATTCTTGAAAGCTATGCTATGGAGTTTGGATTTTATTGTAAAAGCAATAATAAAACAGTGAAGTGTTTTCTCAGATCTTCTCAGGAAATTCAGATATGGCCACTCTCACTCTCTGTTAGAGTTCCTAGGTTAGCAAATGTTTTAGGAAACCAGGAGGCAGACACCTCCAGTCCATCCCTCTATTCCCTGAAGTGAACACATTTGCAGGCCAACTTCTTTGTCATTGAGGACCAGCCTAGACATAAGCCCAACCTCTGTGGATCAAGCTAGGCAGCTCTAAACTGCATGTTGGACTCCCTTCCAGGCCTGGTCAACTCTTTTTCCCTCTTAGATTTGTCTTCTCTTTTCACACACCATGAGTCTGGGATATGCTACTCCCACTCACCCCAGGCTGTCAGTCCTTCTCTTGTTCTCAACTCTTCCTGCCTGGCTCCCAGATTACACTTCCCTTCACCAAGACTTCAAGCCCTTCAGCCAACATAAACCTGATACCCATGCCTTTACTTTCCCTTTTATCTTTCCTTGGGCCATTGATTAGCTGAATGGTTAACACTCTGCCTCTTCGGGAAATCTTTCCTTGCCATTGCTTTGAACCAATTTTAGTCTTTCTTCAACCCCTTCCACCATCCTGATATGTTGAAAAACATCTCACAAACATATGACATCCACTAACATTAGCTAACCTTTACGAGCACTTTCTATTTGCCAAGCATTGTTTTAAGTATCTTCCATGCAGTGTCTTATTTAATCTGTGTACAATTCCATAATACAAGGCTGGCAGATGATATTTTCCAAAGGTGGCCCCAATACCTCCTGTTTCACCTGCTTTTCAAGATCCCTACCACTCCCCCAATAAGAGGAAGAGTTT
The DNA here is from genome assembly GCF_002201575.2 of Neomonachus schauinslandi. Lineage (NCBI taxonomy): Eukaryota > Metazoa > Chordata > Mammalia > Carnivora > Phocidae > Neomonachus > Neomonachus schauinslandi. The sequence goes on from NC_058406.1 coordinate 25,702,912, forward strand.
AATTCTCTGCCCTTGAACTTGGGTGCCCTGTGACTCATTTTAATCAGTAGAGTGCAGTGGAAATGACTGTGTGATTTCTGAGGCTCAGGCATACAAAAGGGTGTGGCTTCCCCTTGTTAGAGGAGACTCCCGTTTGGAGCTCTGAGTTGCCATGTAAAGAGTTCAACCCTGAGACTGTCAAGCTAGAGAGGCCATGTGTAAGCACTCCAAAGAGCAGCCCACCTGTGCTTGCAGCCCACAGCCAGCACTAATTGCCAGCTGTGGGTGTCCAGCTCAGTTGAGCCTTCACATGGCAGCAGCCCCAGATGACATGTGACTGCAATCATATGAGAGTCCCCAAGCAGATCTGCCCATCCTCGCCCTTCCCCAATTCCTGACCCACAAAGTTATGAGTGGCTGTTCTAAATTAATAAGTTTTGGGATAGTTTGTTACAAAGCAATAGTAACCAGAACAATGGGTGTTGTTATTGGCTGTGTTTTACAGTTGAGAAATCTGAGAACCAAACCAAATAAATCCCTCATCCAAGGTCAAAGAGCTAATAAGTGGTAGGACCAGAATCTTAGGTCTTTCACATCACAGGCCTATGCCATTAGCCTGTAAGTGGTCACTGTCCACCTGTTAAGCAAGGGTCTGTGAAGCCCAGTGAGGGATGATACAGGGTTCTTAGCTTGTGGATCCCTATTTAGGGATGAAAACCAAAGTTGAGAACTCTTGTTCTAGGCTCATATCAGAGATTAATTAACCTCAGGGATTGCCCTCTAGACTCCAAGGTGGATCCACATGTTCTGGGAAGTCTATGCACCATGCCCACCTTCTTGTGTAACTAGCAGGGGTATTACCTTCTCTTTCAGAAGGCAGCATAAATTGCCAGTTAAGAACGTGGACTGGGGGTGCCTGGGTGGCTCAGTTGGTTAAGCGACTGCCTTCAGCTCAGGTCATGATCCTGGAGTGCCTGGATCGAGTCCCGCATCGGGCTCCCTGCTCGGCAGGGAGTCTGCTTCGTCCTCTGACCCTATCCCCTCTCATGTGTTCTCTCTCTCTCATTCTCTCTCTCTCAAATAAATAAATAAAATCTTTAAAAAAAAAAAAAAGAACATGGACTGAGCTCTACCATTGAGTGGCTGACTATATGACTTTGGAGCAAGAGGTTACTCCACCTCTCTGAGCTTCAGGTGTCTCAGCTAGAAAATGGGATGATGATAATAGACCTTAGTTCATAAGGTTGTTTGGGGGCATTAAATGAAATAACGTATGTAAAGTACTTACCACATTTCTTGGCAGTTAATATGTTCCAGTTAAATGTCCCTTCAAACTAGAGACAGATACACATTGAGCCTATGAAAAAAACAAAACATTTTCCCCACTCTTGCTACTCCTTAAAGCCCCTTTAATAGTACTTAATTAACCTGGTTGTCCTCAGAAAAACAGTGATTTGAGGTAGAATACCTTCCAGAATTGGTCAGAAAATGTGCTCAAAGTGAGAGGAGGCTGTCCTAACACAGCATTTATGTCCTCATTTGTCCATCTGAAGTCAGGATTGCCATAGCAGAATGATTAAGAATTTGGGTACCTAACTTTGCTGGCTCTCAGTCTCCTTGTATGAAAAATGGAAATGATATTGATTACCTCACAGTGGATGTGAGCAGTCGATGAGATAATGAATGTCTGGCACCTAGAACACAGAGCTCAAAGAATAATGGTTCTTACCTCCTTCTCTGCTCTTCTTTGGGCCACTCTCTGAAGGGTGGCTAAGTATTCCATCTCGCCCTCTTCTCAAGACAGTCAGGCTTGTGACAAGGGCTTTCAAGGGGTTGAATTCCTTCTACAGAAATTCAAGGAAACTGGGGCACCTTCTCATTCCACCCTTTCTTTGGTACTTACAAGTCCATCTTCCACCCCTGGAAGACAGTAAGATCACAGTTTGGAGCTTCAGTGGGGCTCTGTGCTGTCACATGGACTTTGGACTTTGGCAAGCCCATAAGGAAGCAAAAGGATGGTAGCAAATAGGGGTCATGGAAAGAATACTGGATTTGGGAGTCAGAAGACCTGAGTATCAGACTCATGGATGTTTTCCTTTTTAGCCACGTCTCCTGGGCAGTGGCATTGAGCATCAGTTTATTTATCTGTAAAAAGGGGACAATAGTATGCCTGTCTCACTAGTATTGCAAGCTTATTGTGAGGCTTTAAGAAGGTAAGTAGGCATGATGATTTCTGCGATGTTCATTATTGCTGCTAGTCTCGGGCAGGGGTCCAGTCTACTTACACAAAACCAGGACACCATTAGGAGTGCTCAGCATGAAGCGGAGGGCAGAAGCTTAGTTCTGTACACTGGGTACCACTTCCATTCTCCTGGAAAGGAGTAAATATTTTGCAATATTCTCCTATTTCTCACTTTCGGGAATGGCAGCACCCTAACTAGCTCTGTGGAAGCAAGTCTAGACTTCTAAACTCACCCTTTACTCATTGTCTACATGTAATCATCATCAGGTCTAATGGATTAAATGAGAATAATCAGTCCTTATAGAGTATTTGCAGTGTACCAGGAGTGGTTCAAGTGCTATACATGGACCATTTCATTTCATTCATGGAACAACTACTATGAGGTAGTTGCTTTTATTATCCCTAGTTTATAGATGAAGAAAGTCCGGTACAGAGAGGTTAAGTAACTTGTCCAATATCACACAGCTGGTAAGGGATCCTGGCAGGTTTCGAGTCCCTGAGGTTGCCTCCAGAGCTTTTAATAAAACCAGTGCAGTAATGCTCTTCCACTGCATCTGCCACCATCATCTCTTGCCGAGATTCGATGGTATAACAGCCCTTGGTCTTACCCTTCTCTAGACCATCCCCCACACAGCTACCAGAGAACTCCTTCTAAAAGACAGCTCTGATCACATCACTCTCTGCTCAAAACCTTTCAAGAGCTCCCCATTTTCCCACAGTTTGAAGTCCAGGCTCCTTCAACTGGCCCATAAATCTCTATGGTCTGGCTCTTGCTTGCCATGCTTCAGCCTGCTTCCCACTGAACTCTGTTCATCTTACACTCAGGGACACTGCTGTGTTCTATGCTTTTTCATTCTGCTACATCTTAGTGTGTTAATTCCTTATTCCTCCTGAAATGTCTCTTAATCACCCAAAAACTCCTACTGACCCAACTCAAATATGAAGCCTGCACTGACCTGCCCTGGTCCCTCATCCCTCATCTCTGTTCCCTGAGCATCTTGGGCTTCTTTCCATTACACTGGAATGTGATAACTTGTTGCAGACCTATGTGTCCCACAGGCCACGAGGTCCTGGAGGCAGGATCCTCCCCAGCTCCCCACCAGTTACGATACGCCATTAACAAATGAGTGCTACGTATTGAATGGAGCACTGGGTGTTATACGCAAACAATGAATCATGGAACACTACATCAAAAACTAATGATGTAATGTATGGTGACTGACATAACATAATAAAATAAAATTAAAAAAAAAAACGAGTGCTAAAAAATACTTCCAGGTGTGAAACATTATTGCTGTTATTACGATGGCACAATACCCTTACAGTGCCCTTAGGACTCCAACCTCTCACTTTGGCTTCCTACAAGAACGCAGCCCAGCAACTCCGCCCTTGTACCTGCTGTCTTCCTAGGCAACACCAAAACCTCAAAGTGCTTCAATTTCAGCATCTGGACGCACACCCCTTCATTCGTCTTTGCTCTCACTCTCCCAGGCTTCCAGGCTCCTTCAGATGCTAGAGAACAGAACTCACTGATTCCATCACCAACCCAGAGTACGCAGGATCCATTCTTGGTCCACCTTTTGGACCACCTGCTTTTCCACCTAGGTTCAGTTAAGACAAGGCACAGAATTTTCAAGATATGCATTTACCACCAGGCTGTGAGCTTCTCCAGGGCATCTTAGGTCCCTTGGGTGTGTTTGTGGAATGAGTGAATGAATGAACGAACAAATGATTTGTTAAGTCCCTCGCTCTGGCAGATTATTTGACTCAATTCTTTCATCAAGACACAGCTAAGAGCAGCCCTGAGAGGTCACTTGTGTAAGGGTTACTGGAAAACACTTTGCACTACATACCTTGTCAGAGGGTGCAGGAAAGTTCTCCCTTCAGGACTTCCCAGGGCACAGGATGCCTCAGGGCCAAGAAGATGGCAGGAGAAGGAGCAACATTTTACTTTGGCCCGAGACTGGAATTCCAATTCTCCACTTGAAAGGGGGACCATCATCCAACTTACCTCTGCTCCAGCCCTCAGGGCACACTTGAGAGGCTGCCAGGGAATCTGCCAGGTGTTTTATTTTTTGTATTGGTGTGTAAATGACGTCTAGCTGCCTTTCTGGCCAGAGGGAGGTTTCTGCTTAATTCAGGCTCTGGAGACACGTCTCTGGCAACCTGCAGCCTCAGCGGTGAGGTTTATCTGATTGTGCATGCAAGCCCATCTCTCTGTTCTGCTTCAGGAGGCTTTGCTATTTATTGCACACCCTGCAACGCACGAGCTGTCACCTCTTCTCTGAAGCCAACCCAGCCACGTGGCTCCCAACCCCCACCTAAGCCCCCCTCTCGCAGACTGCATCACCCACACTAACAGAACCAGGTACCCATCAGCTTTTGCTTCCTGACAACCACCCCACAACTTGTGAGCTTACAGCAATAAGTATTGGGAGCTCACAATTAGGTGGGTGGCTGTTCTGCGCTTGGTTGGGGTTCTTCCTGCATCTTCAGTCACCTGTCAGTCAACTAGTCTGTCGGCAAGGACACAGAGCCACTCAGCGACATAGCTCTCATCATCCAGCAGTCTAGCCTGAGTGCATTCACATGACAGAGGCAGGTTCCCAGGCGAGGGCAGGAGCTGTGGGGCTTCCTGAGGTCTAAGCCTGGAACTGGTACAACATCCCATCTGCCCCATTCTACTGGTTAAAGCAAACCACAAAGACTGGCGCTGATCCCAGAGTCAGAGAGACAGGTACCACTCTCAAAGGGAGAAGCTTCGAAATCACAGTGCAAAAAGGCAGGCATATACGGAGGGAACAAACATCTACCACAAATAGTCTGTTACTGCTGGTCTATTATTCCAACTTGAACCTGATAGAAAGTGGGTCTGAGGCTAAAATCCAGGAATAAGGTTCCAGGTAACTGTCAAAAGAAAGTCTAGTGTTTGGCCTACAGTTTGTCCTTTGGAGCCTTCAGACCTAGGCTTGAATCCTGTCTCTATTACAAGCTCTCTGTGTAAACGTTGGGCAAGTCACTTGCTCCTTTGAGCTTTCATTTCCTCTCCTGCAAAATAGGGATGTTAATAATCCCAACCTCACAGAGTTGTAAGGATTAAATGACAGATGTATAGGTGTGAAGCCCTTGGCATGGTGTCTGGCATGAAGTTAATGCTCAATGAAAGTGACTGGTATTATCAGTGTTATCATTAAAAACAACACTCACTATTTCACCTGCCATAAAATCAAGCAATGGACCCCCCTCCCCAATTCTTCTACCATGAGTTCCTCAAGGACACAGACCATATGTCCAACAATGTTCACTATAGTTTTGTTTATAGTAGGAAAAAAATTAAAAGCAGCATAAATATCCAACAATAGGGGGTTGGTTAAGTGAATTTTAGTATACCTACCCAAAGGATTGCAGTGCAGTCATTAAAAATGATGTAAAACTATGTGTGCTGACATTGAAAGCTGAACATGATGTATTGTCAAGTGAAAAAGAAGGTTACAAAATAGTACATACAGTACAAAGCCATCTGTATACAATATATTTATGTGTAGATATGCACACAGATGCCTTGGTGGAAAGATATGAAAATGTGAACATGTCTGTCTTTATGTGTTGAGATTATAGGATCTTTTGCTTTTTATTTTAGTTTTTCTAATTTCTTTGCAATGAAATTTACTACCTCACTACATTAAAAAAAATTGCAATAGGAGAGCCACTCTAGGTCACCATGAAGACAGGCGTCAGAACCATGGCTATGTGTCAGGTCTTGAACTTGGCACAAAGAGTTTTTGAGCCTGCTGCTGTCTGGTCCTGTACTGGGTGCCCACTTCTGGGAAGCTGGCTCCTCCATGAGGCTATGGGGTATGCTCCCTGGGGCTCCTCAGAGGCTCCAGAGTTCACTCCCAACCCCCATTGTGTGGCTTCTTTTCCCTAGGAGTACCTAGAGCTGCATCTGTCTCTCCTCCCTGTGCTTCCCACAACATTCCCACAGTTCCCATGAAGCCAATGGTGTGGGGAGAGATGGGGTGGCTATCCTCGGGGTCTGCCCCATTCCCAACCAAGCAGGACTCCAGCTTCCTGTCCTGCCTTCACTGACTGGGCCCAAGGGAGGGTGCCAATTAATGCCATTTCCACTAGGAAGACAGAACCCTGAAACGGAAGGAGGCAGTTCTCACCACCCTATTTTGACGGGCTGAACTACTTAAAAATCAAAAATGTGCAGTAGCCATAATTTCACCCAGCAGACCCCTGGGGCCTTTGTGGAAATAAATGGTCCACTCTGGGCAGCTCTGTCCATCCCCATCTCACCTAAATCTCCAGCTGACTTCGCTCCGGGGTTCTGTGCTCTTTCGTGGGCCCTGAAGCACCTCCATTATGTTCTTCCCTTCCTAACTGACCTACTTGTTCCTGTAGGAGTCTTGTGGGTCAGTTTATCCTCTTAAGAGTGCTGAAAGCAAAATTAACAATTCCAACCACTTACACAAGAGGAGATTTGATGCTTTTTACCAAAAAGATATTTGTCCCATCAGGAACAGACATGTAAGGGTAAAGGCAGGTTACCTTCATGAAGCAGCAATGACTGGATCCCAGCAGCTGGAAAAGATTTGGAAATAGCTGCTAAAATGGCAAGATGACTGGGGGCGCAAGGAGCAGGAATTGAGAACATCCAAGAAAATAAGATTTAGGGGAATAATATACTGATTTTTTAAATATTTAGCTGAGGCAGTTCCTTAATATCTCTGGGTGGATGGAGAAGGTCATTTCCCTGGGTACTCAAAGAGAATCATGGTGGATATGGCATCTGCCCTTGGAAAGCCAAAATGCAAACATTTGTGGGTGTGTGTGGATGTGATGTTGAGTCACAATATTGTTAATCATGAGGAAGTTTAGGAATCGAGGCAAACTTTCTCCCACCTCCATTTGCTGACAATTAAGGCAGCCTCGCTGTGAATTACCAGCCATCTTTCCTTTCTCTTCTAACTCTTGTAATTGGGGTAGAATCCCTCTGTTAAACAAGCATGCCTCCAGAACTTGAGCTAAGTTAGAGCCCTTTATAAATTAGGCAATAAATCAGAATATGTTTCCCCATCTGGTATCCAAATTTAGGAAATCTGTGATTTTGCATGAGCCACCAGGATACACGGCAAAGCCCAGGGTTCTGTGGTATTTATGGGTGCTTGGGAGGTGTGCTGTGGTGGAGCCTCTGTGCTTTCTAGTAACTGCTGGGATGCCACTTCTAATGCTGTTGTTTATTACCTGTGTAGCCTTGGACAAGTATCTTAATCTCTCTGTGTGTCTCAGTATTTTCATCAGCAGAATGGGAGTAATAAGAGCACCTGCCTCATAAGGTTGTCAACAAGTTTAATAAGATAATCCAGGTAAAGTGCTTAGAATGCCATCTGGCAGAGAGGGACTCAGCAAACATTAACAACCCCAACTACTACGACTGAAGTTCATAAAATTCCAAGAGCACGAAGGCATCCTAGTACAAGAGACCTTTTGGAACAACACAAAGCAAATGTGGCATCAGTGAGTTCTCCTCAGACCAGGTGGCCTCCCCTACCACAACTGTCCACCGTTGCCCAGCTTGGGTTAAACCCACCCGCCTGCCTAGCATCACACCTGCACCTTTACAGCTGAACATGGCTGGAGGAAAACCCCAAACCATGCTGACTGCTCTCCCTCTGTTTATGTCCCCAACCTCAAATGGGTTCTTCGTGCAACCTGGTAATTATCCTACATGCTCCTGGCTCCTGTTCTCTCCCGTGTCCTAGAAAACCATTTCACACCTCCTTCCTTCTGTTCCGCCTCCTCTTCACCCTCAGCTATAACCTTGCTTCCTAGCTCCCTGAGAAAATGGAAACACTCAGAAGGTAGCTTTCAGGTTCCAAATGCCTTGGCTAACATCCTGATTGATACTTGCATCTTTGCTGGTTAAGTGCTACCCTGCTCCTGCTTCTGTCTTAGGCCAGCCTCCCACCACTGGGGCACTGGTTCTCATCCCTTCTGGCCTCAGGAGGGTAGCTGTCAACCTGAAAATATCTTCTCTGTTTCCCTCACATCAATTTTCTTTCTCTTTTTGACCAATCTCAAAAGCATTCAGTGATTGATTAGAAAAAGAAAAACAAACAAAACAAAACAACAACCCTCTTGATTACACCTCCCTCACTCTAGACAGTGCTCCATTTCTCCACTTCCCTTTATAGTAAAGCTTTCCAGAAGCATGGCCTGTACTTTCTCTATGTCCTCTCCTCGCATTCCCCTGGAACCCATCGGACCAGCTTCCATTCTTATGGTTCCACCAAATAGCTCTTGTCATGGTCACCAGCGACTTCATGCTGCCCAATCCAAGGTGGACTCTCAGGCCCTCAGCAACAGTTCAAACAGCTGATCATTCCCTCCTTCTTCCCTTCCTTTTCTTCTCTTAGTTTCTGACCCTCCTCTAGCCTTATTGGGCAAGAAGTCTTCTCAGCCTGCTTTGCTGGCTCCTTCTTATCTCTCTTGCCTTTCAACACTGAAGGGCAGTCTCAAACTTCTCTTCTCCGTCTGAACTAGGTTGTCTTATCTGGTCTCGTAGCTTGAAATACCACGTCTAGGCTAATGACTCCCAAGTGTTGTCTTCAACCCAGACATTACTTATTGAACATTTAATGGATGTCTCTAACATAAAGTACCCAAAATTGAACCCTGATAGCTCTCCCCACACTAGCTCCTCTTGGAGCTTTCCTATTTCAGAAAATGGCAACTTGATACTTCCAGCTGTTCAAGCCCCACATCTTGGAATGATCTCAACTCCTCCTTCGATCCCCCATATCCAAATGGATATTTGTCAGCAAATCATGATGGCTCTCCTTTCAGAATCAAGCCAGAATGAGACTATTTCTCACCACCACTGATGTTTTCACCCTGGGCCAAAGACATTATCGTCTCCTACCTGGATTATTTTAATAGTCTTTACTATAGGCTGAGTATTTGTGTCCCTGCAAAATGCATATGTTAAAAAATAATCTCCAGTGTGATGATAATAGGAAGTGAGCTGTTTGGGAGATGATGAGGTCATGAGGATGGAGTCCTCATGAATGGGATTAGTGCCCTTGTAAGAGGAAACTCCCTTCCCCCTTCCACCAGGTAAAGACATAGCAAGAAGACAGTGGTCTATGAACCCGAAAGTGGGCCCTCACCAGTCACCCAATATGCTGATGCCTTGACTTTGGACTTCCCAGCTTTCAGAACAATAAGAAATGAATTTTTGTTGTTTGTAAGGCATCCAGCTTATGGTACTTTTGTTATAGCAGCCCAAACTGACTTAAGACAGCCTTTTAAAAATTAATTAATTAATTAATTATTGAAGTACAATATTATATTAATTTCAGGTGTACAACATATTGATTAAATAATTCTATACTTAATGCTCACCGCAGTAAGTGTAGTCACCATCTGTTACCATACAATGTTATTGCAATCTTATTGATTATATTCCCTATGGTGTACTTTTCATCTCTGTGACTTATTTATTTAACTGGAAGTTTGTATTTCTTAATACTCTTTATCTATTCTATTTCCCCTCCCTTCCCTTTGGCAACCAGTTGTTCTTTGTATTTGAATCTGTTTGGTTTCTGTTTGTTTGTTTTTTGTTTTTTTAGATTGCACATATAAGTGAAATCAGATAGTATTGATTTTTCTCTGACTGACTTCTTTCACTTACCCTCTAGGTCCAACCATGTTGTTGCAAATGACAAGATCTCATTCTTTTCTATGGCTGAGTAATAGTCCATTGTGTGTGTGTGTGTGTGTGTGTGTGTGTGTGTGTATCACATCTTCTCAATCCATTTATGTATTGATGAATACTTAGATTGCTTCTATATCTTGGCCATTGTAAATCATGCTACAATAAGCATAGGGGTGCATATCTTTTTGAATTAGTGTTTTCATTTTCTTTGGGTAAATACCCTGTAATAGAATTACTGGATCATATGATATTTCTATTTTTTATTTTTTTAGGAACCTCCATTCTGTTTTCCACAATGGTTGCACCAATTTACATTTCCACCAACAGTGTATGAGGGTTCCCAAAAGGAAATGGTTTAGATGAATAGCAGTTTAGTAGCTGCCACACACACACACAAAAAAAACCCAAAAACAAAAAAACAAACAAAAAAAACCTGCAGGTCAGTAAAAGCCTGCTCTAGGCCATATGACAAATTCTGTTTTTTTGGGTAACCTTGGATAAGTTAAAATTAGTGTACATTAGTTTTCACTCTCCAAAATATTCTCACCCCAATTCCCTTTTCTCCTAATCCTATTATACCCTTCAAAAGGGTGAAGAGTTTAAGATTTGTTTGCCCACACTTAGCCAGTTTTTCACTTTTTCTAATGAATTCTACTGACTGGCCTATCTCACAACCCATGCTAATACCTGAGATCTGCACAGAGGCTTGGAGGAAAAATTTCCATCTTGTTACACTATTATTATCATCACTGAAAGTGTCTCAGGCAAAGGCAATGGCATATCCAAAGGTCTTGGGGCAGGAAAGAGCCCAGGGTGGCTAAGAGAATCTGTGGCCTTCAGACTCTGTGTGACGGCTTTGGTTTCAGGCTGCCTGGGTTAGCCTCTCAAGTCCACCACTGACCCATTGTGTAGGCTTAGACAAGTCATGTAATGTCCAGGGCTGTTTTTATTTTTGTATAATAGAGGCATTGATCTCATTAGTATATTGTGAGGATTTAATGTGATAACACATCAAGAGCACTCAGAACTGTGTCTGGCATGTTCGCTGTTATGATTGTTATTATATCACCACTATTTTATCATAATTATCAACCATCCTTTGCCTAGGTCCTTAGTTCAGAGAACTTATCCTTCCAGGCTGTTGCTACCTTCCTAATCCAGTGCCCAAATGGCACAATTACAGCACCCTGGGGCAGATTGCATTTTTCTTATAGATGCTGCAGCTCAGCTGAAGTCCAACTGTTGGCCTTGTGGCCCAACTTTTCAGTTAGCATGTGTTCTGAGTGCTTGAACTTTGATCAGCATCAGATTCATCTCTCCACTCTTGCCCTGCTTTTTCATAACTGCACTTGCTTTGTGCAGCTTGGATCAGAGTTATATTCATTGGAGCAGTTGTTCTGGAATCCTTACTTTGCCAGGAGACTCATGTTCACCCATGATGCAATTGTCTTTAAATCTCAGCCCAGAGTCAGACCCAGGAGTCTCTTAGAAGCCTGTCAGAATCAAATCCTTGTGAACGAGAAGAGATTGGCTAGACTCTCTGATCCTCCCTGTCAGCCCTCCTTTCCCAGGCAGAGAGGCATCCTTCCCTGTTCCTCTGGGACCTATTCCAGACAGCCAGGGGTCAATAAGATGGCCAGAAGGTCCGCCAGGTCAAGCCCTCCGGAAACAAGAAATCTCTGTACAACCAAGGGAATCTCTAGTCGCCTGTCTGATGGCCTTTCATTCCAAGCAACATGCAACAAACAGACACTCTAATAGGACAAAGATATTCTGACAGCTTGTAGAGTTCATTGTGGTAGAGATGTGAGCTCAGTGGAACAGGTTTGCTGCTGACATCTCTCTGCAGCATTCACCTACACACAAAAAAGAAATAAGGTTTAACTCTTCATGGAGCCTGTCTCCAATTTGGCTCTAATTATTCATTCATTTAATCAGTTAATCAAGAAGAATTTAATAAACACTTATTATGTTGCAAGCACTAAGATCAGCATTAGGGACACCAGGGTAAATAAAGCCGCTTCTTTCCTTGAGGAACCCATGTGTCTAAATACACAACAGATTACATAATAGTGTACAAAATGCTGCAGCACAAGTGAGCATCAAGTATTATGGGAACATGGAAGAGGAAGGGGCTAAATTTTGCCTGCCAGGGGATGGTGAGCCAGAGATGGCTTCATGGAAAGAGGTACAAAGCAGTGTTGAGGAAACAGAGAATGGGGAGTGTGTTAATAGGGTTATTTTGTTTGCAAGTAACAAAAATGGACTTGTTAGTTTAAATAAAAGAGAGTTATTATAAGGCTCCTGGTTGTTTCAAGGCATCCAAGGGAGAGATGACCAAGTAAATCTCAAAAATGGCAATACCCCAGAAGTTTGGGAGACCTTGGTGGCAGGAATCTATGATTTTCTTTTCTAGAGGGCATACATGGACAAAACTCTCCTCCACCAACATCTCCTCCCTGGGTGTCTCAGTCCAAAATTCCAGATTCTTAGAAGAATCTGATCAGCCCACCTGGAGTTAGAGATCCATTCCTGGTTTATTTAGCCGGACCTAAAGATGCAGCTTAGTTCAGACTCAGCCACTGACCCAGGGCACTTCCCAAAGAGGAGTCATCAGAGCTTGATGTCCACCCCAAGAGATGGCTATAGCAAGGAGACAGGATGTTTGGTTGGAGGACAATGTGTTGGCAAACGCAGTGAGACATGGAAGCAAAAAGGTGCATGGTGTGATTGTGGCAAATGAGTTTGGGGTGAGTTTCTTTTGTACAATCTGTGACATTATATGTACGATGAGTGTCCATTTATCATGTCATATTTGTATGCATGAAGGGAACCTGTTATTCACAATCTTTTAGTTAAAGTTTGGGTATCTTAAACAAAAAAGGCATTTGTTAGAAACCTATGAGGGGTGATGAGAATCACCAATTGAAAGAAACATGAAGAAGAAATCACACTTGGAACTGGCAGGACCTGGACACCTCCAGGAAATCTTGGTGGCAGACACCTCTCTGCCTTCCTCTGGTCATCATTACTGGAATGAATGAAGTTGAACAGTGTACAGTATATGTAATAAGGTTTCTAGCGAGTTGGTGAACTGATGTCTTGTCAACACTTAGAGGATGAACATTAAAGAGTGAGTTATATGTCTCCTGATGCATTTGACATGTCTGTCTGTCTCCCTCGCTTTACTGGCCAATGATCTGGGCATCTTCTTATTCTAATACCTTCTCAGTTTTCTTTTGGAGAATGATCTCCTTCTGGTGGATCCTTTTGCTCAGTGCCTTGGTACAGTCAAAAATAAACCCATGAAAAAAGTTCATCTTTTCAGACTCTGTCTCCCTAAACTTTGAATCCTGAGCAAGGGCATAGGGTGAAACACACTGTTCTCAGTGAGAAATTTAATCCAGATGTTGGCTTCCCAGCACAGAAGCTGAAGGAGTCCCCAAGGGATGCTCTTATGGCTGATCTTCCTCTCACTGCTCTGGTTCAGACAAGGGCATACCTAAGACTGAGGAGCAGTGATTCAGATCCCCCCCTCTATATTCACTGGAGACTTATATTAGGGAAAAAGGAAGGCAGAAAGTCACCCTCACTCAGGAAAGCAGTTCTCTGTCTTTATTGATTATGATAAAGAAATTAGAGCATTTTGGAATTTCTATAGCAAAAAGCAAAACAAAATTGTTTAAGGGTTCATGCTAGCTGGTCACCATTTATAAAATTACCGTTTAAGAGTTATAGAGAGAACCCACAGATGTTGCTTTGTAGGTCAGTTCAAGCAGGCATCCATTCTTATTGAACAGTGGATCTGCCCTGATTGGTCAGTGCAACATGCTGATTGGTTGGCACTAGTGCCATATTAGCTGTTAAATATTTTGGTTCTTACCTATATATTCTATGTATAAGGCACTCTGCCAAGTGCTTTACAGAAATCATCTCATCTGATCTTCACAGATGACATTAAATAAATTTTTGATAGGTGTGGGTCTTATTTTATGGATTTTATTTATCCCCTCTTCATAGATGGGGAATAGAGGGTCAGAGAGGCTCCCGTTCCCTATCACTTAGTAGTATGACTAATAAATGCTGGACTCAGGATTTGAACCCAGAGCCCACACTCTTCAGTGCTTGGTTACCCTACCTCAATTGCCCAAGATAATTCATTTGTGCAGAACAGTCCTCACTCTGAATTTATGGTTCTTTGAGCCATGGCTTGCAGTGTTATTTGTATCTTAACTCTCACTTATCAGGTTGGTAAATTCCGGGGACACAGGTGTAGGTGGAATTTGAGAGTACTGGAGAAACTATCTTTGTCTAGAGATTCAACCACAGGGTTGAACCTCAATGATGATTTTCAACCTTCATTTTTAAGGTTGAAAGGCAGATCCTTTTGTTCAAACGCAATCATATATGGAAGCTCTGTGCTGAGAGCACAGGGGCCTTGGGGGTCATAGTATAAAAACTGCTCCTGGCTGTGATACTCTCCTAAATAAAGTGAGTTGGGGTTAGTGTCAGCACTCTCCTTGCCTTCAGTGCTCGGCAAGAGCTCTGGGCTAGTATCTAGTACCATGGACTTAGCATTCCCGGCCCTACATAGCCTGACCCAGGCTACAAGGTCACTGGCCCTCAGTGCCTGGGAGGTGTGGTCTGGGATTCGTTCCTGTGATGCTGTTCCTATTCCTCTACTCAAGCTTCTGTTTCCATTCCCTCTTTTCTCCCACAGCTACCACTGAGCCGGGATCCTTGTCCTAAATCCCAGCCTCCTCAGCTAGACCCCAATGTACTGCTCGGAACTTTCCAGGATCCTGTCCCCCTCTTTCTTCTCCCTGTCCCCCTGCTCCTCTGAACAGACTACTTGAATCATACCACTGTCACAGGATGTGAGGTTGGGTCCCCCAAAAGCAGACCCTGAAGATCCATGTGAAAACAATTTATTACAAAGGGTTTCCAGGAAAATCTATCAGGGGAATGAGGAAGTGAGACAAATGAAGGAAGAAGCCAGGCAAGGTATGACCTCAAGCAAAATCTGATGTAGGGTAACTTGGGCTTAATTCTGTAAGGGAGCTCTGAAGACAAGCCATGTCACATGTCAGAGCTGCCCCAATCAGGGGCAAGGGAGTTGGTGTTTATACCCTTCTGGTGTCTGCGTGCACAGACAAAATGAGCTCCTGTGTCCTATGGCAACCCTTTAACAAAGAGATACAGGAGCTGGAGGGGAGCAAAAGCACCCTGGGAACTGGGTACACAAAAATGTCTCAGGGATCTGGGGATTTGGGGCAGAGCTTTGAAGGCATGTGCCCCCCACACTCTGGGTGTGGTACCTCATTAGCTGTAGCTACTCTGCAGCAATCTACACTCTTAATGATTGACTTTCTTGGGTGTGAAGGTGGGAAGACTCTGTTTACTGCCTACTCAATATTCTTTCCTTCCTTCTTTCTTGCCCACTGAATCTTGATTTTGATCAGAACAGCAATGTACCCCATCTTTGGAGATGAGCCATAATTAGTCTCTAATCCAAATGTGACATTTCTAGTTCTGGCTTTCCTGGCAATTAACACTGGCCTTTGAACTTATTTGGGTTGTGAAATAATAAAGAACAAATATATACTGGTCTCTGTCCCTGGTTCCTGGCACAGAGCTCCTAAATCTGTTGGAATTTCTTGGGTAATAGGAGTCTCTTTTGTTCTAATGAGGTGACTCTTGGTGGGCTCCTACATGGGGGCCGGTCACCAGAAAGACCAAGTCATGATTAGAAGTTTGAGACTTTCAGCCCCACCCCCATCTTCTGGGAAAGAGAGAGGGGCTGGAGATTACATTGATGATTGATCATGTTTAAATGATGAAGCCTCCATAAACCCCCAAAAGGATAGGGTTTGGAGATCTTCCAGGTTGGGAACATACTCATGTGCTGGGAGAGTGGTGTCCTTTACAGAGACAGAAGCTCCTGCCCTCAGGAGCCTTCTGGACCTTGCCCTGTGTATTTCTTCATCTGGCTGTTCACTTGTATCTTTATCATATCCTTTATTTTATAATAATCTGGTGAATGTGAGTAAGTGTGTCCCTGAGTTCTGTGAGCCATTCTAGCAAATTGTCAGACTAAAGGAGGGAGTCATGGGGACCCTGATTTACAACTGGTTGGTCAGAAGTACAGATGACAACCTGGGACTTGCAATTGTCATCTGAAGTGGTGGGGAGGGGTCTTGTGGGACTGAGCCCTTAACCTGTGGGATCTGACACTAACTCCACATAGATCGTGTCAGAATTGAGTTAAATTGTAGACACTTAGCTAGTGTTGGGGAATTGTTTGATGTGTAGAGAGAGCCTCTGGGCATTTGGTAAGCAGGAGTGAAGTGTGGTAGTAGTGTGACCATATAGGAGAAACATAGGAGTGAGTTTCTCTTGTACACAGGCCAATTGGACCTGCATGGAAGTCTTTTGAATGGTTCTGGGAAGACTTCTACTTTCTGATAAAAAGGAAAAGGCAAGGTTAGTGCAGTCTCTCCCTTTCCCCCCTTCCTCCTTCTTCCTGCATGGGTGCCATGTCCAGA
The DNA here is from genome assembly GCF_002201575.2 of Neomonachus schauinslandi. Lineage (NCBI taxonomy): Eukaryota > Metazoa > Chordata > Mammalia > Carnivora > Phocidae > Neomonachus > Neomonachus schauinslandi. The sequence continues at coordinate 25,719,401 of NC_058406.1, forward strand.
GCTGTAACCATCTTATAACCATGAAGCAAAATGCAAAAATAAAGACCAAGAGCATTTCAAAGGCCAAGAGCACTTCCGACATAATCCAACTGCTGAGCCATTTCCAGAAGTTTCCCACCTGTATGCTCCTTGTGGTGTGAGAAAAACAAACGAACTCCTATTTGTTTAAACCACTTTTAACCAATTTTTCTGTTGCTTGCAGCTGAATGCATTCCCAGGCAACACAGGAGCCTGTGGGAGTCCAGCTTGACTTTTCCATACTCCCATAAAGGATGGATGGAGACCTTTCTGGGATGCCAGCCCAGAGCACAGCCACCTGCTCAATCCTGGTCCCATCTGGTCCTATCTTCTTCCTGTTCTGGGTGAACCATAAAAACACAAGTCTTTTGTGATCAGTCATGAATGAGGCATGGACAAAGTGGCAGCAGAGCTTGGCAAGATTCTCTGAGTAATGGACAGGGAGAAATCCTTTTATGCACTGTTTATTTTTAGACCTATAGGCAAAGAGAGAACCAGCATAGACACTCCAGAACTATGAAAATAATAATGATTTAAAGATACAACTATAAATACAACTGCCGTTTATTGCTTATCCACTATATATTTGGTGCTTTATACTCATTATCTCCTTTGCACAACCACTCAGTGATGTGATTCCATTTCACCCGTATTTCAGATGAGAATACTGAAGCTCAGAGAGGTGAGGTAACTCACCTAAGCTCACTCAATTAGAAAGGGGCCAAATCTGAAGACACGCCCAGTCCGTCTAATTCCAGTACCCATGATGGGAGCAGGGCATCAGTAAGTGTGAGATGCTCTAGTGAGGTAAAATGTGGGCAGAAGATAGGAAAGAGGGTGTCTAACCCTGCCCTTGTCTGCAGTTTACTGCACAACTTCCAGGTTCCACTGGACATCCTTCTATAGCCCTGGAAAGATGGCCAGTGCTGATGACTAGTCCAGATGTCCCATGTCAGCACCAGCCTTTAGTCTTGGTTGGGTCAGAACTGGCACTGTTCACAAAACAAGTGTTCCTCTAAAGTGTGCCCAAGCTAGACCTTGACAAGCCATTCACCTGAGGAAGTCTGAGTCCTCCCACCCACTAGCATTCTTGCTGTTCTGCTGTGGGGCAAGTTTCCTGGGAATGAGTGAACTCTTCCCCCTTCTGTGTCAAGCTTGTATGTCTCTGGAGGCATTCTCAATAGATTACTCCAACTGTCTCTTGAGGGCAAAGTCATTTTGGACTTCATAAGACCAGGACCCTGAAGAGTCCCTTCCTGGCTGGTAGCACTTTCAGATTTCCCAGATCCCTTTACCTGTTCATGCATCTCTCCCTGAGCTGCTACAAATGCTATAGCTAATGGCTTATAACTGTGACCTCTATATATCATTATGTGGCTAATAGGAATCTCCTGGCCTAGAGAAGCTTGGGATGTTACACTCCCTCTTCCAGGGGTGTCCAATGACTTAATTGGCTGACATGAGGGCACAAACACCTGGCCCCTCCATCTCACTGAATGACCACTCTATGATGTGACACTCCAGAACACCCTTTGGGTCAGGCAAGGTTAAACTTTACTGGAGGCCACAGATTTTCTTGGCTCTTTCCCCTTCCCTATCCTGCTTCCCTCCTTCCTTTACAAGATTTCCTAAGGAGCTCTCCCTCAACAAATCATGTGCACCCAAATCTCTCAGGCTCTATTTCTAGAGAATCAGACCTAGGACAGACACTGTGCTAAGACCACATTTTGCAAATGTCACTAAGCTCTGGATACCATTCAGGGACTAGGACTTGAGATCCATTTGAATCTTGTAGCCAGACAATCCCCCAGCCTCACAGCCTTGTCATCTGTGACTATTCACCTCATAGATGGAAGACCCTTTCTCCCCTCCTGTCTCTTATCTTCTCCAGCCCTCACATCTCCACATGGCTCTCTGCTCCTTCACCCTTGATTCAGCCTTACAGCTTCCACCCTCCCAGTCCTGCCCAGTCTGTTTCCCAAACAGACTTCCCTGCATACTTGGACTTTTTCCAGAACACTCCTTGCACCCCCCACCTTAACAGAGAATGAAATGTCCTGGGAGGACACTGCTGCCTTTGTGGTCTTCTCAAGTCGAGGCTGCTCATTCTGCTAAGGTACAAAAACTCAGGTCAGCATTCTCCTCTCTCTTCATGACCACTTCCAAGCCATTACGTCTGCATCCTCATATTAGAATGTGTTTCCTTTGTTTCTCATGCCATCTGGCTATATCATTAAAACTGGCCAATTGCCTATCCTTTGACACAGCAATTCTCCTCCATACAAAAATATTAGTGCAAGATGAAAAGATATATGTAAGAACATTTGTAATGGTATTGCTTGCAACAGTAAAGAAGGGGAAATCGGAAATAATCTAAACACCCATCAACAGGAAGCTGACAAAAAAAACTGTAGTGCCGTTGCACAGAGGGTCACCACACCTCTATTAGAAAGAAGCATAGGATTTTTGTACTGACGTGGGGAGACATGCATGACATGTAACAGTATGTTAAGCAGAAAAACTGTGGACAAATATAGTACGATCTCATTTTGATAAAAGAAAAATATGCAGATGTTTTTAAGACCAGAAGTATTAATAGGCTGAATGACCCTTAGTTATCAATGTCCGTGCAGTTGCTGCTATGGTTATAGCCAAGGGAGTGTTCAGAAGAGCCACACAATCTTCAAAGTCATAAAATGAGAGCAGAAACCATCTAGCTCTTATATGATATACTGATGCTCACTTTGTTCTCCTAGCTGGGGTCTAATAGGAGGTGGTGAGATTCAATGGCTCTGAAAGCCCCCTTCAAAAGCTTTCTAAAATATACCCCTCAAAGTTGCATATATGGGAGAGATCCAGGTGGGACATCTTGGGGGAAACACAAGAAGTCAAAGTTGTAGGCAGTCCTTAGATCTCAGGCTAGGAGCTGGGTGTGACCTTTGGATTATCCTGACCCTGGATGGGGGGTGGGATGGAGGGTTGGGACATGGAAAAAGCTGTCTCATACTCATACCAGGTAACAATCCTGCAAAACCTTCAACTGGCCAGCCCTGAGGATCTGAGATTTGTCTCCATGGGGATGAGCTGACATGCTTTATATCACCTCCTTCATTTCTCCATCCTTCTCCTGTGAGTTCACTCAACACACCTCTCTTTTCCCATACTCTAGCTGTCAGACTCCTGGGTCACCAACCACCACTCCCATATACCTTCCTAGTATAGACATCAACTACACAGACACATTCTCGTGACTGGAGACTCCATCATCTTCTGTACCATCACTCTGCCTGGAATTATTCCGTGCCTTATATAGGTGCTATGCCTAATCTTCATAGCAAGTCAGTGAAGTTTCTTGTTTTAAGACTAAAGGAATTGAGGCTTAATTCTCTTCATCTGTAAAATGGGAAATATAAGACCTATTTTGTTTGACTGCTGTGACATCTGGAGATAATGTTAGTGATGTGCACAATATAAGACAAAGTGCTCCACACACTTTGTCTTTGCACAATATCCAACTCTCGTTCTAGACCATAAGCTCCTCAAGGTCTGGAACAGTACATTTCTTAGTTTTAAACTCACTTTATTTAAGGGAAGTTTTGCTTTAGAATAGGGTCCCTTAATAAGCTGTGGGTGGATCAACAATTCATAGAATAAGTCTCTTTAGAGATAACTTCTTTGTTATGGTCTCCCAGATTAATGTGTCAACTTATTGGGGTAGAATGAGAATCATAATTATCATCATGATAATAATTATTTATTGAACATCAACTATAAGCCTGGGACTGTGCTGTGCATTTTACAAGCATGGTGATATTTAATTCAAGCACTGTTGGAGCCAGCCCAAGTTCAAGGTTGCAGAATGGAGAAAGCAAGTTACATAGGCATACCCCTAACCTCTTCGTTATATTCAGGAATTTATAGACCCCTATCTCCAGGCCCCATTACTCTTGAGGTACACGCCTGAAATATCTTCACCATCTTGGCTTTCTTGGCAGCTTAACTGCCCAACAACTTATTTGGAGCCTGCAGAAAACTCAGATCTCCAAGTGCTTCTGCTTCCTTTCCCCTCTTTTCCCAGAATCTCTAGCATTGGGTCTGAAACACACTATCAAACTCTTAATTAGATATTGACTTCTAGAAATCTATAATAATACTAATAGCAGTTACTGCTTATTGAGCCTTTACTAACTACATTATCTCATTTGGCAGTATAACCACTCTGAGTTAGTACTATTACAATTCCCATTTTACAGATGTGCAAGTTGGAAATTAAGTCATTTCATTGTGGGTCACCCAAATAATAAATGGCAGAGTTGACAGTTGAACTTATATGTGCCTCACTTCATAAACTAAACTCTTCACCTGACACTTGAGCCATCCTGCCTTTCATGTATGTCTCAATACTGCTGTCACAACAAGAACAGAATTGCTTCAAGCACATGAGCTTTCCCCATGGAGGTAGTCTAAGGTAAAGGGAAATGTGTGTGCTTTTCTTTTGAAGATAGTCATGAGCTCAAAACATAGCTTACCAGTTACTGGCTAAGAAATATGTCTAGAGAAGACAGATATAGACTGTGAATTAAGGTTGCTTTAAAGAAATAAGGATGAGATATAAGCTGGGCTATGATGGGTTAAAAGTGTGGGGCTCCAGATAAGAATGTCTGTAAGTAAGTCCTCTGTTCAGAGGCTGGACCAATTGTGGTAAACATTACTAGAACTTATACATATCTGATTATTTTCTTCTTCCTAGGAAGCTTTGAAGTTAGGTGGTGCCATGTGACTAATTCTGGTCGAGATCGTGAGCAGAAATAATATGTGTCACTTTGGAAAATGCAGTAAAACCTCCTAAATGACTCTCTGGCCCTCTCCCCTGCCATGGCAAACATGTATTAAGATGCCAGAGTCACAAGGTGGAAGACCATCAGATCCTGAATCACTGCTTGGAAGGAATGGCCCTGGAGAGCCCCTGAACCTGCTGCAGACTTTGTATGAGTAAAAAACAAACCTTTGTTGTGTTAAGCCACTGATATTTGGGGGTTATTTGTTTTTGCAGCATAGCCTAGTTTATCCTGACTAATGCCACTATATAACTCATACACTCACCTGGCCTGATGATTAAAGGGTTGAGGGAAGAAGGCCTGGTGAAGGCCAGTAACTGGTAATGGATGGAGTGGAAAGAAAAGGTGTGGTCAGATTTCAAGAATAGGGACTGAATCTCAAATCCTCTTGAACAAAGAATGAACAGTCAGAAATGACCACCAAGAGAAAGTGACACATTTACCCAAAGGGCCAAAGCTACACACAGATCACAAAGGAAGAGGGTTGATTTCTGCATGCACTCCACCCTCCAAACAAGGTCCTATGCAAGCAGGTGCAATTGTCCCAGCATCTGGCTTCTCTGTAATATAGTGAGCTCCTGGGAGAAAGGCACCAATTCTTGTTCAGATTGAAGATCCCCCTCAGTTCTTTGCTGTCTTCATGGTGTATCTTGAGTTGAGTAGAACTCAAAAGCTTCCTGAGTTATCAAGGGAAAAGATGGATCTTGCTTGAATTAATTCTGATTTCCTCCCTGAGTTTCTCTCCGTATGGTTCTTGAGGTTGACCTAGACATTTTCTATAGCATAAATTATTTACTCATGACGTTATTTGACTGATATCTGTCCATCCATCTCACATTTAACCACATGAGGGCAGGTTCTGTGTTGGGAAGATTTCTGGATCCTACCATGGGGTCTGGTCCGTGGTAGGTGCTCTATAACAGTGTTGAATGAATGAGTAAACAGCTGATGTGTGAATTCAAGGTGGGATATTTCTGCTTCTTGCCAACTGGGTGTGTCTCCTAGGCCTCTCTTTTCCAGCCTTGCTCTTTGCCAAGTCATCAAAAGAGGCCACCCCATTTTGACCCTCTTTGTCTCTAAGTCTACCAACCTCTCTTACTTCTGAAGAAAGCTCTTCATTTGAAACTTCTTTGGCGTTTCAGGACAGGAGCAGAGAGAAATGGGCCCTTCATTTAGCTGATTGAACCAACAAAGGAGAAGTTTGAGACAGAAAATGAATATAGATCCAGCTGCAGCAATTAGAGGGGAAATCGATAGAACATCATCAAGAACATCAGACGTGTGTAAGTCAGCATCTCCAGGGATGGGTTGGCGGAGCAGTGTTCATTTCATTTTTGGTTTCCTAACTTAATCCCCAGCAAGTGAAGAGGGATAGGTGTGGTGGATGGGGCAGGGTGGGGGGAGGTGTGGAGGAGGAGAGAAGACAGGCAGGACCGATGAAAGAGGAGCAGGGATCCCTTCTCTTCCTGCCACCACCCCTGTCTATGGCACGCAAGTTCACAATAACAAACCAAACCTCTCACACTGCCCCGCATTGAGATTCAAGCAGGTTTGGGTTTGAATCTCTGACCACCATGTACTAGTAGCAAGTTGTGCATGGGCCATCCGTGGGGAACTTTAGCTTGGATTTGTTCTATCTAAGGGTGCAATGGAGAAGCAGGCAATGCCGACATTGTCTGGGAGGTCCTACCCTACAGGGGACAGCCAGTGATATAGTTCCTACATAAGTCAGTGTCGTGTATCTCATTAAGCCATGCTTTACTCATCTGTAAAATGGGGCTTGTGAGTCCTGTTGCACACGGTTGTCATGAGGAGTAAATGAAAAATGTACACAAAGACCTGCTAGCAGGTGCTGCTGGCATGAAGCAGTTGCTGGTTTCTCTAACACTCCCTTGCTCAGCCCTTTGACCCAGCCAAGCTTCTTTGCTCCCTTTTCAGCTTGTGTGAGGCTCTTAGCCTTTGTTGGGTCACACACGTCTTTGAGTCTTTAATAATAAACTGTAGAGGCTAAAGGTATGGTTTTGAGATTCAGAAAGATCTGGGTTCAAATACCCTTTCACTTTTTGCTGGCTGTGTGATCTTGAGTATGTTACATACCCTCTCTGTGCCTTAGTTTCTTCATGAATAAAATGAGAATAACAGTAGTAGTACCCACCTTGTAGGGTGTGATAAGAATTAAATCAGTAAATATGTTAGAGCTTCAAAAGAGTGCCTAGCTCACAGTAAGTTTGAGTAAATGTTTGTTGTCGTTAATAAAAGTGATGGAACCCCCTCTAGTAAAATGCACACAAGCATGCACATGTGTGCAATCTTGTGAATCCAATTCCCAGTTCCTGTTTAGTGATTCCTGCAAGGCAGAGTCTAGCCCAGCATTCACTACTATGCATCACCTGGCCCCTCAGCTACAGAATCAGAGCTGTAGGTTCATGGATGCCCCACCTGCTCCTCATAAGAGGCCACCTCCAAACTCTCCTACTAGAAATCAATGCCATGGCTTTCAGCTCTGTCCACTTGAAAGCCCCAAAGAGAGCTCTTCCAGGCATCAATTTAAGGCAGAGACTCTATTCAGGCTTGAGAGAGGGACCAGCAGTCCAAACCCCAAAGTTCAAGAAGTCCAGTGGACTTTGTCTGACCTGGGCCGAGGTTGACACCCAAAGCGTTGAGTGCAGAATAGGAATAAGGCAGCCATAGGTGGCTCTGATCATGCCAGGATGAAAATGTACTATTTGGGTCTGTGGGACCCAGACAGTGGCTAAAAGCACAGGGTTTGAGACCAGCTTGGAGGCAGGCATCTTGGTGGAGGGGAGGCAAGGCCCCAGGCAGCAAAGCTGCCATGATTCAGGACTTAGAGGCAGAAGGAGAAACCAGGGGCTAGGTCAGAAGCCTGTCAGTAGGGGCCAAGCACACGTGCAGGACAAAGAGGCTGTGGCTTGGGACTTGTGAGACCTATTTCTAGCCCATGTGGCAGGCACGACTCCCTCTCAGGAGCCTCTGACCTTGAAGGGCTCCTGCCCCATTAGTGGAACTGACCCCACAGGGCTGACCCATCTTCTCCGGAAGCCCATGGAGATGCTGCTCAGGGTTGCTGCTCCTCTAAGCCAGAGATAGTTGGGAAAGCCTGTGGTGGCCTGTGGAGTCAGGAGGACTCACAGCACAGAGCTGGTCTCTTAGATGCAGCTGTGCTATTGGCAGACAATCAAGGGAAATCTGCTTTGGCTAGATGGAGCTGCCTTCCTCCTCCCAACAGGCAGGCAAACCAACTGCTGGGATGGGCCATCCATGGGGAACTTTAGCTTGGATTTGTTCTATCTAAGGGTGCAATGGAGAAGCAGGCAATGCCGACGTTGTCTGGGAGGTCCTACCCTACAGGGGACAGCCAGCGATATAGTTCCTGCATAAGTCAGTGTCGTGTATCTCATTAACCACAGAGTCCAACATCTTTCCTTGGACATAGTGGAATGAAAAAGGAAAAGACTTGAGTGGCCACTAGGTTTGAATCCCAGCTCTGCCACTTGTTAGCTGTGTGACTTTGGACAAGGGCCTTTACTTCTCTGGTCCTCAGGGTTTTTTTTTTAACTGTAAAATGGAGGAGAATCATTTTTAACAAGATCCCATTTGAGTCTGAATGAAATTCATATATATGTGGAGTGAGCTTACCAGAAACTAGTTGTCATAAGAATTAATGTAACCTTAATGTAACATCCATCCATCCATCCATCCACCCACCCACCCAAGCTTAACTACAGTTTCACCCTCTGCTCCAGTAGTAAAGCTGAATCAACAGTCTGTATTTGAGGCCTCAGGAGTTTCATGTGGCTGTGGCTGTGGTCCAAAATTAATACAAAATGTCTTTGTGTAGAGCAGCCAACTCTCTCTACCATGCGACTAACCGAAAGTCCCTAGAGAAAGACTCAGGCAAGAGTGGGAGAGAAGGACAGGCACAGGGAAGAGAACCAAGGTGGAAAGTGGCCTCCATAGGGCTACAACCTCTGCTCACAAGCAGGTTGCCCTGGTGACAAGGGCATCCTGCTGGTTCCTGCAGGAGCAAGGATGAGGCTCACCTTTTATATTCAGTCAACTTCACATGAGAGGGAAGGGGTAGAAGACAGGGTTGATAACTATGCTACTCATTCACACCGTCATTCAACTCGCTGTCAGTCTTATTCAGGTCACAGAGATACGTGGGACTCATCCCTGCCCTCAAACCACCGATGGTCTTATACTATCAATTGTTTCACACTGGGCATCTTCCGTGGAACTCAGGTGAGCTTCTCTCTGGCTGTCGGTCCTCAACTTCAAACATGAGACAGGTACAGTATGACTCATCTTGAATTCGGGGTCCGTTCCTGATACTCAATACTAACAATTGCATTATTTTTGCTAATTCTACCAAATCTAATTATTTTGTTCATTACATTTTATTGTCTAAATACAAAAGGAGTTCTTGGTTAATTCAGAAAATTTGGACAACACAGAGAAAAACAGAAGGGAAATAAAACCAGTAATTGGCCATCGAGTGAAAAATAAATATTTGGAAAATACATGTTTCTAGGTACACACACACACATCATTTATGGTGTTATCTATATTGTTTTATAGCCTGCTTTTTTTACTCAGCAATATGTTGCAAACAGGTCAGTAAGTATTCTTCTGTAACTTCAGTTTAATGGCTCCACAGCATCCCATAGTATGGATATTCCATAATTTGTTTAATAAACTGCCTGTGGTTGGATATGCAGATTATTTCCAGGTTTCATTAACAAAAATAATTCTTTATTGAATGTACCTATACAGAAATCGTTGCACATATATTTGCTTTGATCATTTAGATGAATTCACAAAAGAAAATTGCTGAGTTGAAGATCCGTATGCACATTTTTAAGGCTTTTGATGGATATTGTCAAATTACCCTCTGAAAAGTTTGCACCAAATCACACTCCCTCCAGCAGGCTCCAAGAATGCCCAATTTCCCACACTCATTGTTGATTTAATTTGCATATCCTTTGTTTCCAGTGAGGCTGAATGTTTTCTCATATGTTTATTGTCGATTTGTAATTTTTCTTTAGTGAATTGCCTACTTATGTCAATTACCCATTTTTATGGGGGTGCTTATCTTTTCCTTTTTGACTTCTGAGAGTGCAACCTATAGTTCAACCTTTTGTCTATAATATATGTTTATTAGATTTTTCCCCAGTGTGTCATTTCCTTTTAATTTTGCTTGTGGTGTTTTTTGACACAGTGAAGATTTTATATTTAAGTAATCAAATTCATCAGTCTTTTCCTTTATTGTTTTTGCTTAGAAATGCTTGAATGCTTGGTAATGCTTAGAAAGACCCAACCACCCCAAGTTTATAAAAACATTCCTCTAGAATTTTTCTCTAGTTCTTTCATGGTTTCAATTATTTTATATTTAACTCTTTAACCACTGAAATTTATTTTGTTGTATGTTATGCTAATGCTGTAGCTTTAACTTGTTTCCCAAATAGTTAACAGACCCTCCCAGAACCAGATCATTCTTCCTTCCCTAATTTGAAGCCCATCTAAGCAATTTAAACAATACCTAATGGCTCTGCAGGTCACAGTGATTCCTCTGAAGGGAGTAACAGATGGAAGAGAGGATGGGAACATGATGCTTTTGTCTTTGCCCCAATTGGGTCCTGCATGTCCATCATTACTTATCCAAGAATATTTGCAAAGTACCTACAATGTGCATTCTGAAAGATGTTGGGAATAGAGGGGGAGTAAGGGCATTTCTGCTCAGTGCTTTCCAATGTCTACATCAAATGTGTAGTTGATGCTGTGGTGTACCACCTAAAGCCCCCTGTAGGATTAAGTCACTTACTCCCCAAGTGGTCAGGAATGTAGGCAGCTGATGGCTCTCAAATCCCTCCCTGGGTGGTGTCCTCCTTCCCTCAAAGGGTGCTGCCTCACTCAAGGTGGTATGCCTTCTCCAGGGACAGCCCATATCCCATAACTGATCTATGAGTAAAGTCAAAGGCACAGCCTCCTTGCCTTCATTCAGGCCAACTTTGAAGGGCCACTCTAGTTCCAGAGTGCCCTGTAGGATCTGCTGAGATCTCAGTCACAACTACTATGCCCTAACTCAACCTTCCCCTCTGCCCAATCCTGTCTCCCTCATTGATCCCCTTCAGGAGTTCCTAAGAGCACAGCCTCCCATGCCTCCACTCTTGCATGATAGACTTTCTGTGTGCAAGTCTCTATCTCCTGAGATGGGTCTAAGGTCCTGCTTTTGCTTGGCTGAAGATGATGGATGGATGCAAGGTGATTCTTAGGGCCACAGCGTGCTGGCATGAGTGAGGTTCAACGCAGCAGGCTTGGTGCCATCTTCTTTACCTTTCTTACAAGAACTTTATATCAGACAGTGTATATCTCTTGAATTACATGATGAGCTCTGAGCAAGAGAAGGACTTTTTGCATCAAAAGGATGAGTTTTAGCTTTAGCAATAGAATTATGGCTTCCAAGTCCTCTCCAAACAAATTTTCACCAATTAGGCCCAAGTTCAAGTACAAGAGACTAATAAATGCCACAGTTTAATTAGCTTGTTCTCACCCAATTCCACCTGGTCGTGCTTCATTTCCCTGATCTGAACAAAACTGGATCCTTGTACTTCAGACTTTAAGCATAACTAGCTTCTTCTCATAAGAATATTTACATAATTGCTTCAATTTCTTGGCCAATTTTGGACATGTGCATCTGTGCGAGTGTCTATGAAACGCTCGTGCGTGCGTGTATGTGTGTGTGTGTGTTTATGGGAGGCATAAAACTTGACACTGAGGGCTGGATTTCTCTTCAGATCAATCACCACAAAGAAGACAGATGCACAGAAACTCCTCCTGAGATGTCTATATCCAATCACACATTTTGCTTTTTCACTTTTGGCTGCAGCAAACTCAACTCAACAGCTCCAGACAGTAAGAAGTTTTATTATCTTATATTACAAGAAGTCCAGAGGTAGGGCAGCTCCCGGGTCAATTAATTCAGTGGTCCATAGATGTCATTAAGGAGCCAGGCTCCTTTTATACTTTCTGTCTGCTATCTAAAATATCTTCGGTTTGTCCTAAGTCTGGTTCTCCCCAGAGCTGCAGCCATTTCCCACATCTTATCTAGGCCTGCTGACACTGGGAAAAAGACAATACCTTCTTTTCCATGGGTCCGGTTTCAAGAGCAAGTGAATCTCTCCCAGAAGCTCCCTTGCAGACTCCGTTTTCATTTTACTGTCCAGAACTGATTCCCAGTCCCTGGCAGTAAGAGTGGGATTAACCAAGACTGGTTTAGACTCTTTAGGATCTGATGCCAAGGCTGTGTTCACTTCTCCCAAGGGACAGGGCAACACAGGGAAGGTAGATTTAGAACAAACTAGGGGTTCCATTGGGAAGGAGTAAGGCAGGGGTGAGAATGGATCCTGGGGATAGGCAATCACCATGCCCTCCACACTTAACCAACTCATGTCACAAAGGGGGAGCAGGAATGATTTGCTTCGAGGCAGAGCATGGGAGAGGTGCAGGGCAGGGGCAGAACGTAAGAGGAGAGGTTAAGCCTCACACTTACAAGTGTGTGGAGACCTGGATTCCCTTGTGCCCAGTGAGTAGCACTCCCTGCTGGTCTGCTCCAAGCCCTGGTCTATTTGACATCAAACCTTGAGCACATTCCCCTCTCCCTCCATTCTTAAAGATTCTCCTCTAGTTGAGTAATCACAGGAGAAGGGGCTGGCAGGGAACAAGATAAAGAGAGCCCTAAACAGCGGGGCTCTCTCTGAGCTGCTCACAGATCTTCAAAAGCCTTGGGGCTATCACACACGGCCCCAATCCTTTGGACAGATCTTTAGCATAATCTTTAGACTGTAAAGGTTAGAGCAAATATTAGTAGGATAAAAGACATCCAAAAGAGGAGGAAGAGGTCATTACAACCAAACACTGAGCTACTATGTTTGTCCCTTGCCTCTTGGCCCAGACAAATGATGGGCTAAGGCATTTAAAAACACTTGCAAACGCGATTGCCCATCCGTGATTTCTTGATCTTTGAGGAACCATGCCAGTCTGGTAGCGGCTGCAAGCCTGGAAACAGGCAAATGTCATTCATATTTTCAAAGCCTTGGAAAGGATGAGTTCTCTAAGGAAAGCATATCTAGTGTGTGTAGGGGCTGGATGCTGAGTGCCCAGATGAGGACTCAAGGCTCACTGTCAGGCTGTACAGGCACATTTAGAACAAGTCATGTCACACTGACCTGATTTCTTCGTTCTTTGTCAGGGATACTTGAGGATGAGAGCAGGGACATGTGGTAGACACGAGGTCAGGCCCTGGTTGCCTCAGCTCTGCCCAGCTACACAAAACAGAAAGTCTCGAGGCCCTCAAGCCAATCTCGCTCAATCTCAGTGGTAAATTAGGTGCTACAGAAGCATGTGTCTGCTCCACCATTTGCCTCCTGCTGAGATATCCCAGCACTATTCACTGAGGACCCCCAAACAAGCCAACAGAGCTCCTGAACCCAGCAGTCACGCATTCACTCATTCCCCTCTTCAGTTACTCACTCATCCATCCCTCTGCCAGACATTTATGTGTGCTCACTAAGTGAGGAATGATGCCAAATGCCAGGGATACAGTGGGAATAAGACAGACACAGTCCCTGCCTGCATGGCACCTACAGTCCAGTGGGACCACATAGGAGGGCCACCAAATCTACTCCCTTGCATTTGGACAAGAAGAGTCCTTTTCAAACTTTGAAATACATCTTATGAAAATGCAGATTCTGGTTGAGTAGATCTGGGATGGACCCGAGATTCTGCATAGCTGGTAGACTTCCAGGGGAAGCTCATGCTGTTCATTATCAGACACATTTTGAGTAGTGAAAAACTAGAACACCTCATGTGGCAGCATGCTCCTTCTTTGTCCGAAGAAAATAAAATCTCAGCCATCTGGGCAACAGTCTTGGATGAGATGAGCTCCACTCCCTTCCAAGTCCAGAACTTCTTCCTACCCCCGACCTCACTCCAGCCAATGGAAGGCTGTCTCCTGGAGGTACCTTTGCAGTCCTGTAGAATCTCTGAGCTCCAAAGAAAATGGGGGAAGAGGATCCAGATATAACCAATTCTACCAATCCCCACCTCTCTTCCTCTCCCGAAGCTGCTGATCACCATCATCATCGTTGTTATCGCCATTTTTTTAAAGATTTTATTTATTTATTTGACAATGAGAGAGAGCACAAGCAGGGCGAGCAGCAGAGGGAGAGGGAGAAGCAGACTCCCCACTGAGGAAGGAGCCTGACGCGGGGCTCCGTCCCAGGACGCTGAGCTCATGACCTGAGCCGAAGGCAGCCGCTTAACCAACTGAGCCACCCAGGCGCCCCAATCACCATTATTACAATAATCAATCGTGCTCATCACAGCAAACACTGACACAACACTTACTATAGATTAGGCATTGTTCTTAGCATGTTACGCATTTAAATCTCACCAACAAGCCTATGAAGCAGGTCCTGCTAATAGGTAGGCACACGTTAATACTCCTATTTTCCCAACTGGGGAGCCTAGGCACAGAGTGGTTAAGTGACTTGCTCAAGTTCAGAGAGCAAGTATAAAAACCAGGCTTCTTGGCTCCAGGGTCCATGTTCTCAGCCATTTTGCATTGCATTTTATCAGAAAGCCTGAAGACTCTGTATTCCTCCATTGTGAATTTCAGTGGAAAGTGCCAAAGCCACATGGGGGAGAGGCTCTGATCCCTCTGGCAGGTGCAGTTTGGGAGGAGTGGGGGGAGAAGAAGAGGCTGAGGACAGGCAGGGAAAGGCAGAGTTAGAATGCACTGACAGGATGGCCTTGAAATCTTGGTGAGATTAGATCTGCCTGTTAAATTGCCTGTAACTTGTGGGTGGATTTGGGGAGCCGAGGGGAGGCAGAGGTTTGGAGGCAGGATGTGGCTGTTCTTGCATAAAGAACAGGCACCAAAGAAGACCATTTTTCTGCCTCTCACCACAGAAGCTGGAAAGTGATACAGTCTGGGTGCGTAATCTGTGGGTACCCAGTGACCCCGAGTCCAGATGGGGAGTTCCGTTCCTCGCTCAGTGAAACAGACCACTCCCACAGGGTGCCCTGTGGCTGGTCTGCTTGGAAAGGCAGCCACACATCACTTTTTTCTCTACTCCATTCTCTCCCTCCCAGCCTTTCTTCAGAGTAAGAATGATGATGCCCTGAAGGTGGAGGGGACACAGGAGATGAAAACCCCATGAAAAATGAAATAAATTCATTTAAAATGTATTAAAGAGGCAGCTTGTTTACATTACTGTTGTCCCCAAACAATTTCATAAGCTTAAACTGACTTTTAAATTTAGCCTTGGGTTTCCCAAACCCACTTTGATCCATTGGAGTAATTGACAATTACATGGAAACAAACTGCACTCTAAATGCACTACCCCTAGCTGAAGCCTCAGGAAGATCAAGCAGATAAAAGACCCATTCAATCATCCAGGCCTCAGCCTGGTGCTGGGTGACAGGTGAGCACAGTGGGGTGGGCCAGGGCCACCTGAGCCCTGGTTATTGCCGCTTTGCATGATTTGGAGTGAGCCCAGCATACCCCCCAGGCATCTTTGACATGAGCATCTAGCTCTTGCTTATTCTATTCCAGGAAGGAAGATAATTCCAGGGTCAAAAGAGTCATGATTTTTCCCTCTTCTTAAAATTTCCCATGTAACCCAAAGTTTGTGACTTCATTATTCTGGAACTCCCTTGTCCACTTCTGCAAAGTGGAGGACAAAATTCACCTTGGAGTAAAGTGAAAAAAGTCTTGAATCATCAAGAACACCTAGGCTCTCCTAGTTAAGCCATTCTGTGCTAGGTGAACTTGAGCCAGTAATGTCCCCTCTCTGGACCCTTGTGTCCTAATCTGTAAAATAAGGGAGTTGGGCTAACCAGTCTTCAAAAACCTTCAGTGAATTGGTGAGTACTTTGAGTGGCAAGTACTTAAGATGGGGTTAGGGTTAGGGCCTGGAGAGGGGGCCAGGGGTCAAATGGTCGCTGGGATACAGACTGTGCAGCTGTTCTGGAGGGCAATGTGGTGGGATGTCAACTAAGGAAGCATCTACTCTATGACCCCACTGTTCCCCCGAGAAATTCTCAGACCGGTCCACAGGGGATATGCATGGGAATGCACAGAGCAATACAGCTGTGGGAGAGGAGTCAGAGGTCAGCTAGGTGTTCTCAGAGGTCAGCTGGGTGTTCCAAAACACAGTGGAAGTGATGAAACCAGGTACAAGCATGACAGAGTGGACAGAAGTTGACACTGTGCTGAATGAAAAGGCAGGAAATATGACGAGATCTTTAGCACAGTATCACTTCTGTAGATTAAGACAATCCTTATTTTCCAAGGTAACCTAGGAATTCAAGAATATACATAAAATATATTCATGTGGTTGCCTTTAATGAGGAGAGGGTTAGTGAGAGAGGAGCATGCATAAA
The DNA here is from genome assembly GCF_002201575.2 of Neomonachus schauinslandi. NCBI lineage: Eukaryota > Metazoa > Chordata > Mammalia > Carnivora > Phocidae > Neomonachus > Neomonachus schauinslandi. Next base: position 25,735,723 of record NC_058406.1, read on the forward strand.
TAAATTAAATCAGAGTGGTCTTCTATGGATCATGACCTTAATCCCACAGAGCAAGGAGTGTTGTGATAACTTGACCCTTTGTACCTGAGATCAAAATGGCACCCCAAACAAGACAAAACAAAAATCCCACTCTAACAATGAAAAGTATTCCTCACTTTATCCTGTAGGTGATAGGAAACAAAAAGTTTTTTGTTTTTTGTTCTATATTTTTGATTTTTTAAACAGGAGGGGGTGATCAAATTTTATTTACATTTTAGAACAATTTCTCAGGTGGCTCTGGGGAGAATGGATTGGGGGAGAGAATGTCTGGAGCAGGGGAGACCAGTGAGGAGGCCGCAACCAAGTCTAGAATGAAGGTCATGGCTGGGTGGGGTCAAAGATGGGGAGGGGCAGGTGAGCCTTTGAGGATGGGATGAGCTTGTGAGCTGGTGGGTCACCCTGTGGGTCACAGAGGAGGCTAGCTCTGGTGTAAGGAACAGTATGGACCCATCCAGAATCAGGGGCAGAGCCCCAATAGCCCAGACTCTTTAGAAGAACTCACTGGGAGGCCCAGGGCCAAGAGGCAGTTTCCCAGAGGTGGTGTTAAGAAATGCCCTCGTATGTGCACCCCAATGTTTATAGCAGCAATGTCCACAATAGCCAAACTGTGGAAAGAGCCAAGATGTCCATCGACAGATGAATGGATAAAGAAGATGTGGTATATATATATAATGGAATATTACGCAGCCATCAAAAGGAATGAGATCTTGCCATTTGCAACGACATGGATGGAACTGGAGGGTATTATGCTGAGCGAAATAAGTCAATCAGAGAAAGACAGGTATCATATGATCTTATGATATGTGGAATTCTTAATCTCAGGAAACAAACTGAGGGTTGCTGGAGTGGTGGGGGGGTGGGAGGGATGGGGTGGCTGGGTGATAGACATTGGGGAGGGTATGTGCTATGGTGAGCGCTGTGAATTGTGTAAGACTGATGAATCACAGACCTGTACCTCTGAAACGAATAATATATTATATGTTAAAAAAAAAAAAGAAGAAGAAGAAGAAGATAGCAGGAGAGGAAGAATGAAAGGGGGAGGATATCGGAGGGGAGACGAACCATGAGAGACTATGGACTCTGAGAAACAAACAGGGTTCTAGAGGGGAGGGAGGTGGGGGGATGGGTTAGCCTGGTGATGGCTACTAAAGAGGGCACATTCTGCATGGAGCACTGGGTGTTATACGCAAACAATGAATCATGGAACACTACATCAAAAACTAATGATGTACTGTATGGTGATTAATATAACATAATAAAAAAAAAGAAAAGAAAAGAAATGCCCTCAAACAGGGTACCTGGGGCAGGGAAACAGGGCTAAGTCCAGCATGGAGGAAGATGACACGGGTGTGGTGCAGCCGGCTTACATTGGCTCAATAATTCTGCAAGCCACTGACAGCTAGAAATTGGCCATGGTGGGAGTATTCACACCTTAGACACGAGCAAAACCTTACCAACCAGAGTTCTTTCTTTTTCCCCAGAGAGCTGGTTAACCAGTGTCCCACTTGGGGGCTGGTGAGAGAGAGGCTGACCTCAGACCCGTTCCCCCAGCATCCTTCACCCACATGTGGAGGCCAAAGCCTGTGTGTGGGGAGATGGGACAGGCCTGGGAAGAGCTATCCACAGCAAGAGACTCTGGCACTGGCAGGCAGGCAGGCAGGACAGAGCCTTGCCTTCCTGCTGGAGCTGCAGTGGGCGCTGGAGGAGAAGCTGAAGCAGCTCGCCTGGTGCTCATCAGGAAGTCCCAGACTCGAGAACTTAGCTGAGCAACTTTCACTGGCCAATTTAAAAAACTGGGGTACAGGCAGTGGCACCAATCAAGTGGGCATAGATGTAACTTTTTTTTTGTCATGTGATAGATAGTTATTAGTATTTCATTGTTGCAGAATATATAGAACCATGATTTCTGCTTTGCAATTTCCATACCAGGTTTCCTGTACTCCGGGCAATTTGTATCATATTTCTAACACTTAAAAATGGCTCCCTTTTGGGAACTTGGGAGTGAAGGGAACATAGGCCCCTTTCTTCATCTCAAGTGTTATGATGATATTGATAATAATGGCATCTTGTAAATGCTTCCCATGTACCAGGTACCATGCTAAATACTTCACATGCACTTTGCCCTGTGAGAATTACTATTATTTTTTTTAAACTATGTTTATTTTTATTTTTATTTTTTAATTTTATTATGTTATGTTAGTCACCATAGAATACATCATTGGTTTTTGATGTGGTGATCCACGATCCATTGTTTTCATAGAACACCCAGTGCTCCATGCAGTATGTGCCCTCCTTAATGCCCGGTGATGGGTATTAAAACTATTTTTAATTTTAATATACCATAACATCATTAGAAACAAGTACATCATTCAAATGAGATACAAATACCTCAAAATATTAACAGGAGTTTTTCTGGATAGTGAAAGTAGGGTCAGTTTTGTTTTTTCTCCCCCCACCCCCATCACCCCATCTTGGCTTTATTGAAAAATAATTGATACTTATCACTGTATGGCTTTAAATCCTATGTCATGATGGTTTGATTTACATATATGGTAAAAGGATGACCACAATAAGCTCAGCTAATATGCATCTTCTCATATAGATACAATAAAAAGAAAAAAAGAAGAAAAAAACTTTTTTTCCTTGTGATGAGAACAATACTAGATCTCCCAATCCATAAACATCAAATACCTTTCTATTTATTTGTGTCTTCTTCGTTCCTTCCTTCGTCAATGTCTTGTAATTTTCAGGAGTAGAGATCTTTCACCTCCTCTGTTAAATTTATCCCTAAGTATTTTATTGGTTTTGATGCTATTGTAAATGGAATTGATTTCTTTCTTTCTCAGAAAATTCATTGTTAGTGTAGAGAAATGCTACTGATTTTTTTTATGGTAATTTTGTGCCCTGCAATTTTATGAATTCATTGACTAAAAGTTTTTTTGGCTGGGTCTTGAAGATTTTTCTCTATATAAAATCATGTCACCTGCAAATAGAGACAATCTTACTTCTTCCTTTCCAATTCTGATAGCTTTTATTTCTTTTTCTTGTCTCATTGTTCTAGCTAGGACTTCCAGTACTACGTTAAATAGGAGTGGTAGAAGTGGGCACCCTTGTTCTGGATCCGAGAGGGAAAGTTTTCAACTTTCCACCATTGGGTTTGTCATATATGGCCTTTATTATGTTGAAATATGTTCCTTTTATACCTGATTTATTGAGTTCTTATCATGAATGGATGTTAAATTTTGTCAAATGTTTTTTCTGCATCTATTGAGATGATCATGGTTCTTTTCTTTCATTTTGTTAATGCAATGTATCTCATTGATTGATCTGCGTATGTTGAAACATCCTTGCATCCAAGGGATAAACCCCACTTGATCATGGTGAATAATGCTTTTCATGAGCTGCTGAATTCAATTTGCTAGTATTTCATTGAGAACTTTTGTAGCTATGTTCATCAGTGATATTGGCCTATAGGTTTTTTTTCCTAATAGCACCCCTTTCTGGTTTGGGTATCAGGATAATACTGGACTCATAAAATGAGTTTGGGAGCATTCCCTTTTCTTCAGTTTTTTTGGAAAAATTTAGGAAGGATGGGTGTTAGTTTTTCTTTAAATGTTTGCTTTGGTAAAATTCACCGGCGAAGCCATCTGGTCCTGGGCTTTTCTTCACTGGGAGATATTTGATTACTGATTCAGTATTCTTCCTAATAATTGTTCTATTCAGATTTTCTATTTTTTCCTAATTCAGTCTTGTTAAGTTGCATGTTTCTAAGATTTTTCCCATTTCTTCTAGGTTGTTCAGTTTGTTGGCATATAGTTGTTCATAGTAGCCTCTTATGATTTAATTTCTGTGATATCTGTTGTAATTTTTTTGTAATTTTATAATTTTGTTAATTTGGGTCCTTTCTCTTTTTTCCTTGGTTAGTCTAGCTAGGGGCTTTTCAATTCTGTTTATCTTTTCAAAGGATCAATTCTTTATTTGGTTAATTTTTTCTATTGTTTTTCTGTCTCTATTTCATTTATTTCTGCTCTAATCTTTATTATTTCCTTTCTTCTGCTAACTTTGGGCTCAGTTTGTTCTTTTTCTAGTCCTTTCAGGTGTAGAGTTAGGTTGTTTTTTTGAGATCTTTCTTGACTCTTAATGTAAGCATTTATTGCTATGAACTTCCCTCTTAGAGCTGCTTTTGCTGCATCCCACAAGTTCTGGGATGTTGTGCTTCCATTTTTGTTTGTCTCAAGAAACCACCTTATTTCCTCTTTAATTGCTTCTTTGATCCCCTGGTTGTTCAGGAGCGTGTTGTTTACTTTATATGTGTTGGTAAATTTTCCAGTTTTCATCTTGCTATTGATGTCTAGTTTCATGCCATTGTGGTCAGAGAAGATAGTTGGTATGATTTCAAGCTTTTTGAATTTACTAAGACTTTTTTTGTCACCTAACATTGGTCTATCCTAGAAAATGTTTCATGTTTACTTGAGAAGAATATGTATTCTGCTATTGTTGGATAGAGTATTCCGTATATGTCTGTTAGATCTATTTGGCATATAGTGTTCACATCTGCTGTTTTCTTATTGATTCTCTGTCTGGGTGATCTATCCATTGTTGAGAGTTAAGTATTAAAGTCCCCGGTTATTATTGTATTACTGTTTATTTCTCCTTTTAGCTCTGTTAGTTTTTGCTTTATATATTTAGGTGTTCCACTATTGGGCACATAAATATTTATAATTGTTACATCTTCTTGATATATTGCCCCCTTCATCATTACATAATGACCTTCTTGGTCTCTTTTCACCGTCTTTAAAGCTGAAGCTCTGAGGACAGGGATGGGGATGTGTGCCACTGGCTGAGAAGAGTTGAATAGGACTGCTGGCTTGGTTCCCCGACCAACTGAGGCTGTAGGATAGGCTCCAAGGTTGCCTAGATTCTCTAGTCAGGTTAGTTACTAGATAGTTGGGGCTGGGTACTATATTCAGTACTAAGTGGGGCTATGAGTTAAATTTCCTGCCCTGGCGGGGCAACAGGATGGAACTCAGGGCCATCATTTGGGGATATGAATGAGGCCAGAGTGTGCACTGAATTTCCTGGTCAGGTGAAGCCACTGATTTTGCTCTGCAGATGAAGCAAGACATGGGCTATGCTCTTTGTTCAAAATACACCTTACGAGGGGTTGTCAAATGGGCTATGGAGTTTCCTGTGTGCTGTGGGTCGGTTCCCTGGTAGAACAAGCTAAAGGCTATGTTCAGCAATGAGTGGGGCTATGAATCTCACTCCCTGCCTGGGCTAGTGGGAGAAGCAGCTTTAAAGCTGGCAAAACTCTTAGTTGGTCATCTTAACTCAAGTTGACCCACACCCCAAGTTCTCTGACTGAACAGGGCCACTGGCTTTGCTCTGAAAACTATCATATCTGCCTGCCCAACTCTAGGCTCAAGTCCTCACTGGACCACATGGCTCCCAGGAGTTGTCACCAGCTCTTCTGGTCAGAAGGGGCCAGAAGATAGCCTTCACAGTGGATGGGGCTATATCACAGCTCCCCTGGATGGGTGGGAGGGGAAGGGGCTGCTCCAGGCTACTCTCAATTTCCCACATAGGCTCTCCGGTTGGTAAGGGCCAGACGCTACCTTCAGCCTTGGCTATGAATTAATTCCCCTGCCTGTGCATAGTCCAGGAATACTCCCCTTTGTACTGGGGGCAATTAGCTCTGCCCGCCTGCCTCTCCACTTGAGAGCTGTCGGGCCACACGTCTTCCAGGAGTTGTCACCAGCCCCTCTGATCAAATGGGGCCAGAAGGTACTCTTCACAATGGCTGGGGCTGTGACTTAGCACCTGACATGGGCACACCAGGCTCTACAGTCTGCAAAACTCCTCATTTGAGGATCTGAATCAGGCAGATCTGCTCTCTGCTATGTTCCCCAGTCAGAGTCCACTTCTGACTTGGTTGTGCAGATGAGCAAAGCCTATGGTTTGGATTACTGCTTGGCCACTGCAGGTATGAACTTGGTCTGCCAAGATCCATGGCTGGTTGTTCCAAGCCCCTTCCTCCTTCTCCATCACAGCCAGATTTCCAGTGGTTGGGCTCCACAGATTCCCTTGCAATGCCAGTGGTGTGAGATCAGAGTAGGGGCTCCTACCAAGAGAACCCCAATGTTGGGGGGATGCTGGTTGTCCCCCTGGGTCTCCCACTGGAGGCTCAGGGGAGACCTCTTGACATGGTGCTGTGCTGGCCTGGGGGAAGTACAATGCAGTCATTGTGTAGCCACCTCTCTTATTCTTTTAATGTAGGGTCTCTGTGGTGCAGGGAGTGCTTCAGCCTCATCCCCATGTTCTAGGATTCCCTCAGGGGTGTCTTGTTCTTGAATAGTTGTTTAGTTGTTCTTCTTGTGAGGGAAAGTAAAGTCAGAAACAATCTATATAGGGGCGCCTGGGTGGCTCAGATGGTTAAGCATCTGCCTTCAGCTCAGGTCATGATCCCAGGGTCCTGGGATCGAGTCCCACATCGGGCTCCTGACTCAGCGGGGAGTCTGCTTCTTCCTCTCCCTCTGCCTCTCCCACTGCTCATGCTCTCTCTCTCTCTGTATCTCTGTGTCTCAAATGAATAAATAAAATCTTTAAAAAAAAAAAAAGAAACAATCTATATAGCCACATTGGTGATGTCACTCTCCACTCTGTGAGAATTATTATTCTCACTCTATTATTCTTATTTTAGAGGAAATGAAATTGAGGCTCAGAGAGGTTAAGTAACAGCCTAGGGTCACACAGCAACGAGAGGGCAGAACTGAACTGACCTTGAGTCAGCTTGCTCTTAACTTTCTTAATCTTATTTGCCTCTTTTCACAGATGCTCCTCACTTTGGGAGCAAGATAGAAAGTTTTTGTCAGACCAGCATACATCCTTTTATCTCTTCTACCATTCCTTCTTTCCAGCCCTGAAATTCTCCTTCTTTCCTATTCCTCTGGTTTGAACAACAAAATCCAAGCTGCAGTCTTCCAAAGCCTTTTGGCAAAAGATAGTGTTGCCTGAGCAGGACAGGAAGTCTTGAGTCTGGCCTCACCCATAAACATTTATGTATCTAATCTGAGGACTGGCAAACATTTTCTATAAAGGGCCAGATCATAAATACTTAGGCTTTGCAGGCCATATGGTCTTTGTTGTAATGACTCAGCTCTGCTGTTATAGCATGAAAACAGCCAAAGACAGTATGTTAATGAAAGGGCATAGCTGTGTTTCAATAAAACTTTATTTGCAAAAATAGACAGTGGGTCAGAGTTGGTCCATGGGTCCTAGTTGCCTTAGGAAATCAGAGAAAGAGCCCAACGCTGTTGAAGGAGCTGATGGTGGGGAAGGGTTTAGCTTGGGTTGCTGCCTGGGGCAGGTCAGCTCTGGCCACACTTGTCAAGGGAGCTCAAGGTGGCCAGGAGTCCAGCAGAGAACCCCGGTATCTGAGGCAGGGAAGATAAATTTCAATTTGATTCTTTGGTCCTTTGCCTGCCTGACTTATATTTTTCTTCTGACTCAGCACATTTATCAAGCCCTATGTGACAGAACTTCCGATTCATTACTTCATGTACTCCTCATGCCATCCTTGTAGGGTCAAAGTCACATTGGTCAACCTTGACCATGGGCTTTTAAGCCAGATTTGCCCATTTCAACCAGGGAGAGGTAAACTTGGGCCTTGGGCCTTCCAGACCCTTCACCATGTGCCTTCCCCATCTCCCAGCAAGCATGGACTTTTTTACCTTTTCCACTCCCTTCTCACTCTGTACCTACCTCAACCCCCCTTTACCTTGCTTGCTACTCAAACTCTGCCTTGGGAAACATTGGCTCTCTTGTGCTGATTTTGAGTGTCCCAAGGACACATATCCCTATCATCTGGCTCATCCTTATCCTGTCTGCTTACCCCTACTCTTCAAGACCCCACACTGGTGCCCTCTGGAGTTTATCCAACACTAGCCAGTCAGACAGGTGAATCTGCTCACCCAAGACCGCACAGCCAGGCAGCTGGGTTGAATCCAGGTACTCCATGCTCAGTGCTCTGAACACCATCAGGCTACAGGGGAAGAGTGAGGGATGGCCCCAAGGTCAGGCTACTGATCTCCACGGACTGGTGTTTCCTCCCTGCCCAGAGCCCAGGAGCCACTGGAAACAGAGCTCAGAGGAAATGACTTTGTATAGCAGATGAGCCTCAAAGTTGATTTCCCAGGAGGAATCCAACAAGGCCCTTGAAACATGGACATCAAGGAGGAAAATCAATCATCTTTTAAGTCTTCACCTTGATGATTGAACTGCTGCTGCCAGACTCTTTTTTCTCTCTCTCAAGTCCCTAGACATGGCCTTTCTCTCTCACGTCCACATTTTCCCTCTCTCATCTTTAAAGTGTGGGGTTTCTTGGTTCTGATGTGAAACCAAAATACACGGCTTTAAATACATTACCAGGTGTCAGTCACCTGCTTCCAAACTTTATATTTCCTCTGAAGGAAAGAGGCCCTTGCTAGCCCACTGGGAGAGAGAGAGAAACAAAACTAGCATTTGCTGAGTACCTGTTTATGCGCTGGGCCCTTTCATCAGCATCACTAGAGTTGATCACCATGTCCCCCACCCCCTGCTTGGAACAACCAGCCATGGATCTTGGCAGACCAAGTTCATACCTGCAGTGGCCAAGCAGTAATCCAAATCATAGGCTTTGCTCATCTGCACAACCAAGTCAGAAGTGGACTCTGACTGGGGAACATAGCAGAGAGCAGATCTGCCTGATTCAAATCCTCAAATGAGGAGTTTTGCAGGCTGTAGAGCCTGGTGTGCCCATGTCAGGTGCTAAGTCACAGCCCCAGCCATTGTGAAGAGTACTTTCTGGCCCCATTTGATCCACTTGGACGGACTTGGTTGGGGGATTTATTGGCCTCACATTTCAGATGAGGACACTGGATTCAGGGCACAGAAGTAACTTTCCTGATGTCAAACATGGCTTGCAGGTGGTGACATAGAACCAAATTGGAAGCTCTGCTATTCTGCCTCCTTTCTACAAGGACTGGGAATGAGTACCCCAAAGGGAATCGGCACTCCAAATGGGCAGCATGAGGCTCTCTCTTGACCTTGACCACAAAGGGATTGAGTTACCTAGGAAACCAGCTCCTGAATAATCTAAGGACCACACAGTGCCATTTCTTCATTCAGGATGTACTGAGTGCCGCCTCCCATGCTAAGTGCTGTGCTTGGCACCAAGTGCCGAGATGTGAACAAGACAGACACAATCCCTTCCCCTCTGGAAGTTGCAGTCTGATACAGAAACTACTTATACTACTTATAACTACTAAGAAATTATAACACAGGGTGATAAGAGCTGTAATAGGGTAAATGCAAGGTGCTTGGAGGCATATACCCCCAATCTTGCCAAAACTGTGGTTGGAGAAACCTTCTTTTTTTTAAGATTTTATTTATTTATTTGAGAGAGAGAGCAAGAGAGTATGAGCAGGGGGAGAGGCAGACAGAGAGGGAGAAGCAGACTCCCTGCTGAGCAGGGAGCCAGAATTTGGGTTAGATCCCAGGACCCTGGGATCATGACCTGAGCCGAAAGCAGACGCTTAACCGACTGAGCCACCCAGGCGCCCCTGGAGAAACCTTCTTTAGGAGAAGATTGATGATCTGAGATCACCAGCATACTCTAAGATGGGTAAGAGCTAGCCTGGCAACATAGGGCAATGAGGTGGGGTGGGAGTGCCCAACGAGGTGGGTACTATCAGCAAAACTTCAGTATCTCCTACCATGGACTGAACACAACAGGGACTGTTCTAGGTACTTTGTAGGTCTTAATTCATTTGATCTTCACAGGAGCAAATAAGGAAGAAGAAAGGGAGGGACTGAAGTGGTTTCATAGGATTGGGACAGAGGCTTATTGAGAGTGGAGAATGCAGAAGAAGGCAGGGCCACAGAATGTGCAAACAGGATTGCCAGGTACAATTCAAGACACTCAGTTTGAATTTCAGATAAACAAGTTTGTTTTTAGTATATGTTGCAAATATTGCATGGGACATAATAACACCAAAATTACTTACAGTTTATCTGAAATTCAAGTTTAACTGGGCGTCCTATTTGATTTGCTAAATATGGCAACCCTCCTTTGGAGGCCACATGGGAGGGTTCACACTCTAACCTCAGAGTAATGGGGACTCTTGGAAGGTTTTAAGAAGGGGAGCTACATGGCTGGTTCTGTGCTATGAAAAATTGTTTGGCCGCATTTTGGAGATGAGCCAAGAGGCAGGGAGGCAGCTATAAGGGCACACCTCCAAGTCCATGGCAGGCCCCTGTCATCCAGGTGGCACATATCAACTAGTTGGGCTGCTTCCTTTCCCACCCCCAGCTCAACAGCCCAGTTGCTCATCAAATAGGCATTGAGCACCTGCAATATGCCAGATGATGTCTGGGGAATGAAAAAGCACATGACAGATCACTGCCCTCCCCAGGCTCCCAGACTGGCTCTTTGACCTGTATAGACCAGTGGTACAATAGTGTGGCAGATCCCTTAGGAACCCAGAGCTTGGGCAGTGGGCGGCAAAGAAGACCAAGGAAGGTCTGAGGAGGCAAGGCTTGAGCTGGGTTTGAAGGACACATTGGGAATCTGGGTCTCTCTGTGACAGCAGTTAAACTAGATCTTAACTACTGCCCCTTTGGACTGGGCCTGCTGCTGTATCCCCTGTTCTGTGTAATTAGCTGTATCCCCTACTTTATATTAAAGAAAGTCATTTCCTTTTCCTGTGGCTGTTGGCATCTTTCCATCAGTCATATCACTGTCACCTTGAGACAGTCACACCCCAGGGAATGAGGGGAGGACATGCAAGCTGTGGAAAGCATGTGCATTGGTACGGGGCAGCAGGATGCCTTTAGGAACTACTGGTCCTCTCTAAAGTTGGAGGGGTAGGGGTGGCATAGACTGGCAGACCAGGAAGGAAGGAGCAAGAATGTGAAGGGCCTTGTCCCTTCAGCTAAGAAATGAGAGCTTTCATTACTTATTGAGAGTTGTTGCAGGATTGTAAGCACGGGGCTGACGGGATCAGTTAAGCTGTTCTGAAGAGCCGCTGAGATGGCAGATCTGGCTACGTTTTGGAGGGTGGTTTGAAAAGAATCTACTGTTTATGAAAGCACATGCGGGTGGTGGGTCTTGGAAGGAGCCAGCAACAAATCAGATGGAGGAGGCCCTCCTCCAGGCAGGTGTTGGGGTCCATAACTTATATCTTTTGGGATAGAGAGAAATCAAGAGTTAGAGCACCCCAGAGGGCATGGGTCCAGTCTGTCCATATTCACAGGTCTGAATTCACACCCAGTAGATTCGAAGGGTCTTTTTCCACCCAGGGACTTGAAAGATGTTGTAAGGCATAAGAGGGATTCTTATCATATTGCATTGGCTAGGCTTTTACTGAAATAATGCTACCTTAAAAAAAAATCACCCCCAAATCTAGGAACCTAAAACAGTACTCATTTATTTTCAAGCCTGCAAGTCCATTGGTCAGTTGGGGTGCCTCTGCTTCAGGCCACAGGTTAGTTGGAGAAGCCCTACTCCGTGGGCATCTTTCTGGAGCCCAGGATGTTCTTCTTATAGTGTAAGTGGGACGTTCCAAGAGGGACAAGCCGAAGCATGGGATTCCTTCGAAGGCACGTTATCTTAAAACTTAGACTTCAAATGTCATCAATTCTACACACATTCTGTTGATTAAAGCAAGTCACATAGCAAAGCTGAGCATCAGTGGGTGAAAGACTCTACTCCTCTCATGAAGATGGAAGTGGCAGGGAGAAATTACCTGTGGAGCAAATATCTAACTAGCACAGTTTCTACCAAGGAGCACTCACTGACCCAAGGGCAAGTTTGTGCCATTGTAGCAAGGGAAAGTACCCCACACACAGTTGTGCTCTTTGTTGGGCTATGATTCCAGCTGGGGAAGCCCAGTGTGACTACAAGAAGCCACTGTCTCTCATCTTTTCAAAGAGACCACCTTGAAGGAAGGTCAGGTATGAGGGGAGCACATGCATTTTACAGGAGAAAGACTATAGTAGGACTCAACGGTTTTTGTCATGAGTTTTATCCACCCTGGGATTGAAGTAGAACCAAACAACTATTGGGGCTGGTCCACCAGCAGTCTATTTTGATGGGGGACAGAGGAGTCTGCAGGGAGGTGAGTTACCCCAGGAAAGATGGGGTGGAGGTGTATGATGATGTGGTAAGTGGTCAGGGGTGGGATAGCAGAGTGCCTCATCTATTAGTGTCACTCAGCCTCCAAGAACTCCCGTCTAGGTACAGGGTAAAAAGACTTCAATGGACAGTGAGAAAAGTCTCAGGGAACTGTTGCTGTATGGTTTCCAGAAGCTTTAGGACCAGGACTTTCTACAGCATCTGCTGTGTTTAAGTTAGCATACAGTATGACTACATAAAACACAAAGACCCAGTGAAATAACTCAGATAGAGAAAGGTAGAGAGTGTCTGATCTCACTTATATTTGGAAACTAAAGAGAGAGAGAGAGAGAAGAAAAAAAAGGAAATGAAATGAAAGAAAAAAAAAGAAAAGAAAAGAAAAACCTGAATCCATAGATACAGAGAACAGACTGGTGGTTGCCAGAGACCGGGGGGGGGGGGGGGGGGGGGGTGAGAGGGGGTGTGTGAAATGGATGAAGGTTGTCAAAAGGTACAAAATTCCAGTTATAAGATAAATAAGTCCCAGAAATATAATGTACAGCATGGTAACTCTAGTTAATAATGTCATATTGTAGATTTTAAAGTTGCTAAGAGAATAGATCTTAAACATTCTCATCACAAGAAAAATAATTGTAACTATGTGACGGTGACTAGTGTTAACTAGACTTATTGCAGTGATCATTTCATTGTGTATACAAATACCAAATCATTATGTTGTACACCTGAAACTAATACAATGTTATTTGTCAATTATATCTTGATTTAAAAAAACAAGGAAGACAATGTTGCAAATTATGGTGGATAAGACCCATTTGTGTTTTCTAAGAACTGATTTAATAACTGTGAAGGAAATGGCTTTGGCTTCTAAATGAATGAATGAACGAATACCCAGAATGAAAATGGCTTGCACAAGCTGGTGTGGTGGCTCCATGGTGTCATTAGGGAGCAAGACTCTATCATCCTTAGTATGTGGCTTCCATCCTTAAGGTCATCCTGGAGTCTGAGATAGCTGCGAGAGCTCTACCCATCACATCTGCTGCATTCTGTGCAAAATGAGGAGGAAAGGAAAGGGAAGTGGGAGGATTACCTTCATACCCTCATCATCTCGAGAGATTCTGAAGTCTCTCACAACATTTCTGCTTAAATCTTACTGGTCAGAACTTACTTTCACAGTTACATGTAACCACAGGAAAGCAGGGAGATATGGTCTTCTTGCTGGATGACAATATGTCTAGCTAAAAGTTGGAGTTCTTTTACTAAGACAAAAGATATACATAGGTATTGGGGGACCACAGGCATTCTCTTGAGCCAGGGTAGACACCTTCGATACTGGGCGACATCAATCTTGATTTAGAATAGGCGGCTACTCTGGTAGCCTTGGCGATATCGGTGTCTTAAACATGGCTATAAAAGAGGACATATTTGCTATTGTTGGTGGCAGAAGTCACTACTGCAGTGACCTAAAGTGGACAGGAGGAAGATGATGGCCAAGAAAAATAATATCTAGTGCACACATGGACCCAGGCAAAAGGCTTCCAGAGAGTCCCAGAGAGTCTATAAAGACCAAACTAGGGAAATACTGTATGTGCCTGACATTGTGAGCTCTTCCCTATCCCAGGTGGGATAACCCAAGAGACAGGATTACACATCTTTGCCTTGTCTCGTTGATTCTTTTCTTGGTCACATAGCATCCCATGCCCTTGGCCTCCCTCCCTGTCCTATGGCTCTGCCCAGCTTCTTGGCTGCCTGTGTTACTGAGCTATGAAAATTGTGTTCTGATCTACGGGGACTTCTTTAACCTAAGAGCTGCTTGTGGGACCTGAAATTGTCCTCACAGTGATTTCATTCAAAGTAATAACAACATCTGATGCTATAGAAATCTCATCCTCATGATCATAAGCATTTATAATAGCCCATCATTGGGCAAGTACTTACACTGGAGAGGAATTTCCATGGAGAAAGTCAATCTTTTCAAAAATGTTAATTTTTTTTGTGTGAGGAAATCAAATGAGATGCCAAATTGTCTCTGTCATTATGTTGCCCTTCCCTCCTGAGCACTTACTGCTCTGATCAGTATGACATTTTCACATGTAGCAATGCAGATGGGGACATTTACCTCCTGATGGAGACCCCTCATTTGCCCATCCATCGCCTACTCTGGCTTTACAGTAGGCAGAGCATAAAATCAGAGACCCCCAGGCCTTGAAGCTTTGGCCAGCCCTTGGGAGGGAAATGAGGGAGACACTCCCCATAACAATGAATAAAATAAGCCTCTCAGAGATGGTATTGGAATATGGGAATGAGGAATTTGGGGGCACACAAGTTCTGACCTGTCTCACTCCCTTCCTAAAAGGCCAGCCTCGGGTTATCTCCCTTGACTCTTTAGCTGTGATTCTGGTTCTTCTTTATGACCCATTCCAGTTCATAGACTGCTCTGCTGCCTCAGACCTTGGGAAATACCCATTTGGGGCCCCCGTGAGGTTCCTGCCCAGGCACACCTCAACCCTCCTGCCCTCTCACCTTGTGAGCAAGCCCAGCCAGTGACCTAGGGGTACTGGGAACAGGGCTGTTCTCCCCTCAGGTACTCTACTCATTGTCTCTAGGAAAAGCAATTGTCTCAAAAAAACCCTCAACAAAACAGGAGGTCTGACAAAGACAACAATTGGCTTCCAAATACAAAAAGAAAGCAGCAAAACAAAAATTAACAAGTGTTTATTTAAATGTCTGTGAAGAGCAGCATTAGGTCACATTCATTGATTATTAAATTTCATATCCATAAAAATGTCATCACACTTAACAAACTATTTGCAGGTTAGATTGTCTCACTTTGCGAGAATTCCTGAGTCTGCATGGTGATTGCTGAGAAATTGTAGTCAGCCATAAATTAAATAAGTTACTCAGAGCCAAATTATTTCAAAAGCAAAATCGTAAAAATCCTTTCAGTTTTTACAACAAAAATTTATATTTGATGTGGAACATGGGTGTAAATGAGTACTCAGGGTCTATACAAGGCACAAAATGCCCGTGAATGTCTGGTCCTGGGAGAACATGATTAAAAATTGAAGAATCAGTTCTATTGTACACCAGTCTATCTTAATGCCATTGTGGCAGAGGTTGAATAAGTTATAGTACAGTGGACTATGATGCAACCATTCAAAAGAACGAAGTGTATTTCTGTGTACTAATGGGAGAAGTTCTCCAGGATATAACACGAACAAAGCAAGATGCAGAACAATATTGACAGCGTGATTCATTGTGTGTCAAATTACCTGGTGTGTGTGTGCGAGCGTGTTTGTGTACACATACATGGGGGGGCTTCTATTTTCATGTTATCATACTTCCCTGAATTGCAAGGAAAACATCCAGTAGGTGCATACATCAACTTATAATTTTGAAAAACAGCAACAGCAGTGCAGAAAAGAGAAGTGTGCAGGCAGGCTGGAAAGGGAGAAGTTTGCAAACCAGCGATTGGCACTGGGAATCCAGCCCTGTCCAGGACGGAGCACCTCTGAGCACGGGGACCTGTCACTACAGAGGTGGGCAGGAGGAGCTTCCAGGGACAGCTCCACAGACTCCCCGTGGCCTGGAAGAGACAGGCCTCCAGATGTTTGTCCTTCCTTCCCCATTTGTCAGACGATTTTCCGATTCAATGTAATATCATGATTCAACCAATATTTATTAGGCACCAATTGTATTAGTTTTCTATGGCTGACGTAACAAACTACCACAAACTTAGTGGCTTAAAACAACACAAGTATATTACCTAACAGAAGTTCAGAAGAGATCAGAAGTCCCAACTGGCTTCCATTGGGCTAAAATCAAGGCATCAGCAGGGCTGTGTTTCTTTCTGGAGGCTTGAGGGGAGAATCCACTTTCTTGCCTTTTCCAGCTCCTACAAGCTGCCCTCATTTCTTGGTTTTCGGCTCTTTCAATCTCCAAAACCAGCAGGGTTGCATCTTCAAATCCCTCTCAGTCTTTGATCTTCTGCCTCCCTCTTCTACCTACAGGGACCCCTGTGATTATGTTGTACCCACGCACAAAATCCAGTCATCTCCCCCTTCTCGAGGTCGGATTAACAACCTTAATCCCCTTTGCCATGTATGTTACCATATTCACGTGCTCTGTGGATTTGGGATGTGTACATTTTGGGGGAGCCATTATTCTGCCTACTATATCAATTAAGTGTCAAATGCAGTTTGGAGAGCTGAGAAGACAATTGTGCATAGACACAAATCTTGTCCTCAAGAGCTCTCTCTCTCGAAAGGAGGCTGATGACTGCCCACACAGGACATACACATGGGAAAGAGTGGGAAAAACCAGTTTTGAGAACTTTAGCTCATAATCCAGGGCAAGGGCATGAAGGGTCCAGTTGGAAATGTTGCAGGATGAGAGCCGGAGTGATTTATTGGAGAGAGCTGTCCGAGCACTGTGCATCTACCCACCACCACCACATGGGGATGGGAGGAACATCCTCCTCACCTTAAGCCAAGTGGGGAAGGGGACTTTGAGGAGACCTCTTGGAAAGCTTGATATGTGTTCCTTGGAAATAAGGGGAGACAATGACCTCGTGTCATTTCTCATCTGAGAAATCTAAAGCAAGAGATCAAGTCTTGGCTGATGGGGTGAAGGAGAAAGAGGCCAGGTTGTGCTGGAGACTAGCTATTCTTCCACCCACAGAGCAGAGTGAAGTGGGGGCCAGCTTCCTCACGGGTCACAAAGACAGGGGGAGCACCGGCCTGAAGCCACCTTCAAAAGAAATTTACCCAAGAAGGGTCTTTGTGCGGGCACTGACATCGGTCAATGCCGGAGAGAATCCATTCTGATCGCAGCAGGACTGGGAAGACCTTGCTCCCCTAACTTTCTCTCCTGTTTTTCTGCTTTGTCCCTGGAGGAGTGAGAGGCACCCCGCTGGGCTTGGATGAGGCGGAGGGGATGTGTGAGCAAAGTAAGAGAGGAGACAGCCCCGCACCTCCTGCTCTTGCCCCAACTGCACTGAAGCAGACCCCGCGCACAGGGGAAAGGAAGGAAAGGCCGTTTTAAGGAAAGCTTTGTGTTTCACTAGAATACCGCACTGGGCACTACAGTGGCGACAAACAGGATACTTTGGGTGCCGGAAAGTGCCCAGAGGCTTTGATGGTGAAGGACCGTGTGGCCCACATCAGGAGATCAGCCCAGAGGTAGGAAAGCGGAGATTAAAAGGACAGGTGTGAGAGAAAAGAAGTTGTTTTCTGCTTTCCCCCTGGCATCCTGCTCATTCGGGGCATCATCCCACTGCTTGACCCACCCACTAAGACGGTCGCCCTCGCGGAACTCTGCCTGGCTGGGGCCATTTCTCACCGGGACCTCCCTCTGGGCTTGAGACACACACCTGGCATCCCCTCCTGGGGTAGGTACCGCTGCTCCGGTCCTCACCCTCCGTTTGGCCTCGGTCAGGTCCCCCATCCATCCTGCCCTTACGTTCCCAGCTCTCCTTCTGGGGCCAGCGCGACATGCGAGGCAGGCAGGTCCTAACCCCAGCCACTATCTCCCTTTCCACCGCCCCCAGGCCTCCAGGGGGCCCTGCAGACCCGCGGGGGGGTGTGGGTTTGTCTGGTTTGGACCAAGCCGTTGGCGCTTTCTCCTTCAGGCCCTAGGGACGGACGGCGGCATTTGTGGTTGATTTGGTCATCTTTGGAGCTCAGACTGAGCCTGCCAGATGGTCAGAGCTGGGGTCGAACCCGGGGCTCCGGCTCTGAGGGGGCTTCCATTCCCCGGGTCCAGCGCATGGGCACGGACAAGCCTCCCCTTCACTGCACCTCTGGCCTTCTGCTCCAGAGGAGGCTCGGCGGAAGAGCAGGGCTGGAATCCTTCCTGGTCTGCCATTCCTGCTCCGGCTCTGGGTTCTGAGCACTCGTCCACCTGCAGCCTCTCTGAATCCACCGCCGGCAGCCCTTCAAAGAGAACCGCAACAACAACGACAGCAGTAATAGTAACAGCAACTACTTCTAGTGCCGACTACGTCCTTCGTGGCAGTCATTCTTCGAAGCACTTTATGTATATTAACTTTCAAATTTTCCACTCCAATCCTATGAAGTCAGTATAATTATTACTGCCTTTTTTTTTAATAATGAAGAAACGGAGGCACAGAGAGGTTAAGTAACAGGCCCAGAGTCACACAGCTAGTAATGGCAGTCAGGTTCCAACCTTAGCAGTCTGGCTCTAGAGTTTTCCCCAATTAATCACTGCTCCTCTGTTTCTGAAACATCACGAGGACGTTTATGCCTCCTTGCCTTTGCTTATACTTTCCCCACCCAGACCTTGGATGCCCTTCCTCTCCCCGTTCACTCAAAGTTCTATTTCGTCTTCTAGGTCCAGCTCCAGTGTTTCCTTCTGACTCTAATCCCTCTGACCACCCGCCCCCACCCCCAGCAGGAGGACTTCTGTCCACCCGGGCTGTCAGCGCACTTGCTAACACTTCTGTTAGGGGATTATTTCTCCAAGGTCTGTCTTCTCAGACAGACTGTAGATCCTAGCGGCAGAGACGGTGTGTCTGCAGCTGCAGGACTTACAGCAGAACTGGAAGTGAGCTGAACTGCATTCTCCCTGGGTCTCACACCTACAACTGCGCCCCAGCTCCCTGACTCGGGCAAGGGGATTGCAAAGATGTGGGCTGTGGGGCCCCTTGACACGTCTGGTGCTCGGGAAGGACTCCTGTCTGGGTCAAGAGCTGAGGCCAGGGCAGTGCTTCAGGCTGAAGGGCTTGGATGGGCTCCACTACTTCTGTCTCTTCCCTGGGCAACTGTGCACTTCAATCTGCTTTGTCCTCATGACCCCAGCCAAAGCCTGGCTGGCCCTGCAGGCTCAGGGACTGTTCGGCGCTGATACGTCTGTGCCTGGCCTCCCCACCTCTGTCAGCACTGCCCCCAGGACTCAGACTCCTAGAGGATGAGGCCATCGCCTGAAAGGCCAGCTCTTCGCTGAGATTTCAGCTGGAGAAAATCCCGAGTCCAGGCCCACTAGGTGGGTGGGACAGGAGGGAGGCCTGAGCCAGCATGTGAGTTAGCTGTAGGGAATTCTAGCGTGCTCTTTTCGAAGACCTCCTCCAGGCACTCCAGGGCACCCTCTCGGCTCCCCACATGTGTGCCAGAGACAGAATCCCCACACCCATCCATTTCTTTCACGAGCCTCTGAACTCCAAGCAGCCTTCAGGGATAAATGGCCGCCTCCTCGACGGGACACATTTCAAAATCCTCTGTAGAGGCCTGCACGAGCTGGTCCCTGCCTACTTCTCCAACCTTTCTGGTCACTCACTCCACTTCATCGCGCTCAAGCCGCTGACCTCTCTTCATTCCTTGTGTTTCTGTGCTTCCTCCACCGTCACATGGAATGTACCCCCCTCACCCTCTCCTGGCTAACCCCATCTGTCAGAGAGGTCTCCTTCTAACGGCCTGTTTAAAGAACCTGCTCCATTGACTGATTGGTCTCCCGCTTCACTGATTGATTGGTTGACTGATTGATGATTGATTGATTCATTCATTCATTCATTCACTTTTAGATAGTCGACACTTGGGTCTAAGTTCTGTGCCTGGAATTATGATTGGCCCAACAGCTGGGGAGAAAGAAGATAATACTTGAGTTAGGAATTTTATGGATCCTGCTAGGGCCAAGATACAGATGAACTTCTCCCAAAGACCACTCCAGGGTTGGAGGCCCAAGGAGCAGTGTAGCCCAGTGGTCAAGGGCATGGCCTCTAGAGTCAGAATGCCTGCATGTCAGTGCCTCCTCCATCATTACGGGTATGAACCTGGGCAAATTGCTTTGCTCAGCTCTACCTCAGTTTTCCTATTGATAAGAAGGGAAGAATTATAGTACCTCTTTCTTAGGATTGTTAAATCAGATACAGCCATGCACACCAGTGCCTGGCACATGGTACTCATCGCATAATGGTTTGCTATGACAATATGGGAGAAATTGTGTATTTCACAATTATTGTTTTTATTTAAAGGTTGTAAAAAGTATATGAGGAAAACTTTTCTCAACTACCCTAACCTACAAGTTCTTCTCCCTAGAGGCAATCTCCATTACTACGGTCTTATGTATCCTCCCAGAGATATTCTATGCACCTAGAAACATGTGTATATACATCTCTACCTGTCTATCTATCTATCACCTAATTACTTGTACCAAATTATAAACATTCCACATACTCATCCAATGTTGGACTTTGCTTTTATTCAATCAAAGATACAATTCAAAAAGGGCTCCAGTCAGCACTCAGAGGTCTCTGTTCTTTCTTCGGAGGGTTGGAAATGTGTAAGGAAGATGCAAGGAGCAGTGACCCACCACCCGGTGACCCATAGCGTCTCTGCTAGCCTGGTCCTTCACTTCACGGTGCTCTTTTCTCTGGAGATTTAATGGGACTAAGACAGTGGTTCTCGCCCTTCCATGGCTGGGAAGAACTCAGAACCCTCAGCTGTAGACTGACCAGCAGGATGCACCCCTAGCTTACCCCCGTCCCAGATCATGTAGCTTAGTGGAAGGGCAGGACATGTGTGTGCATTGTGGTACCCACGTGTGTAGAGCCACCCCACGCACATCCCTGGGAAAATGGGCTGATGGTTTGTGTGGCACAGTCTGGGCGCTCTAGGAGGAAGACAGCAACATGGCCAAGACCTCCAGTGTCTCCTGGAGGAGATGGGCATGACATGAAATGGACAGGCATTGCCAAGCTAGAAGAAATAAGGAGACCCTGTGCTGTTTGGGGTGGCTGGATTCTCCTGCTCATTCATCCTGGCTTCGCGGTTACCTGGCATGGCCTTCCATGGCCATCTAGAATGTAATCCCCCAGCCCCTTTCATCTCAGTAACCTATTTTATTTTCTTCTGAACACTTACCCCTATTTGAAATTATCACATTATTCCCTTGTTGACTTGTTTGTCTATAAGTGTACATGTTTATGGCATACCTAATTCTATCAAGCTATAAACTTCCAGTAATGCAGGAATTTTATCTGTTTGTGTTCATCTCTATCTCTCCAGTGCCTGGCACATTTCAAGGGTTCAATTGATGTTTTTTGAATGAATGAAGGAAGGAATTAATAAATGAGTAGGTGAATGAAAAGATCAAATAGAACCACACACTGCCAGCACTCTGCCTTATTTGACAGAGAGGCAGCCTTTTACTTCTCTGACCTGATGACCAACCCCTATAAGATTTCTGATGCCCTCTCCTTCTGGAAGGAGCCTCCAGGCTATGGGCTTTGGCCTTAAGCATACTGTGACCCACCCGCCGGTGGTCATCCTTGTGGCTGCTTTCCCCAAGCCAGCCAGACTTGACCTAACACCCCCTTCCACGTTGAAGCCCCTCTTTCTGCAGCCCACTCACCTTGCCACAATGACCAGATCAGGACATCTTGGGATTTTTTTTTCCCTATTAGTGAAAACCTTAGCTTGTGGAAATTCGGGAGACTCAGTGGATTTGTCACTCCATCCGGGCCAGAATGAATCTGGAAGCATTCAGACATATCAGTATACAACATCAGGACATATATATTTAGCTGGAAAACACACAGGGTTTCAGTCTCAGAACAAAACCCTTAGCCAGAGGGAGGACTTAGTGATCTAAGGAATGTCTTCTAAGCCAGAGTCTCTCTGGACTGAAGGGTAGAATTATTCCAAGGTAAATAAATCAGCCCTGTTCTTCTTCTAGGATCAGGTAGCTCTGAGAACTTTAGTGACCCAGCAACCCTGGATAAACCATTAGGGCGCAGCTGTAAATCTGGAAACAATCCTTTTTCTCTATAAAAAAGACCTTTGAAATGACATCAATTATCTGCCCCCCCTTAAATACAATTCTGTTTTATTTGAAAAGTGCATGTTCATTGAAGAAAATTCGAAGACAGCAGATAATAAAAAGAAGAAAATTAACATGATCATCCTTCTATAACCTAGAGAGAGAAAACCAGTGTTAACAGCTTTCTCTCCTCCCCACATCCCCTCTTCCCTCCCTCTCTGCTTCCCCCTCCCTCTCTGCTTCCTTTCACTGAATCTATCCTTGTTCCTAGGGAGATACATATGTTCTATATATATTTTTCCCCAAAGTCATGGCCACATGTTTGATACCTGTTCACACACACACACACATACACGCACTTACAAATGTACTGTGAGTCTTTAGTGATGCCCCTTTATATTCTCTGAAAAATATGGTTTTGCATGGCTATACTACATTCATATTCATTTTGTTCCGTGATATGTGTACCCAACCTCTTCCTCTTCCGCTGGGCATTTGAGTTGTTTTAATCCTCTATCTTCTTATCCGTAAAATAGAGGTAATGATAGAAGGGACCTCACATGGCTGTTTGTGGATAAAAGGGGATAATGCGTATGGAGGGCTTGGCAGAGCGCCTGGCCATTTCATGAGCTCAATAAATAGATATTACATATCTTATATCAATTTTGACCTGCCTTTAAAAGGCTGTAATGATCATCCTTACAGGTAAATCTTAGTGTAAATCCTTGAATGTTTACCTAGGATAAATTCCTAGGAATAGGATACCTATACCCAAGGTGATGAACATTTTTAAGGATTTTGATGTATATTGCTAAAACCTCCACCTGTGGGTGTAAGAGCACCTGTTTCTTGGAGCCTCTCCAGCTCTCAGTAATTGTATACATTTTAATCTTTTTCAATTTGATAGGCATGTTGTTTGAATTTGAATATCTTTCTTTACTAATGAGGTTGATATTGGTTGATTTTCATATTGATTGGCCACTTGTGTTTCATTATTTGTAATTCATCAGGCTGTGTATTTTGCCCACTTTTTCCTGTTTGGTGCTTATATTTTTCCTAATTAATGTTAATTTCTATATAGTCAGAATATTAATTGTGTGTGTGTGTAAACATCAGTTTTTAGTTTTGCTTATTCTCTTTTAACTTCATTTATAGGCTTTTTCAAAAAGAGAAGTAGTTATGATTATGATTATATTTATATAATATAGTGAGGTCCTACATTTTCTTCTATTGTGTTTTCTCCTTCCTTTGTTTTTTGGATCTACCAATCCTTGTTTTGTCCAGAGATGAAGCAAACATTTATCCTTGTTTTACATTCATTTTATTTTAGTTGTTTTATGGTTATATATTATTTTTTAATCCATCTGGTCTTCAGTTAGGTATGTGCTATGATGTAGTGATCCAATTTTATTAATTATTAATATTAATAATTAATATTAATATTAATAATTATTAATGGTATTCTTTACCCAATTGCATAAATGCTGCCTTATTTATGTGGGTCTGTTCTGGGGGTTTCGAGGATATTGCAGCGATATCTTCATTTTTATATCCTTACTACATTCTCTGAATTAATGCAACTTTAAAATAGGTTTTAATATAAAAAAAAGTGTTTCCTTCATTCCACTGCTTTCATTTTTATTTTTTTAATTTTTATTTTGATTTCTTCCACGTGTATTCTTCTAGAATAACTTAAAAACTACTTTGCCAAGTTCCAAAAAATTCTATTTGAATGTTTATTAGAATTATATTTTATTTATGAATTAATTAGAAATAAATTGAATCTTTAAAATGTTGAGATTGCTTATCCAGGAACATGGTATATTTTATCACTAATTCACTTCTACATCCTAGAGCAGGGTTTGAATCTCTCCTGTGATGTAAATGGGATGGACTTCAATTCATCACTTAACTGAGGACTTTTTCATTTTAACAAAGGAACTTAGCTCATAGCTGTTATCACAATTTAAAAAAACGGTCATTTTATTTCTGTTACTTCAAGCTTTTGTTTTTATGCTTATGTATTATTTCCTTTGTTCTGCTTTTGTTGTTTCTCTCCGGCAAAGCAAGTTTTGTTGTTGTTCTTCTTCTTGTCTGATGAAATTTATACAGTTTTTGTTCTGAAAAGTTGTTTTCAAATGTAAAAATGACCAACTTCTCCCTACTTCATGTCAAAAGAGAAATCTTTATCAAGACTTCTTTGTTGAAAAGAGGAAAAACCTAATAAATTTAGGCTTCTTATCACCCCCATTGCTCCGCTACAAAAAAGAACCTGTTAGATTGGTTATTGTCAAAAAGTCAAGAAATAACAAGTATTAGTGAAGATGTGGAGAAAAAGGAACCTTGTGCACTGTTGGTGAGAATGCAAGCTGGTGAAGCCACTGTGGGAAACAGTATGGGGGTTCCTCAAAAAATTAAAAATAGAACTCCCATATTCAAAGAAAACCAAAACACCAAAGAGAAGAGACATATGCACCCCAGTGTTCCCCACAGCATTATTTACAATAGCCAGGATATGGAAGCAACCTAAGTATCTACTGATGGATGAATGGACAAAGAAGTTATGGCATATATGTATCAATGGAATATTATTCAGCCATAAAAAAGAAGGAAATCTTGCCATTTACAACAACATGGATGGACCTTGAGGGCATTATCCTAAGTGAAATAAGTACAAATACCATATGTACTCACTTACATATGGAATCTAAAACCAAACCAAACTTACAGATACAAAGAACAGATTGATGTTTGCCAGAGGCAGGGGTGTAGGGGTGTAGAAGCTTGTGCAAAATGGGTGAAGAGGGTCAAAATGTACAAACTTCCAATTATAAAATAAATAAGTCACAGGGATGTATTGTATCGCATAGTGACTATAGTTAATAATATTGTATTGCATATTTGAAAATTGCTAAGAGAGTAGACCTTAAAAATTCTCAACACAAGAAAAAAATTGTTGTAACTATGTGTGGTGTTGGAGGGTAACTAGACTTATTGTGGTGATCATTTCACAATGTACACAGATATTGGATCATTATGTTGTACCCCTGAAACTAATGTAATGTTATACAACAATTGTACCTCAATAAAAATTTTTTAAAAAGAAATGCAGGGTTTTTTTCTTTTCTTAATTGAAATAACCTTTTATTATTATTTTTAATTCCAGGAGAATTAACATACAGTGTTATATTAGTTTCAGGTGTACAATATAGTGATTCATCAATTCTTTTTTTATTGTTATGTTAATCACCATACATTACATCATTAGTTTTTGATGTAGTGTTCCAAGAAAGGGGAACCCTCCTACACTGTTGGTGGGAATGCAAGCTGGTGCAACCACTCCGGAAAACAGTATGGAGGTTCCTCAAAAAGTTGAAAATAGAGCTACCATATGATCCAGCAATTGCACTACTGGGTATTTACCCCAAAGATACAAATGTAGGGATCCGAAGGGGTACATGCACCCCGATGTTTATAGCAGCAATGTCCACAATAGCCAAACTGTGGAAAGAGCCAAGATGTCCATTGACAGATGAATGGATAAAGAAGATGTGGTGTATATATATATATATATATATATATATATATATATATACAATGGAATATTATGCAGCCATCAAAAGGAATGAGATCTTGCCATTTGCAACGACGTGGATGGAACTAGGGGATGTTATGGTGATTCAACAATTCTATACATTACTCGGTGCTCATCATGGTTAAGTGTACTCTTAATCCCCTCCATCTATTTCACCCGTCCCCCACCCTCCTCCATCTGGCCACCACCAGTTTGTTCCCTATATTTGAGAGTCTGTCTTTTTGAGTCTCTTTTTTCTTTGTTTTGTTTCTGAAATTCCATGTATGAGTGAGATCCTATGGTATTTGTCTTTCTCTGACTGACTTATTTCACTTGCCATAATACACTCTAGCTCCATCCATGTCGTTGCAAATGGCAAGATCTCATTCTTTTTTATGGCTGAGTAATATTCCATTGTAGATATTTACCACATCTTTATCCATTCATCTATTAATGGACACTTAGGTTGCTTCCATATCTTGGCTATTGTAAGTATGCCTCCTAAGGTGAGGGAAACAAAAACAAAAAATAAACTATTGGGACTGCATCAAAATAAAAGCTTTTGCATAGCAAAGGAAACAATCAACAAAACAAAAAGACAACCTACTGAATGGGAGAAGATATTTGCAAATGTGATAAGGGCTTAATATCCAAATATATAAAGAACTTATACAACTCAACACCAAAACAAAAAAACAAAATAATCCAATAAAAAAATGGGCAGAAGAAATGCACAGACATTGCTCCAAAGAAGACACACAGATGGCCAACAGACACATGAAAAGATGCTCAACATCTTCAATCAAGGCTCAATCATCAGAGACATGCAAAAGAAATGCAGGGTTTCAAATCTGAGTTAGTATTAACTTATTTTCAGATTTTTTTTATATTTGCATATTGTGAAACTCCATTAAAGATAATCATTTAGCTTTAATCCATCTCATAGATTATTTTCCTCTTCTTCAAACGATGTCTTCCACAGTCTGAAATTCTGTATTTAATTCATTTCTTAAGCATTAAGCCGTATCTTCAAGTGATTTTTTTCATCCCAGTCCCACAGGAGGTATACTTCTGAGCCTTTTCATGTATGAGCAACCCTTTCTGTTGCCCTCACAGGAATGATAATCTGGGATGACAATCAGAATATTCTATCATGCATTTCCTCTTATGTTGCCTCTCATCTGCTGTTTGGTTTTATGGAGAGATCTAAAGCAAGCCCGATTTTCTACCTTTGTAATAAACCTCTTTTATTTTCTCTGACACTCAGCAAACCTTTTTCCTCTGGTCTGTGATTCCAGATTTCCACAAGGATGTTTCTAGTGGGTCTGTTTTCCTTGCCTGTTGCTCAGTTGGTTCTTTCAATTTGCAGAAATAGCAGAAAATGGTTTTATAAAAATAATTAATCCAGCTTCATTTGCTCATTTTTCTCCTACCCAACTTCCTCTCTTTGTCTCAAATGTACTGCCCCTGTGATTTAAGCCTCTTTAAAAAAAAAAAAAAAAAAACTTTATTATTTTCATTTCTTATTACTTCTCTTTTGAAATCAGGGAAGAGTCCCTAAACATGATTTCTACTTTGCTCTTGGTTTTCTGAAGAATCTAACCTGCTGTCTTTTGTCTTCAGTGTTGGGTGCTTCTCGATGGCCTGGCATTTTGCTAAGAACTGATTGTACAGTGGTATCTGGTTTAAGCTGTGCGACTCTCTAGGAAGAAGCACTATTTTAAGTTCCCTTTTTACAGGAAATTGATGAGATCTAGAACTCGTCCGGGACCATGGAACCAGAGAGTGTGGAGCTCTTACTCAGGTGAGGCTCCCACCCTCACCCTGCATGGTTGTCTAGCCCCGTTTGTCCTAATTTGTCCTCTCTTCATACTTCCATGGCTCAGCTTCTGCTTTAGATTCATAGATGCGATGACATTTTGAATCTCGTTGAGAGGAATATTAAAAATTGTCTAAAATTATCTCCCGCTTCTTCCCATAATGTTGTCTGATGTTCCAGACAGACCCCTTCTTTTGAACTTTAGTTTCTTTCTCTGTGTCTGATTATTTTCTGCCCCTTTGTCCTTCCGGGGGCAAGTTTGGTTCGCTCAGTACGGAGAGATGAGATCAGTTCTTGCTGAGATGGTCAAGGTGGGCCTCTGTTCTAATCTGTCTGGTCTGGATGGAGAGAAGAGGAAAGAACAGGTTTACTGAAAATGTACTAGGTGATCAGAGACCCCACAGTTTAAGTGAGGAGAGTAGGAAGGAGAGAGAGAGGCAGGCGTTTCGGGACTCTTTACCTAAACTCCCAAAGGTGGTCTGGCTGTTTCTGGTGAGGTGTCCCAAAGCAATGGGGCAGTGGCCCTTGCCTCCTCAGGCCCAGTCAGGGGAACTGATGAGACTTGTGACTCCCAGCACAGTGAGACTCCTGTGACCCTGGCATGCTTCCCGAGCCCCTGACATACCTACAGCCTGCCCTCACCTTCAGGCCTTCCCTTTGAGATGGGGCAGGGGCTGATAATAGAGGACTTCTCCCAGGGTCTCTCGCTGTAACTTAGGAGGGCACCAAATCCATTGTCCGTAGACTGGGTGCTTTGTAAAAAATATAAACCAACTTATCTATTCTGCTTGAACCCTTTAATGTCTCCCCATCGCTCTTAAAATCAAATCGAGATTTCTCACCGTGGCCCAGCTGCCTTCCTAGCCCTCTTCTGAGCTACTCCTCCCCTCCCTGCCCATACCCCAGCCACTCTGCCCTCCACCTCTCCCTCCAGCATGCAGGCTGCTTCCATCTCCAAAACCACTGGGAATATCTCCCTTGTCGTCCAAGTGACTGGCTCCTTCTTGTCTATCTTCGCCCAAAGCTCACGTCCCCTGAAAGGCTTTACTCACCACCTGTAGAGCTAACTTGCGGCCCCTGCTGGCCCTCACACTCCCCGTTAGGTCTCACGGAGCTTCTTCCTCTGAAATACCTTGTTTACATCTCCGTTATTAGTTTTCTGTCCATCTCCCCAAAATGGAATGTAATCCTCATGAGAACAGAGAATATGTCTTTCCTGTTCTCGCCTGTGTCCCCAGTCCCTAGAGCAGCACCTGGTACATAATAAGTGCTTGTTGAATGCGTGAAGAGATATAGCCCATTCCTTTGCAGGCACCGGCAGCCCTCCTTTCATCAGGTCAGCCTGCCCTCTTTTTTCAAAAGTCCCCTACATTTCCATCAGCTCTGCCTACTCTACAGCACCAGTGTATGTTCTCCTGTTTTTATATTCCGCTGGTAATTTCAACCTGACCAGCGGGGAGAGGGAGGGAGGTGGGGCAGGTAGAATCTCTAATGAGAACCCTGGCTTTCCCGCAAGTTCAAACTGAATCTAAATCAAACCCTTTCTCTCTTTACCTGACCTCGAAGGTCATGTTCAAGAAGTTGTCGAGATCTTTGGGGAACTGGATGAGGCACAGTTCTGCCTGGAGTGACACCTGGTGGGTCAGGTGACTTCTAGGAGGGCCCTCCACACCGGGGCTCCCTGTCACTGTTGCCAATCAGGAGGGTCCTATTGGCTGCTGCAGTCTCCTTGAGAAAACCAACTGTTGACACAGCGGGTCATTCTGTCAGATGCACCCGGTGTGTAAGCCACCGCTGAGAAGGTGTTGTGCCCCTCTACTTGGTACCCTCCCCAAATGAGAGCCCCCCCTTCCATTCCCTGAAGTCACCTGAGACACTGTCTTTTGAGCAAGGACTCCATGTAGGCTCGAGTGCAGATGCAAGGTCGCTGCTCTGCCCAGCGGGGAAAGCATGGAGCTGTGCACGCATCTGTATAGCCTGAATTCCAAATTCACAGATTAATAAACTCTGAGCTGAAGGGAATGTGCCCATCTTGCTCAGGCTCCTCACTTTATAGAAGAGGCAGCTTGAGCCAAGGGAAGGGAACACTCCCCACCAATGTCATACGGTAAGCAAATGGCAGAACCTCCACTTCATCCCTAATCTCTTGATTCTAGTCCAGAACATTCTTACTCAATAGTGCCTCAATTTCCCCAGGGCTGCAGGATTCTAGGCTAGGAAGAAAGGTGGAAAGAAGCAAGTGCCTGCTACTGGGCCCCTCCAGTCTTGCCAGCCAGGGGATTCATTCTCCAGGAAACAGGTGGGCTGCACTAACCTCATCCTGCTCTGCTCAGGGCTGCCAGGAGCCCTCGCAAGGGGAGGCAGAAACCTGCCCAGCCGCCTTCAGGATGCAGTGAAGAGGGGCATTGGTCAATGACCCCAAAGATACAGCCTCGAGCCTGCTGTTCCTGAGTGGCCTTGCCTGGCCTGCTAACGGGAGGGCTGACTCACAGAGGCGAGGAGTTCTGGACTCG
The DNA here is from genome assembly GCF_002201575.2 of Neomonachus schauinslandi. Lineage (NCBI taxonomy): Eukaryota > Metazoa > Chordata > Mammalia > Carnivora > Phocidae > Neomonachus > Neomonachus schauinslandi. The sequence goes on from NC_058406.1 coordinate 25,765,611, forward strand.
ACTCTGGGCAGAGCACGATTAGCTCAGTGTTCTGACTCATGCAACGATGTCAGGACAATTCCAGGGCACATAATCAGGCACTCCGGAGAAGAAAAATGACCGTCATTACCAATTGGAGAGGAATATTTAAAACACCTTAAATCGATAAGGCTTAAATTTGGGAGCTGTTTCTCCTCCTTTCTCAAAGCAGAAACTGTCATGAAAAACCCCAGGGCTATAAAGTGTATCCTTCTCTTAGCGGGGCAAGTCCAATAGGATTGTGGGAGATGAGCCCTGGGAGGAGCTCCTCATTAAAAGCTCTGAATTTTAAGTGGGGTTTGACTTCTCAACCCATCAGCAGGGCCCATCCAAGGAGAACAAGCTCCCCATTAGTCTCCATCACAACATTGCATTTGAGGGGGTGTTAAAGAAAACCACCTGATTGGCAAAGAGTAAACTCACTTAATAAGGCTCTCTCCCTGCCAGACATAGATTAAAAGTGATTTTTTTTTTTTTGCCTAAATTACATTTTATTTTCTCACCAGCTGCTAACTCTCTGAGACAGATTGGGAGATAAATTATCACAGCAGTGAATGAATCTAATTTTTCAATATAATTCACGGTAATTCTATATTTTCCACACAAGATGGAAATAGCGCTGGCTCTTTGCCAAGAGTCAAACTTTAAAAAAAAAAAAAAACAATATCTTGGACTCCCAGAAGTCTATGAGTTTGGAGGATACAGACCAAGGGGCTGATGGAGAGGAATCCTATAGGCCTGGGCAAGGGAGGGGGACGGGGACAAGTGGGGGATTGGAGGGAGGAGGCAGAAGAAGGCAGAGAGGAAGACAACAGAGTGCTGGATGGTTCCAGCCCTCCCCCAGCCCAGAGCAGCCCAGCCTCCAGGCCTCTCTCTTCATCCCCCACATTCCTGGCTTGTCTCTTCTTTCCGGAATGTTCTTCCCCAGGTTCACCTTTGACCACGCGATAAGACATGGTCTCCCCTGCCCAGTCACCCCACTCTGTCACACTAGCTCATTCTGTCTCTTTCACAGCCTCCTGTGCAAGTTTGTTTTCTTCCTCTAGGTCTGTGTCCCTCTGTAGAATGTAAATATCACAGGGGAGGGTCCTTCCCAGCCTTGGTCGCTATGTGCCCCGCCCAAGGTGAGCACTCCATAAATATTTGTGGACTCTCTGATATATGAACAAGAAAAGCAAGCAGAGGAGTCAGGTTTCCTGCAAACACCTCATTAGGTGCTTAGCCCCAACTGCACGGTGTGGATGTCATGAGGCAATTTGTCATTGTTAGTGGGTTATTGATGGGAATTGGGGAGAGAGAATGGACAGAGCAGCCTTTGATAAGGCAACCTGGCATGGCTGTGAGCATGGCTGCACCTTGAGTCCGTGAATAATTTCTCGAGGTCCATTTTTCTCCTGCAGCCTTCTCCTGCCGATATTTCAGGAGAATTTTAAAACAGTAACTATTAGGAAGGTTGTTGACTAACAAGCCTTTCCCAATCAGAAAGAGAGCGAACACAGCTGGGGCCAAGCTGGTGCTGTCTCACCTGCCTTCCCAGTGCCCCTGGTGACCCGAGGCAGCAGCCAAGTGCCTGTCTGGGTGGTTGGGCCCTGGCATTAGGTCCAAATGAGCTTAAATTATTGAAAGAAGCAGCATCTGCCATAGGGGAGGAAAGTGGCCGAGCCGTTTGCTTTAAAGAGGCTGAGACCAGATCTGGCTTGGATCTGTAGGGAATATAAATGATGCAATTAATTCTCTGTAATTTACAAGTCGTCATTTGCACAGAGCTCTGTGAGAAAGGGTTCAGAAACCATATATTGAATGCTGTGGGCTCTGGGGTGTCATCATCATTCCCTCTACCTATGGAAAACCGGCTCAGCTCAAGCACTGCCCCTGCAGAACATTCCTAGATCGTTGCCCCCCCCCCACTTTATCTAGTCTCCCTGGGTCATTTCACCTGCATTTAGATCTCACTTCAGTCTCACTTTGAATTATGGCTGTTTGTATCTGCCTCTTTCAATGAAAACTCACTGAGGGGTGAGACCATGTCTAAGACATCTTGATGTCTCTTCCTCCTTCCTTTCCAGCACCATGGTTATTTCTTTGGCTGTTGTAGGTAATCAATAAATATGTACTACATAGCATTGCACTGAAGACAACGCTGGTTAGCCACTCTGTTCATGCCCAGCCAAGCGCCATACATATTAGAAAGAGTCCTTGATGAATTCGGGGAACCTGAGGGGGTACAGAGAAACAAGGGTTATTTACTTCCTTTGCGGTAGAAGTTTCCCATTTTTGCCCCAAAGTGATGACAGTACCTCAATGTCCAGTTGAGACTCCCCACTTTCCTCCTCTCTGTCCATTTCAGATGAGGCTGTCTCTACCCCTGGTCACAGAGGCAGAACACATGCCCCAGGTCCAAAGCAACAAGAGCCCCACACTCCCCGGGCTTGGCTCAGGATTGGCAGCTCGGCCCTCAGAACCAATGGGATGCCTGAAGCTTTGGGTACCATTTCGGGGCAGGGGCAGGTGTTTTTGTCAGCTGTGCTTGATGCTGAGAGGAGTAAGTTCTGCAGTGGCTGCCACCACAGAGGTACCATAAGGAGGCTGAGACCAAAAAACAACACAGTAGAAACCAGAACTAAAACGACAGTGACAAATGAAATGTTTCCTGAAGCCCAGGAAACATCCTTTGAGCCCTGAAACCAATTAGACCTGAATATGGCTTTTCTACCCTTGGACTTTCCGATTATGTTAGTTGGGTTGTTTGTCACTTGCAATAGAAATGCCCCGCCCCCTCACCTCGTCCAGCCTTCATGCCAGCACAGGAGAACTATGACCGGAGTAATGACTAAGGAAGAGTCAATCGATGTAGTCAAGGAAACGTTCACCCTCGCTTAAAAACAAAGAATAGCCAATTAAAGCAATGAGATAACATTGTTTGCCTAGAAACTGGGCAAAGATTAAATGCAACGACAATACTCTGGTAAGTAGATGGATAATGCTTAATAAGGGTGCTACGGAAAGGGTATTCGTAAACTGCTGATCAGAGGATAATTTGGAGGGTAATTAATAAATTTATATTAACTTGCAAACCCTCTGTCTGCATCTAGGAAAGTACCCTAAAGAAATATGTAGGAATGTGTGCATTTAGCTAATAGAATAAACATATGTGGTAGGTGTTTATAAGAGTGAAAAATTGAAAGTAACCTGAGTGTCCAACAATGGAAGATGAGCAGAGTAAATTTTGGTGCATCCCATAATCAAATCTTACGTATTAATTAAAATTGTGTTTTATTTTTTTAATAAATTCCATTTTTTAAAGATTTTAATTATTTGAAAGAGAGAGAGAGTGCGTGAGCGGCGGGGAAGGGCAAGGGAGAGGGAGAAACAGACTCCCCGCTGAGCAGGAATCCCAATGTGGGGCTTGATCCCAGGACTCTGGGATCATGACCTGAGCTGAAGGCAGACACTTAACTGACTGAGCCACCCAGGTGCCCCAAATTGCTCTGGAATGGATGACTGTGACATCTTCTAACTGGTATCCTGGCTTCCCCTGGTGCTCCTTCAGTATGCTGAAGAGTAAACAACACATTTCTTTAAGTTTATTTATTTAATCTTCTACACCCAACATGGGGCTTGAACTCATAAGAATTCACTCAAGAGTAATACGCTCTTCTGACTGAGCCAAAAAGGCGCCCTGACAATACACTTTCAAATAACACATGGGTCAAAAAAAGAAATCTTAAGAGAAAAATTTTAATTATGAACTAAATGAAACTGAAAACATAACATCAAAATTTGTAGAATGGGGCAAAAGCCATGCTTAGCAGATAATTTCTGGCAATATATACATACATTAGACAAGAATAACTATCTAAAATCAATCGTCTAATCTTCCACCTTTGGGTACTAGAGAAGAAGAGCAAAATAAACCTAAAACAAGTATAAACAAAATAAATAATAGAAATTAGAACAGGTATTAGTGAAAGTAAAAAAGGAAAACAATGGGAAAAAAATCAACAAAACCAAAAGCTGTTTCTTTGAAAAGATTAATAAAAATGATAGACCTCTAGCCAGAGGTCTATCAGTTTTATTAACTAAGAAAAAAAGGGAGAAGGCACAAATTACTAATATTAGACATGAAAGAAGGGCCATCTGTACTGATCCCATGAACATTAAAAGAAGAATAAAGGAATACTATGAAAACTCTATGCCCACAAATTTGCTAACTTATATAAAATGGAATAATTCCTTGAAAGACACTATCTACTAAAACTCACACAAGAAGAAATAGATAATTTTAATGTGCCAACATCTATTAAAGACATTGGATGAACCATTAATAATCTTCAAAATAGAAAGTATCAGGCCTGGATGGTTCCACTGATGAATTCTACCAAACATTTAAGGAAGAAATGATACCAATCTTCTACAGTCTCTTCTAGAAAACGCAAGCAGAGGGTATACTTCCTGACTCATTCTATGAGGCCAGCATTATGCTAAAACCAAAATCAGATCAAGAAAACTGCAGACCAGGGGCACCTGGGTGGCTCAGTCATTAAGCGTCTGCCTTTGGTTCAGGTCATGATCCCAGAGTCCTGGGATCAAGCCCCGCATCAGGCTCCTTGTTCAGTGGGAAGCCTGCTTCTCCCTCTCCCACTCCCCCTGCTTGTGTTCCCTCTCTCGCTGTGTCTCTCTCTGTCAAATAAATAAATAAATAAAATCTTTAAAAAAAAAAAGAAAAAGAAAACTACAGACCAATATAACTCATGAACATCGATGCAAAACTCCTCAACAAGACACTAGCAAATTGAATCCAAGAATATATATAAAGAATTACACACCATGACCAACCCAGATTTATTCCAGGTATGCAAGGCTGGTTCAGCATTTGAAAATCAATTAATGTAATCTGTCACACCAACAATAGGCTAAAAAAAAAAATCATTTGATCACATAGACAGATGCGGAAAAAACATTTGACAAGATCCAATGTTCATTCATGATCAAAATCCTTAGAAAACTAGAATAAAGTGGAGTTTTCTAAACTTGATAAATAACATCCACAAAAAACCTATAGCTAACATCATACTTAATGATGAGATTCTAGATGATGTCCCCCAGATCAGAAGCAAGGCAAGAATTTCCCCTCTCTCACTCTCTTTTTTTTAAATATTTTATTTATTTATTTGAGAGAGAGAGAGGGCACAGGGGGGTAAGGGTCAGAGGGAGAAGCAGACTCCCCACTGAGCAGGGAGCCCGATGCAGGGCTCCATCCAGGGCTCCATCCAGGGCTCCATCCTGGGACCCCGGGATCATGAGTTGAGCCAGAGGCAGACTTTTAATCAACTGAGCCACCCAGGCACCCCAAGAAATTCCCCTCTCACCAATCTATTCAACTCATACTAGAAGTCCTAGCTAATGAAATAAAAAAATAAAAGGAAATAAAATGTATGCAGATTGGGAAAGAAAAAACAAAATTGTCACTGTTCACAGTGTCTACATAGAAAATCCCAAAGACCCAACAAAAACTGAAACTAGTAAGCATTTATGGAAATGTTGCAAGATACAAGGTTAACATACCTAAGTCAATTGCTTTCATACATGTAAGCAATGAACAATCGGAATTTGAATTTAAAATACAATACCATTTACATTAGCAGCCCCCCAAAATGAAATACTTAAGATTAAATTAACAAAATAGATACAAGAACTATATGAAGAAAACTACAAAACTCTGATAAGAGAAATCAAGAAGATTTAAATAAGCGGAGAGATACTCCACCTTCATGGATAGGAAGACCTGGTATTGTTAAGATGTATCCTCAGACCCTAGAACAGAGATGGGCACATGGTAAGCCCCACACAAATAATTATTGAAAACAATGAAAGAACAAAGTTGCCTGCATCAATCATCTTTGTTCTACCAGTGCCTGGGAAACACAGGTCAGAGCCAGTTAAGAGAACAGATGCAGTCAACAGTAACAAGTGCTGTGACCCTATTTCCTCCAAGTCTGGTGGCCAGGTAAACAATACTCTATTAGTAATATAAGTTAGAATAGACAAAACATTTTTCAAGCTTGCAAGAGAATAAAATCCTTTGCAAAATTGCATTAAGGTCAGATAATTGCAAATGTGGAAATCAATGAAAATAAAAACACTATATATAAAAACCTCTGTAGCACAGCAAATTCAGACTCAGAGAAAATTAACTGTTCATTTTTTAGTACCATATAATTACATTTATCTGATTATAAAATAATGTATTCTTATGGTTTGCAGAAAATAGAAAATAACAAACAAGAAAATAAAAACCAGTGGATAAAAGTGATAAAAATCAGTGGATAACCACTGATAACATTTTTGTATATTTTCTTTTTTCTCTTCTATGTAGATTTAGATATATATTCACAGAGATACTGATAAGATTTTTGCTTAATTTGATTTGTAATCCAGAGAGAAAGAGAGAGAATGAGATGAGAATCTGGTACCCTGCATATTTGGGAGAAGCTTAAGACAATCGTTTTGTGAAGAAACTGTCCCGGTATTGGCTGCTAGGCATATGGGAAAATGGGCAAAGCAAAGATTATCAAAGAATCAGGGAGTATGAATACATCTGAATAATTAGTGTGAGAAATGATGAATTTGTATCACTTTAGCCTTTTAATTTAAAAATTCTTCTATTATTAAAAAAATCAAGTAAGTCAAATAAGCATTAAGTATAAAAGCATAAGAAAATCTTAAGATGTATCTAGACGTATGAAACAGAAACTCTAGCTTAAGGACAAAATGGAATTATGTAAAAATGGAGATCCTCATGGAAATTCATGGTGAGGAATAAAGTGAGGCCCCAAGGGGCTGGAAGAACAAAAGCAGCTAGATTCTCTTCCTCCTCTCCCCGGGGCTACTTGGTCCCTAATCTCTGTTTTAGTCTACCCATCTTTGTCTTTTTCCCTACTAACTTCCACAGCTCAGACTGGTATCCTTTTGGCCCTCAATTTCAGTTTGCATGTGGCTTTGCCGGTGTCGGTATTGGTTCATACATACTGACGTTGTAGCTCGGCTCCCTACAGCCAGCAATCACAGTCTTTGGGGTCTTAGTTGCATTTCTAGTGAGTAAGAATATAATGGTTAATCCTCCCTTTTGGAAGACCTGTGCTTGCATCAGCCAGACATTGGTGGCTAAGGAAAGGAGGTAGGGTCATAATAGCAACTGAACCCCAAAGGAAGAAAGAAAGGAAAAAATAAGTAAATAACAAAATAAAGAAACCTAAACTAGCAAAGCTAATCAAAAACAAATTCAAATTGACATTAATACCAGAAAGCTGATATAACAACCAATATAAAATATTTTTTTAATTATAAAGGCATATTATGCCAAATTGTCAGATAATTTGAAACCTCAATAAAATGTCTTTAAAAACATGGCATTCCAGGCTTGATGCAAGAAAATAATGCAAAACATTGTTAGGCTTAAATAAAAGATTATTTACAAGGGTCATAGAGATGTGCTGCAAATTATTCCTAATGCAAGTGATTTCTGTGTGCTATAAACCATTCGAAAACAAAGAAAAGAATTGCAGAGTGCCCATATTAATCTATGAGGTCAGAACGATACAAGGCCTGAAATCTGATAAAGACATTGTAACAAAATAAAATCTATGCCAACACAATATCTGAATGCAGATAAAAGTGTTGAAATAAAGTATCAATAAATCAGCCCTACATTACAAGAATAATATACCAGAAGCATGTATAATTTATTGCAGCAAAATAAAGGTGGTTTATAATGAGGAAATCTATTCTCATCAGCCATACTTGGCATAACATATGCTGTTCTAGAAGATCTTAATAGTTATTAATATTGCCTATTTTATTATTTATGCATATATTCAATTGTAAACACAATTAATAATCATATTCCTACCAGATACAATACTTAATGAATCCTGGGGAAAAAAATTAAGAGAGTCACACAGTGTTGCCTGTGAGTCCAAGAGTATAAGCAAATTCTGTCAAAAGTCCATTCTTATAACAGTCACAGAACCACACAGAACAAATCCTTTTAAGTTAAAAATAGATGAAATATTTAACATTATATACTGAAGGAAGACTAAGGCTTATTTTCAAATATTAAATAAATGACCATTCAAAATGCATTAAATTCTTTTAACTAGTCACCTAGTTGCTAGTCATCTGTGAATGTCAATGTTTAAAAGTTACTAGAAGTGGTTTTCATGTGACCTCACTTGGCTATTATGAACTTTTCACGTCACCTCACTTGGTCCTTGTAAACTTTCTCACCACTTACTATATGTATAGAGGCTATACACAAAGACAGGAAAAGGACAACAAGAACAAAAACCTAAAGGACCTCAAAAGGAAGGGAATAATAAATAGACTATATGATAAAGAAACCTAACCTAGTACATTTAACTAAGAACAAAAGCACATCCCTTCAGTAGGTAAGCAAGAAACAACATGACTGTTTTAATGGGTGATACAAAGCCTTTGATACAACCTAACAGCTATTCCTTATGTTAAGAATTCTAACAAAAAGAATAAAAATATCCCCTTTTTATATAAAAAAGTGTACAATGATACTCATTGTACACAAAATCCCAACTGTATGCTTAATGATAACTGTAAAAACACATCAACTTTAAGCAACAGAACAATTATGCCAAATAATCCTATAATAGTTTACTATTATTGTGGGAGTTTTAGATAAAGCAATAAGACATGAAATTGAATTACTTGAAAGGATTGGTTCTCAGGCTTTGGGAAAGATGGAGTATGTTGGATCAAAATAAAACCAATGACAATAAAAATGACAACAATTAACACATGTAGTCCTTATTTATTGAATTCTCATGACAAACCTGTGATCTAGAATTACTATCATTCCCATTTCATAGCTGAGGAAACTGGCACAGAAAGGTTAAGTAACTTCTGAAGGGCTATACAGCTGGATAGAGGTGAAGCTGGGATTCCAAGCCAGGAAGTCTGGGTCCCAAAACTATATTCTCCACTAATCCTGTGATATACCAGGTACTGGGCTGAGCACAATATGTGATCCTCTCAACAACTCTGAGAAGTGGATTGTTCTCTCCATTATAGGCTGTAGCACCTGTGCAGTAAAATATAGTACATAAATTCCACAGACTTTTGTGAAACTCTTAAAACTATAATTACAAAGATGTAGCTACATAGAAAGGTTTAGGCAATAAATTTTGAAGTAAAAAGGTCAAATATCAAACAGTATGTCTGATATAATTACAAGTAAAGAAAAATATATCCATTTGGACAAAGACTGAAGCTATTGAATTAAAATGAAGGTAGTTGTTGGGGCAAGGTGATGGGAGTGTGGATGATATATTTTTCTTTACCAATTATCCATAGTGAACATCTAATAAACAAGCTGAGGCTGCAAAAATGATGTGTAAATGATGAAAATAGAAAATACTCTGATGATGTGTGTTGAAATACCTATTAATGCATTGAGTCAGAGTAAAGAGATTTCTAATTGTGGAATTCCAAGTGTAAATCAGACTACTGTTAGGATAGATGTTGGAGAGGATGGAAAAAGAGAGAAATAATTATCCATGCAAGCAACTGCTTCCTCTGCCACTCTGGGAGCTGCCTGTCTTTGCTCAAAGCAATCTCATTAAGTCACTGTGTCCAGCTCCTTAACCCAAGGCAGGACTGCACCTGAAGAAAACCAGATGGATTGGGAGCTCTCTGGTCTCCAGCACTCAAAGTCCACTTCATTCCTGGCAGCCAAGCTGTTGGCCACCAGTGTTTATACTGAATTGCTTCATACACACATTAAACTTAGGTGCATTCGATTCTACCCACTAGAAAGAAAGAAAAAGTTGGAGAGAAAGAAAAAAAGTAAGCATATTAAAAAATGTATTTTTCATACAAGGTCCCTAAATGTCAGTCTTCATTGAGTTTAACCAAAAACAACCACATTTCAAAGCTGGAAGAAAATACTGCTGCATTGGACATATTAAGAGTACTAAAGTGTATTTTGAATAGTAATCATTTTTATCTTATGCCCTAACTTTAGAAATTAACCCCAATTTAGGATGCAATTGTACTATATAGTCAAGAATAAAGTAGAGATGGAGGAATGATCCAATTTGTAATCCACGCAGCCAAAAGTCAAGGCTTATTTCCTCAAATAATTTTAATCCTTTCTGCAAGTATGAAGCCTGGGTAATCTCTCTTTTGGTGCTGTGTATAATGTAGATGTTAAGGTAAAACTACTCAGCTTCTATAACAAAAACACTTCAAGACAAAGTGGTTTAAATAAAGTAGAAGTTTATTTCCCACTTATATAACAGTCCAGACAGTCCAGGCTGTTGGGCCCCTGTGCTCCATGAAGTCAGTCAGGATCCCAGACCCCTTCTATCCTGTTGCTCTTCCCATAGGACCTTCTGATTTGCATTGTGGAAGCTGGATTCATTGGCACATTAGCATTCAGATCTCAAGAAGGGAAAAAATAGAGCCACATCCAGGAAAGACAACTTGTCTTCGTTGGAGATGACTCAGAAGTTATATGTTATCACTTCTGCTCACATTCCATTGCCTTGTACCTAGTCATGTGATCACAACTACCTACAAGTAAAGTTGGGGAAATAACCTCTGAGCACAAGAATAAATTTGGGGGAGGAAACAATGGAGTTTATGGGGAGAGGACAGTGGATCTGGAGGACATAACTAAAAATCTGGTTCTTTTTGGTAAACTGAGTTGCCATTTAAACCCATTTTCTGCCTGATCAGAGATGAGCTATTTTCCTGGCCCACAGTACTGCCATGGCCAGGAAAATGTAATGGCCACTAGGGCTTCCTCATTCATTCACAGCCCTACTCCTGTCTCCAAGTTTCATCAACAGATCAAAGACTGCAGTGATCTCTCTGCTTGAAATCTTTGGCCAAACCCAGCCATCATACAGGAGTCATGCACTTACATATGTGCATGCACAAGCACACACACAAACACATGAACAGGTTGACAACAACACATCAGAAACCAAATCAGGAGGTTGCCCCTTGTTAGAACCTAAAGGTAAGCCTGAAGGGCCAGCAGCGGGGATGGATTGAAAATGGGGAGAAGGGAATGGGGAAGGTATTTGTTAAACATCTACTGTAAGTCAGGCACAATAGTAAGTGTGTGGAGTCACTAGAGACCAGCTTTTCCTTCTGGATTTTATTCTGAGTTGGACTTGCTTATTAGTTTCCTACAGCTGCTGTAACAAATCACCACTGACATGGCGGCTTGAAAAACACAAATGTATTATCTTACAGTTCCTGAGATTAGAGGTGTAAAGTAGGTCAGCAGGGCCCTGTTCCTTTTGAAAGCTCCAGGGATTATCTGTTCTTTGCCTTTTCCAGCCCCTAGAGGCCATCCACCTCCTTTGGCTAACAGCCACTCCAACCCCCTTCTCTGACTCTAATCCCTCTGCCTCTTTCCTATAAGGATCCTTGTGATTACATTGGGCCCACCTGGACAATCCAAGATAATGTTCCTATCTCAAGATCCTTAATTTAACATCTGCAAAGTTCCTCTTGCCATGTAAGGTAACATATTCACAAGTTCAGAAATTAGAATGTGGATATCTTTGAGAGGCCATTATTCTTTCTACCACACTTATTCATACAGTCTTTGTACACAAAGACCCCATGAATCTCAGGAGTGATCAAGATGGATGAAGACCAAGAAAAATCTGTGTCCTCCAACACAGCTATACAATGTAGACATCATAAGTAAAAATCAGAGACCAACAGTGAGTAGAGCTAAAGGGGCACATAGCTTATAACTCAACAATTCCACTCCCAAACAGATCCACTGGAAGCTCTTGTATATGTGCTCCAGAACATGGGCTCATGAATCTTCTGAACAGCATCCCTTCTACTTGTGATAAATTGGAAGGTGTTTTCCATGCAAATGGATTTAGAAATTCCCACAATGGAGCACCAGGCAGACCTGGAAGACCCAAAGCTACCTAAAAGCCTAAGAGCCTAGAGGATTCTGAGAAACATAACAAAGAAAACAAGCCACAAGAGAACACATACAATATAATATCATTTTATATAAGTGCACATAAAAGAGTCAAAGAAATATTCGATATTGCTTAGGAATACATAAATGGATGATACAGAGCAAAAACTACGCATGAGAAGGTAAATCTCAAATTTAGGATATTAGTTTCTCTTGGGGAAGGAGAGGAAGGTGCTACTGGGGAAGAGGACACAGTAAACTGGAAATGAGCACATTTTTTAGGGCTGAAATATTTCATAATAAAAAATTTTAAATATCAACCTTGAAATTTTTAAGCAAAATTGTAAATGCTTTCACCCAAGTATCTTTAACACTTGAGGAGATGGGCTTCTTGACAGGGGTGCAGGGATAGGCAGGACTTCATTTCTGAAAGGGCCCAACAAGGAGACAGAAGAAGTTGCTATGTCAATGTACCCAAGAGGAAATCCGCAAGGCTGAGGAGAGGCACAGAGGAGAGAGTTTGGGGAGGAAAGAAGAGGTGGCGTTGTTTTTGAAAACTATCAGTTAAGATTCTTTCTATTTAAAAAATCCTAAGAAAACCAACTCAAACTGATTCAAAAATAAAGGAAACACATTGGCTCATATAATGGAAAAGTCCAGATATAGTTCTGGCTTTAGACCAGGCTTTCTCAACGGATTACTGACAAGCACTGGTGACATTTTGGGCCAGATGATTCTTCATTGTGAGGGCCTGTCCTGTGCATTGCAGGAGGGTTAGCAGCATCACTGGCCTCTACTCCTAGATGCTAGTAGTAACCTCCAAGTTGTGGCAACCAAAAAGACCTCCAGACATTGCCAAATGTCCTCTGGGGACAAAATTGCCACCTGGATCCCTTTGTTGAGCACCTGGCGTTAGGGAAGGCTGACTAGTGACTAAATGACATCACCAGGCCCTGGTTTCTCACCATCAAGGCACATGCTTTCTATGGTCTTGGCTTCATCCTAGGGTCCACATGGTCATCCCCTGGCAGCCCCACCCTCTCACCCTATGGTAGCAAAATGGTTGTCATAAGTCCAGACCTCACTGCTTCCTACCTCGCTGTCTAGGAAGAGAGAGGTTGTTGATTTGGGTCATTTGTACAGAACAGAGACCACACGCAAAATCCCAGCTCATGTCTCCTCCCCCTACTCCGCTCTGACTGGCGAGGTTCCCAGAGCTTAGCCAGTCCCCATGGAGAGAAGGACAGAGAAAGCTGATTGGGTTAAGCCCACAGGACCCACGGCTGGGGTTGGGATGAAGTCAACTCCCACCAAGACACATGGGTAAGGAGGCAGGTAGGGTGCTCCCCCCAAATGTCTGTACATCATTCTGCAAGCAGAGCATACAGGCCTGGGGCTGTCCAAATTCTGCCAAGGGTCCATCTAGATCCAGGCAAAGGTGATGCTGTGTGGCAGAGACACTGCAGAACCAGAGGCTGAGGGGTCTGCATGAGAAAGAACTGCACCCACCTGAAAACCTGTGCCCTCTCCCCATCCTGCCTGCCCCGAGCTAGACTCAGAAAGGGTCAGAAACCTCAGCAACTCCCAGTTCAGCTGGAAAAGAGGGAGAAACGCTGAGCTTGAAGCTAGACAAAGACCCTGCCGCTGCTCTACGGCAAAGGACCTCTGTCATGGGCCAAGCTGGAAGGGGCGGGGAGAGGGGGGATCTGGCATTAAAGCAAGTTCAGAATTTTTATTATCTAGAACTAGACCATTTTAATTACTGAACCAAGACTGTATTTGTGGTTAAAAGTGACCAGAGATCCTTTTATTACCGAACAGCCAGGAGAAAATTATGGGCCCTGCCTGAGACAGAGATTTCATCCTCAAGCAAGAAATGGTCCTCGCTGCATACATTTTAAGGGGAGAATGGGAGCAAAAATAAAACCACGCTTCAGCTGTATCCGTGGGCTGCGCTGGCTCCACATGCAGCTGCCGTGTCCTTCAATGGAGCCCAGGGAAGAGGCTCCAGCAGGAGGGGGGAGGAAGAAGGGGGACACACACATAAGAGTCTGGGAGGCCGGCAGTCCCCATCCCCCAGCCCCGCCAGGGAATTTGGTCTGACCCAAGGATCTGCAGAACCTGCAGAGAGAGGCTACAGCAGCAAGGATTCAAGAAGCACTGGCTTGGGCAGCAAGCCCCAGTGGCAACCTCAAGGTCAGGTAGGGGCAGACAAATGCTGTATAGTGAAGAGCAGTAGCCCCAGCAGAAACCGCCACCCTGGGACCTGCCAGGGAACGGTGATTTCCCAACCCCTGGGACCTCATCTAGATGACCAGGCTAACACTGTTGCTACTGACCATCTGCCCTGATTTTCTTGCCTTCTGCCCCAAAGCTGTGACCCAGAAAGCAAAGGTTACACAAGTGCTTGGGCCAGGGGGCTGAAGGATCCCAGGCTGGGGCCTTGCTCCAAGCAGAAAGGCACAGGCAGGCACTTATTTCCTCTCTCCTCCATGAAGAAGCTCAAGGGTCATGCCATGCTGCTCATAAGTGCTCCCCACTGGCTTCCTGTTTATTGTACTGGTTTGGCCAGTAATGGAGCAAGATGCAAACGGAATCGCAGGAATCAGCCCCCGTCTTATACCGGGCTCACAAAACCAGCTCCCATTCTGACAAGTGTATGCTAATTGCATTCTGTCTCCTTGCAAATTACAGCTATTCCTCTGGTTTTAAAAAATTTGACATTTCATTTTGATTGCAGCCGCTTCTTGTTTCCTCTAGCACGGAGAAAGGGAGGGGAGTGGGGGGATTGAGGGCAGACACTGACCTCACGGCCCGGGGACACAGGCTGTTGGAGGGGGCAAGCCCTCAGGTGGCAACAATAAGCCGGGACCTCAATGATACATGGGGTCTTTCTGCTTCTGGCAGATTTACATGAATAGGGTCCAAACCCCCAAATTCCACAGCTCACATGGACCTAGGGCCCTCCCTGTGCTTTCTGCCAATTCCTGCCCATTCTTCTTCCTGGGTCCCTCCAGTTTTGCTCCTCTGGCTGGGTGAGCCATCCTGACTTGTCTGCACATCTACGAATACCCATAGCTCGAGAAATCCAATCATGGTCGTGATTCCATTGCTCAGCGTCTTAGTCTTTCGTCTGGGGGCTTGAGGAGTTACAGCAGGAATTCCATCAAGTACACCATCCTGTGTGTAAGTCAGAGGTTCTCAAAGTGGAGTCCAGGGACCCTTGGAGGGCCTGAGACCTTTCCAGGGTATCTGTGAGATCAAAACTCAAGAGTGCCTGGGTGGCTCAGTCAGTGAATCATCTGCCTTTGGCTCAGGTCATGATCCCAGGGTCCTGGGATCGAGCCCCGCATCAGGCTCACAGCTTAGCAGGGAGTCTGCTTCTCCTTCGGTCCATCCCCTGAGATCGTGCTCTCTCTCTCTCTCTCTCTCTCTGTGTGTGTCTCTCTCACATAAATAAATAAGTCTTTTAAAAAAAAAAAAAAAAAACCTCTTCATAACCATGCTAAGATGCTGTTTGCCTTTCCCTCCAAACCATACAGAGTTCTCCAGCACCTACTGAATGTTTGATGATGTCACCACTCTGAGAGCTGAGGGAGTACGTGCCTGTGTATTCTGGTGTCCTAAAATGCTCTCAACTTTCATTTCTGATATGGTACGTATAATAAACTTAATGAACATAACAAAGCCCTTTGGGATCCTCAATAATTTTTAAGACACCAAACTGCTCCAGTGCATCCCCTTAAGCCTCGCTATCTTTCAGAGCTGCTCCTCCTGCTGAGAGACCCTTATCCTAACATGAAGCCCCCAGGACCTGCGGTCCAATGAGCCCTGTGCCCATCACTCCTAAACCAGGAGCAGCGTGAGGCCGATTTACCTTCCACAGCCCCCCAGAAGTCGGGTGAGTAACTCTATCTCTGTGCAAAGCTCTCTCAAATCCAGCAAAAGACACAAGATTCATGGCCTTCTTGGGAGGGAAGGAGGTCTTGAGGAACCACCACATCCTTGAGATCATACCTAAGTCCTCCTTCACGGCAAATTTTAGAGTGGGGAAAGATTTGTTACTGCCCATTTTACAGGAGACAAAACTGAGACTCTGGAGACACGTGGTGGAGATGAGATTAGATCCCACTAACGTGTGATTGTTGGTTTCAACAGCCAAGCCACGGAGCCTCTTGAAGGCTGTTTTGAAATATGCTCTTCCTCGGGGCGCCTGGGTGGCTCAGTTGGTTAAGCGACTGCCTTCGGCTCAGGTCATGATCCTGGAGTCCCTGGATCGAGTCCCGCATCGAGTCCCCCATCGGGCTCCCTGCTCGGCAGGGAGTCTGCTTCTCCCTCTGACCCTCCTCCCTCTCATGCTCTCTGTCTCTCATTCTCT
The DNA here is from genome assembly GCF_002201575.2 of Neomonachus schauinslandi. NCBI lineage: Eukaryota > Metazoa > Chordata > Mammalia > Carnivora > Phocidae > Neomonachus > Neomonachus schauinslandi. Next base: position 25,781,996 of record NC_058406.1, read on the forward strand.
CTCTCTCAAATAAATAAATAAAATCTTAAAAAAAAAAAAAAAGAAATATGCTCTTCCTCACCTTCCCTGTTTTTGCTTTTTCCCCCATCCTCTCCTCTCACCTCTCTCTCTCCTTCCCTCTTGTGCTCTCTCCTTTCTTCCTCTCATTCTCCTTCCCTCATTTCCTTCCTCCAAGCTATCTAAGGTGGGTCTGTTGGTATTTTTGTCATTCTTTCCTGAGAAATAGCAGTGAATTTCAATAAATGCGAATGGCAGAGCAATCAGTGATACTTGAGCAGAAGTGTGGGTGCTGTCAGCCACATTTCATCGTGCCCCTGACTGGCAGAGCTGGGGTCCTGGTGTGAGTTCTTCAGCCCCCCAAGTGCCTCCGGCTCTCAGTGGGGCGGCAGACTCCTCTCCAGCACCTCCAGCCCCCTCTAGTCCCCTTCACCTTTTCCGTCGGTGTTATTTCCACCCTGTGCCAAAGAAGGGGTTGCTGCAGATTGACTCACTCTGGCATTCCTTCCTCTGAGTCAGGATCTGAGGAGAGGGAGGTGGAGATGCAGTTTCTGCCCTAAAGGAGTTCACGGGTCAGTGAAGAGACAGACATAATCAAATAAAGACAGTACGGTGAAGTAAAAGGGAGAATAGGAGCCTGGGCCAATGTCATGGGCACGCGAGGAGTCACCGGGATTCTGTGGCTCCTGGAGGGCTGACGGGGGGCGGGAGGTGCAGCTAAGCCAGGAGACCACGAGGAGCCCAGATCACCAGGTCTGGGCTACCACGAACTCCAAACTAACAACAATATCTTAGGGCCTGAGTGGCGGGTGTGTGTGTATGTGTGTGTGTATGTGTGTGTGTGCGTGCGTGTGCATGTGTGTGTGGGAGTGGCAGAGACTGAAATAGAATTTCTAAGCTGTTTTAATGGAGGCGATACAAGGTAGTGGTTAAGGACACCAGCTGTGGAGTTAGATGAACTCGACTGTCACTCACCAATCTGTATGACTTTGAGCAAGACCTTTAAGCTCAATTTTACCACCCATACAATGGAATGATAATAGTACCTATTTGTAGATTTATTACGAGGGTTACATAAATTAATATGTGGCAAGTTTTAAGAAAGTTACCTGAAATAGAAGTGTGTAGATCAAAATATAAAAGTCAGTTGCTGTTAGTATTGTGTAAAAGAATAATTGAAATAATCCAACTGAAGCATTCAGCCCAGTGCCTAAAACATGGTAGACCACAGGAGGTGGTCTTAACATTACCCTGGGTACCAGGGCTCCGTTCCTCAGGGACAACAAACATCAGGCATGGTGGGAACAGGTTTCCAGACGCCCCTCATCAAAAGGAGTGGGACTCCAAATACACCGGCAGGCGGGAACATGGGTGATGGATGAGTGTGAAGGCTGGAGGCGAGCTCGAGGTGGGGGCGGCTGAGGCAGGCAGCAAGAGGTCAAGTCTGTGTTTGGATGGTCATCATCAGTGGTCATCGTCAGATGAAGCCCAGAACCAGGCCTGGGGAGATGAGGACAACCCTCACCAAGGAGGTGACATTTCAGTTAGACGTGAGAATATAAGTGGGCGTTTTCCAAGATTATGTACAAAACGAGTCACATAAATGTCATTTCTACCACACTTCTTGAAATAGCCTCACATAACTTTCTAGAATACCGGTCCGTGCTTTTTAAAGCTAAGCTTTGTTATTATGTTGTTGGAATCTAGCGTAGAATACAGCTACAGATGACATAATAGATGAGGAACACCAGTCTTATCGGGGAAGACATTTAGAACTGGAGCCTAGTACTTAGGAATTATTTTCTCATCTGTATGAACATGAAGCTGATACATTTGTGTGGCGCATTACCGCTTACAAGTCACTGCCGGCTTATTTAATCCTCAGAAACACCCTCTGAAGTACATATCAGGATCCCCATGTTGCACCGGAGGCAATGTGGGAGCCCGGTTCTTTGGGGCTTCTGCCTGGAGGCGACGTAAATCCTTCTTTCGGACCTCGGGGTAGACTTCTAACAAGCCATTCATGATCCTGTAGCCAGGTTCCTCCTTACCTCAGGTGGCACTTTATGAAAAGCCAGTTCTGGAGCTTGTGGCCACCAACAAGCAGAGCCAAAGGCCTGTGCATACATCTCTCGTGAATTCTCTGAAATATCAGAGTCTCTGGTATAAGAAAAATAGACAAAGCCCTTTGGGATAGTCAGTTTTATGTGTCAGTTTGGCTAGGGCTGCAATCCCCAGTTATCCCACCAAACAGTAACGGAGGTGTTGCTGTGAAGGTATTTTGTGGGTGTGATTCAAGTCCATAATCAGTTGACAGGAAGTAAGAGGGATCAGCCCAGAGGACCTGGGTGGGCCTGACTTAATCAGTTGAAAGGTCTTAATTGCATCTGGGGCTTCCCTGAGGAAGGAGAAGTCTACCTGTGAGTGGCAGCTTCATGCACATCATGCCAGAAAGTACACAATTACAAGAGGGAGCACAATGGTGCAAGAAAGAGAGAAACCAAGACAGCTTTCTCCAACACTTACCTGTCTTGGGGACCAGGAATGAAGTCCTCTCCCCTCTGAGCAAGCAGGGCACAGGGAGGGTGATAAGGGCTCCCCCGCAGGGGGCACCCCCTGTGAACGCACCTTCCTCTCAGCACAATGCTCAAACATGGCTCTAGACACTCAACTTAACAAAGGTATTTTAGGCTCAGCCCTTCCCACATCCCGACTTCTTTCACAGTTCCCTCCCACCGAGCTCCTCCATTGATGGTGACAGGAGAATTATCTAGAGAGATGGGAGGTGGCAACTTGAAAACGCAGCTCTATATCCTCTCCAGAGAAATTTGTCCTCAGAAGTCTGACCGCAAAATCATACTGCCCGCTCTTGTCTTGTGGCGACTTGTGATGTACAGCCCTTGCTGGGAACAACCTCTGGCAACATCTGGGAGCTCCCCAGCTCTTGGCATCCATGCTATCACTCATATGTGTTGTCTCCAGAGTACAACAAAACCACAGTTCCATTCACCCTGAGGATCCCAGCTCGGACAGTCTAACTGCACCCCAGTCCAAACAGCAGGTTTAAAAAATCTTATAATAAAAGCGAGCTCTGGATATTACAGAGTTATAAAAAGCATTATCCAGGGAAACAAAGACAATGAAGGCTGAGGCCAGCTGACTGCAGGCCCCTGCCTGGGAAGCTCAGTGCCCAATATAGCTCTCCCCAAATCCTCCCGGGTATTTCCCTTTTAAGCATCGCCAGCACTGGGCTGCCGAACGATGCCTGTTGCCTGCACACTGCTGGAGGTTAAACTCCTAATTCCCAAGCAAGACTCACAGGAAGCTTCATATTGAAGCCCCCTCACCCTCATCTCCTTCCCCTACCCACCACCCCGGGTTCCAACTTCGCTGTGTCCCCAGGGTTCCTGGAGCACGTCTCACATTTTTACGTCTCCGTGAAGCCTAGGAGCCTGGAACGCCCTTCCCCAGTCTCTGCCTCATTGTCTACTTCTCTAAGCCCCATCTCAAGTGTCTCCTCCTCTGAGAAGTAGTTCCAACATTCTGTGGCAATCATGAGTGCAGCTCATCAGATATTTCATTTTTCCTACGTGCTGGGCACATGATAGGATCACATTTCCCAGCTTCAGGTCCCTTCTGGGCCCGAGCACCTGCTTGCCATGTGACACTCTCTAGGAACTTTCTCTCCCTGTGGCATGGCAAGTATAGCAACATTCCAGATAGCGGCTACTCTGATAACCTGGGTCGCAGAGCAGAAATGATCATGGGGAGCAGAGAGCCCCACCAACCCACAGTGGAGAAAGAGACCTTTGCTTGAAACCACCAGATATGGGGGTTGTTTGTTACTGCAGCATAACCTAGCTTGTGCTGACAGATACACACTCCCTGACTGAGCCCGCTGCTCTTGCCTCACCTAGGCTCAGACAGCACTCTGCCTTTTCTCCCCTGGTGGCATGTTTTATTTGTGTGTTTGTGTGCACCCCTTCAATGTCAACTAGACCAAGACCAGTTCAGGGACCATCCCTCATGCACTTTCATATCCCATTATTCAGCACAAGACCTGCCACGTAGTGGGCATCAATACACAATCATTGTGTTGTTATTGGCTTGTTTTTTCTCCTCTTCCCTGTTGTGCAGGTGAGAAAATGACCTTGACAGTTTCCCGTTACTCTTGCCAGCTTTCTCCTGCTGCTCAGGTTACCAGAATTGATTTCATTTCTCCTGTTGCCAGTTCAATGGGGGGTCAGGGAGTCAAACTTGTTCTGGGTCATACATCCTCATCACCCATAAACGTCCCAAGGATATGGCTCCTGAGCAGTTGTTGTAAGTGAGGGATAGGGCCCCTGGGACCACCAATAACTCTGAAGCAGCTTTAGCAGGCAGCTGGGGCAGCCCAGACTGCTCCCATCCTCCTAGAAGGTGGAAGAAGGGAGAGAAAGCTCTCGCCTAAATTTCTAGGCTTCTGGTTCTTGCTTCTGTGGTACCTACCTGTGCTAAGCCCATTGAAGTACGATGATAAAACTACACACACACCCACACCCACCCACCCACACACACACACACACACACACACACACACACACACACATTTGAAGGCTTCATCCCATGGCCCTGGACCAGCAGGAGCTGGGTCTAGAAGGAACTTCCTTGGGTTTGGGAATCATCAACTGCCCCATTTCTTAAGCCTGGTCAGACAAAGCTTCAGGCACCTGTGGAAGCATGGAGCCAGAGCCTTTCTCACTGCTTTGCCCTTTGATGGGACTGCCCTCTATCATGGGCTTAGTGCCTGGCTCTTACCCTAGCTCTCTGTCAGACTTGGGCCTCAAGCTGACTTGCAACCTGATCAGCTGGATTCTGACCCCTGGGTCTACTTTCACACCAGTCCCTCTTCCTTCCTTGAGACAAACATCCTTTGGAAGCTCTCACAACGGTCCAGAGAGACCTCCCTGTCTGACCCTCCACCTGATGCTGAGAACCACATTGCCTGGAAGCCCTGTCCCTGTGCCCACTATACCCCACCTCTGCAGACAATATCACTGAAAGCAGCCCTGCCAGGAGGGGTGGAGTCTACCAGGCTACTCTGGATGTGGTGACTTGGGCAAGTTCCCAGAGACAACCCTGCTTTCTCGATCTTTTCTCTCTGTCTGGTCAAATCCATCACTTTTCCTTATCAAGAGTCTAGAGTGTCTTCTGGCCCCATGCCCTCAGCCATAAGAAAGATGCAAAGAGAGTCAAACTGGTTACCTAAGCTATATCCTGACACTCCACCTTGACTGGGAATTGTTTGGCTGTAAGGGAGAAAAGCCCTGCTCATGAACTAAACTATAGGGAATACAAGTAGCTCTTGTAAGAACTGGAAGTTTGCATGGAAGGGTGCACTGATGACCCCAAATCTCACCTCTCCCTTATTGCCATGCCCTTTGCCATGTGACTTGCATTGGCCAATGAAATCAGGACAAGCATCATGTGCCCAAAGCTTCCACAAGCATGTGCTTGATTAGACTTGCTGTCTTGTGCTTTGCCATGGCCATGAGATCAACATGCCTGGGCCAGCCCATTAGTCCCAGGGGGAAAATGAGGAACATGTATCAGTATCAACCGAGCCAGAGCCAGTATCAACTGAGCCCACCCTAGATCTGCCCATCCCAGCTGACCAAAAGAGGCATAGGCTGCATGAATACTTGGCCCATGACACTGAGACTTTGTGGTTGTTTGTTATGCAGCATCTGGGAGCAGCTGTTAACCAATATAGGTGTCAAGCAGGATTCTTCCCATTTCTATTTCTGCTCTCAGATTCCTCATGGTCTTTTGTCTCTGCTTCTCCTTGCTCTTCTGCTTCATCTACTCTTTTTCTAAAGGTCAGCTTCTTTGGTTTCTCTTCCTCTTACACATGATTCCCTCGATTCCCAAGCTGGCTCTCAGGAATCTACCATCAGCCCTTGAGTGTTTTTCAGCCTCAGACCATGTCCTTTGTCAAATCTAGGACACAGAGGACTTACCTACTTCTCCACTCCTCAGTGGAACTTGATGGCCAATCAGGAAGAAACACAACCTTAGAAACACAAAGGAGTGTTCTATGCTTCCCAGAGGGTGGAGTGTAGGTGAAGGAGCACTGTTCCTTTCTCTGAGTCTCCCCCAGGGAAATGTCTTGCCACAGCAGTAAAAAGCCAAAAACAAGTTCCTTAGCAGGTCACTGTTACTTAAGCAAATAATCATCTGTCATAGGGAAGAGAGCATGCTGGGATTGCTCCCTAGGTAGGTTGGTGGTGCGGGGGGGCGGGGGGGATAAGTAGCTGAGATCAAGAGGACTAGGGAAACTGAGGCAGCAGTAAGTCTGGCCCTGAAGGACTGGCAGTAGAAATGAGGAAGGAGGGCGCCTGGGTGGCTCAGTTGGTTAAGCGACTGCTTTCGGCTCAGGTCATGATCCTGGAGTCCCGGGATCGAGTCCCGCATCGGGCTCCCTGCTCGGCGGAGAGCCTGCTTCTCCCTCCGACCCTCCCCCCTCTCATGTGCTCTCTCTCTCTCTCTCTCTCATTCTCTCTGGCTCAAATAAATAAATAAAATCTTAAAAAAAAAAAAAAGAAAAAAGAAATGAGGAAGGAGTCCAGTTCCATTGGGAGCCAACTTAGTGAGGGCCAAGAGGAAGACCAATATGGTGGACATATCCCCAGACACAAGAACACCAGACTGCACAAAGAATTCTGAGTTCTACCCATGTTGATAGGTGACTCTGGTTAAACAAGGCCAGGTAAGTCAGGACATTCACAGATGCCACAGGTCAGGCAGTGGCAGGCCAGTGTATGGCACTTCTAGAGGCCAGCAGCCAATCCTGAGGTAGGCAACTGGCTGAGTCCCTTGGTCTTGTAATCCCCTCCCCTGGGTGCCAACCAATCTCAAGGGAGTTACACATTTAGAAAGGTGGATGAAACCAAGGGTTAGAGAAAAAATAGAGAGCTGGAGTTCTTGTTAGTGACCGCATAAATTGGTAGAGACATTCTGGAAAGTGTTATGGAAATATTTACCGAAACTAAAAGTTGTATAAAGTCTATAACCCAGCAATCCTCTCCTGGGTATAGAGCTTGAGACATTCCTGACCAGATTCATGAGACATGTGTACCAGAATGAGCATCGTGGTGCTGCTTCTGGTCAGCTGAAGCCTGGCAGAATGGACAAGAGAAAGGGGGTGGATGCACCTGAAGCAGTGAACTAGCTATATAAAGAGCAACAGGAATGGATCTTTAGAACATAATGCAGAGTGAAAAAAAAAGTAAGCAACAGAACAAGATTTATGGCACAATACCATTAGTGTAAATTAAAAACACATATACACCACAAAACACGTTATATTTTAACAAGGATCCATGAGTTTGTTAGGCCATATATCAAAACACACTGGAATGAATACCAAGGGAAGGAGAAGGGATAGGCGTGAGGGCTATTAAAGAAGAGAAGGCCTCACACAGACTTTTTATGGTAATGAATGTAATAAACATAATTTCCATATCTGAGATCTGTTGTTTGTTTTTCATCTCGAGTGAGTCTACAGTGGGGCTGGTTTGGGGTGGGACCATCCTACCTGTGGCTGTGGGGATCATGGGGGACAAGGTGCCACAAAGATCCCTGGGGGAGGGGCCACAGTCAGGTGCAGGGAGGCAGGGGATAGAGGGTCTGGAGGCACAGGCTTCAGAATCAGACCGTCCAGGGTTTCAGTCTTGACTTTGCCACAAACTAATTGTGTGACCTTGGGCTAGTCATGTGGCTGTTGGAAGGTCACTTTACTCTCCAAACCTCCATCTCCTCATCTGTAAAATGGAAACAACAATACTTGGGTATGGAGGTTAAACGAGATGATGCCTGCAAAGGGCTCAGCACAGTGCTTGGCTTCATAAACAGCAGACCTTCTCCTGGGGTTTTTGCCCAGTGACCCCAAACCCCACTAATTCTCAGAATGGAAAATGTAACTTCATTTCCATGTTTCTTGGTCAGCTGCTTTCTGATGGGAGAGGTGCTGGATCAGCAGCTGCTGGGGCCACTATTGGGACAACAGTGAGTGCCTGGGACCAGGTTAGGAGGCCTGCTGGCAGCTTTCCAGGGGCTGGACAAACCTACACGCTGCAATCCAGGAGCAGCCAGGTCAGGCCAGCTGGGGGCAGGGGGCATAAAAATCATCATCAATCCAGAGCATGGGGTAAGGGGAAGGCAGAGGGGATGGGAGGATGGTATGACCTCAAGAGACCAGAGAAAGGTCAGGCAGGATGGAGGCCCAGAGCCCCTTCTTTCTGCTCCCTACCTGCCCATTCAGAGTCCCTGTCCCAGGCCCCATCTTAAAGGTAGTATCCTGCACTAGACCATTCCCCTTTGAAGCTTTCTTCCTCCAAATAAGATCACAATTTGTGCTTGCCCCATGTTGATAGAAACCTGGCTACAGTTTTCTTTGAAGGCAGACAGGACCCTTGCCCTCTGGGCATTTCGCTCCACACTGTGTAAAGGCTGTGTGCGTTTTACATCAAAACCTGAGACATCTATGTGCATTCCTTATGTGGAAGTCCCCCTCCTTCTTGGCATAAGCTCCCCTGGGAAGTATAATCTAGCCTCTCTGGAAATCTCCTGGGCTAGAGGCCTGCCTGAAATCCTCGTTTGGCTTTCTCTTTCATGCCCCCATATGCCTTCAATCATACAGTCTTGTTGTAAATACCTCCCCACTCTATCCGATTCTCTCCATTTCCTGTGTCCTGACCATAGTCCAAGTCAATGTCTTCTTTACCTCGGACTGTGACAAAGGCTCCCCCTGCCCCCGGTCCCCACTCCCAGGCTTCCCCTCCCCCATCGTTCCCCATGCAGCTCCAAGAGTGATGTCTCTTTAATGTAAATATGACCATGTCAGTCTCTTGCATGAAAGTTTTCAGTGTCTTCCCATTCTGAAGATTCAGGGTTACCAGGATCCAAACCCCTTAACATGTGACACAGTTCCCTGCACCAGCCAGCCCCTGTCGAGGTCCATCCAGGTCACTCCAACTTCCTTTGACTGCCCTAGCCAGTTGGCATGCCTTTTATAACCTTAGTTCTCCAGACCCTCTCCTGCCCCTGGACTTCACACATGTTGGCCCCTCCTCCTTCTTTACCTGGCTAACGCCTACTTGCTTTCAAAGATTAATTTCACTTCCTCCAGGAAGCCTGCCCTGATGATCCAAGTCCACACTAAGGGTCCTGTCGTGAGTTGAATTGTGTCCCCTACAGTATGTTCAAATCTTTAAATTCCCGGTACTTATGAATGTGACCTTATTTGGAAAGAGTCTTTGTAGAAGTAGTCAAGTTAAGATGAGGTCACACTAGAGTGGGATGAGCCCTAATCTGATGAGTGATGTCCTTATAAGAAGAGGGACATATAGACACAGACGCAGAAGGAGGAGGCCACGTGGTGATGGAAGCAGAAGTGCAGCTGGGAGCCAGGGAACACCAGGGGTGGCCAGCAACCACCAGATGCTAAGAAGACCCAAAAAGAGCCTCCCCTAGAGCCTTCCAAGGGAACGCAGCCTGGCCAACAGCCTAATTTCGAACCTCTGGCTCCAGAACGATGAGAGACTACACTGCTACTGTTCTAAAGCCCCTAATTGTGGTAATCTGTTACCGCAGTCCTAGGAAAGCGACACACGCCTTGGCCAGGTGCTCTCAGAGCCCCTGTGCTCTCTCACTGGAGTACTTGTCCTTTATGCTTTTATGGGATTACTTGTCTGCTCCAAACTAGTCAGTAAGCTCCCTAAGGACAGGGACTTTGTTTGACTTGTTCACTGCTTAGCCCCACCACATCTTTAGAATGTATGTACCACATTTGTTGAGTGAAGGAATAATGAAGCGAAGGAATGAAGCCGCAGGAGAGCAAAAAGCCTGGGGCGACAAAAGGTGCACATGGTGGGAGGCGGCGGGCAGGCCTGGAAGCCTTCACTGGTCTCTAGGGAGTTCTGGACCAGACGTGGCCTGCAGGAGACATCAGAGTCTCTGTGCTCTGTGCAGACCTTCCAACAGCCACATGAGTAGCCCAAGGTCACACACATGCCCCACCCCTGGGGCATTTCAGGGTGCTCCCACCAGACCCATGGTGTGGTCCTTGATGCAGGAGAGAAAGGCCATCCTACAGGCCTGCAGAGGTATCTCCCACTGGTACCTTTGAGAGGCAAAAGCTCAGGCCAAGGGAGTTGGCAGCAAGGCTGTGTTACGGTATTTTACAGGGCTTCTAAAGAGGAGGGGACGAGAGAGCCCCTCTTGGAATGAAGGAGCTGAGCTGTGACTGCTGGGCCCAACCTCACTCCTTGGGTCCTAGCACCGCTGCTTCCTTGAGCAAGCTCCCCGATACCCAGACAGCAGCGAGCCCTGCTCAGCCCCCCACCACACCTATGCTCCGTGTCTGCTGCCCTACCCACTCGCAGCTGCTCCAGTTCCGGGTGCAGCCCATCTGAGGCTGCTCTCAGCATCCACTTGACCTTCTTTCCCTCCTGGTGCATCTACCCGCAGGGTGGTTGCTCAAGAGACCCACACTGAGAGTTCATTTGGCACATTCTCTCTCCCAGCCCCAAACCCTTCCCCCTGATCTGCAAGTCCCCACACCTGGCTTGCCCTACCCGCCACCCTGATGATGCAGAGGCTTCCAAATGCAAGTGCCAGGGGACAGTTTGGCATAGAGAAGGAGACTCCTGAGGTTTGACGCACCTTCCTGACTGGCATGTGTGACCGAGGCCTAGCGGTGAGCAGGTGGGGGTCAGTGGGGGCTTGTGCAGTGGGACGGTGGCACTGAGTGGGGGGCTGCACAGCCCAGGGCAACCTTCTGAGGCAGGAGGAGGGGGTCTTCGAAGACAGTAGAGAGATGGCTGTGATCCTTCTAATCATATGTCTAGGGGCATGGGACAAGTTCAAGTTCAGCCTTGGTCTTTAAGGATTCTAGTCCAAAGAGGATGGGATGAAAAGGGGTGAGGGGTGGCCTCCAGAGTTCTGGGCACTGTTTGGGTGAATTGCATGTACTGGGAGATATAGGAAAGGCCTGAAAGCTTGATCCAGCACCAGCAGAGGGGCCACTGGGATCTAGAAGAAGGCCAGCATCCCAGGAGGTCCAAAAGTTAGTTTCCCAGATTGCCCCGAAAGGACCCTTTCCTCGAGAGAGAAGGCTGGTCCCCACTCTTGTCACCCAAATGGGGAGAGTCCTCTCCTGGGGTCAGTTACCGCTGATGTCTTTTGTGAGCTACATTTTTAACATCTCTTGTCAAGTAAGAGTTGCTCCAGGTCTCGGAGCCCTGAAGGTTATTCTGAAGGGCAGTGAGAGAACCTGGAGTGAAGGAGACCATACCCGAACCCAGGCTATGAAATGGGGGAGGGGGAAGGCAGGCGAGTTAGGGCAAGAGCATCATTTCCTGCCCTGTCAGTGAGGCTCTAGGGCAGCTACTGCCTCTCTGGGATCTCAGGTCTGGCATGTGTCATTTTAAAAGCTGCCTCAATCTGGACAGGTTGAGCAAAGCCCAGGCAGTCAAGAACAACAGGAAAAGGTATGTTGCACGCCATCAGGTGTGTGCTCATTTATATATTTCACGAGGCCCTCAAGTCCATTTCCATCAGGAAGCAAATTGAATTCTGCAGAATTCTTTGCCTCGGGCCAGAGGGCAGGCAGCCTAGGGACGAGATTTTGGATAATAAACCCCCGATAAAAGAAGCAGCATCGAAGCTTCACTGCTGGTCAAGACTGGCGCATTGTAGGTGCCCAGTAAATAGTACAGAAATGCACGACACTCCTTGTACACAGACATTTGACAGCTCCAGCATCTTGGCCTCGAGCTGACCCCTGTGGGTAATGGGTATTGGAATAAATGTTTGAGGGTAGCGAAGTTGTTTTTGTATTTGGCAAACAGTCCAATCCCCAAACTGCCCTAATCTGCTCTGCTATGCCGACTCCTTGTTAGACACCCATCTGGTTGACAATTGTCGGAGTGACTTGCAAACAACAGATGGGATGTGACTCCCGCAGGAGAACTGAGAATGCAGGAGCAGGCGACCCCGGGGAACTTGGGCAGAACCAGGTGGGGGTCTCACACTCTATCGATTCCCTCTCCTCTTCCTCAATGATTGCAGTTTGTTAGGACCAGAAATGTAAAGAGATGCTCCTTTCCTAAAATGTGAGAGTTATCTATGGCCTGATTGTGCTGCACTCTGTCCATGAATTAGTGATTCTGAAGGGTGCCCCAGAGAAGGAGAATTTAAAGGGACCAAGAGATTCCCCCTTTTTTCACAATGGCTTTGTACTGTTGGCTCCCTTGTCCCAAAAGTCATGCCGACTTTAATCAGGCCTTGTCTGGCTGGTCCGCATCCAACCTGGGGCAAAGCAGAGTAGTGGACAGAATAAAAGTTTGGTTGTTTAAAAAGTTGGAAACAGGGACACCTGGGTGGCTCAGTCGGTTAAGCCTCTGCCTTCGGCTCAGGTCATGATCCCAGGGTCCCGGGATCGAGTCCCACATCGGGTTCCTTGCTCAGCAAGGAGCCTGCTTCTCCCTCTGCCTGCCTCCGTCTCTCTCTCTCTCTCTGATAAATAAATAAAATCTTAAAAAAAAAAAAAGTTGGAAACATGGCTACACCATTTAGTCACTGAATAGGATCTGAAGCTCTGGGAGCTTCAGTTTCCTTATCTGTAAAGTGGGTCCTATTGTACCCATGCTGTTCGGGGTTCTGATGAACACTAACTGAAGAAAAGTATGGAACATGCCCAGCATAATGCCTGGCCCTAGGTAGAAGCTCAGTATATTCTGGCTACAATTGCTACCATTTTCTAGATGCAAAATGAAATCTTAATGAGTGACTGCCTCCTAGCCAGAACCCTTTTGATCATAGGTGATAAAAACTAACTCAAACTAGCTTTAGCAAAATTGAGAATTTGTTGGCTTTATAGAACTGGAAGTGTGGGGACTCCAGGTCTCAACAAATGATGACATTGTCGTCATCATTGTAATTTTCCTCTTTATCTTCCCCATTCCCTCACTAGCTCTCCCCACCCCCTTTCTCTCTCTCTTACTATTTTCTTAACATTTGCTTCACTGTTGCCTTAGGCAAATGAGCTTCCTTAATGGATGGCTTGAAGACGCACTCTGGCTGTGGGTAGCTTCAGTCTTACATCATCCCAGCTACCCAACCCCACAGTAAAGAGGGAAACTTGTCGCTTGTGTTGCCCATATATTAGATCCCAAGGAAGAAGTGTGGGTGACTCAACTTGGGTCACATGCCCATTCTTGAGCCAACTGTCATGGTGGAGCTTGTGGGGATGGAAGTATGGACAGGGAACTTTGATTGTCTAGACCTGGACAAATTGTCCATTTTTATGGCCAGGGTGCTAGACCTCTGATGGCTAAACCTCTGACTGGCAACCCCACCAGGCAGTTTTCCAAAGGAAGCTATGGTAGACAAAATGGTCCAAACTTCTTTGGCTTGCCTGCCATTGAGAGGTGGAGATTATTTCTCCTCCCCATGAATCCGGACTGGTTTTGACTTATTTTGACTAATAAGATGAAGCAGACATGGTGCTGTTTTACTACAAGGCTGGGCTTAAAAGGCCTGCAACTTCTGCTTTCAGGCACTGGGATGTTCCCGCCTGGGACCCAGGCACCATGCTATGAGAAGCCTATGTCACCTAGATGGGCCTTGTGGAGGAGAGCCAGGTGCGTGGCCCCACAGCCCCCATGAGCTTGCAGCTCCCAGCCAGAACCAGCTATTAGCATGTGAGTGAGCACCTGGGACCTCCCAGCCAGATCAGTTTCAGGTGACTGAAACCCAGCCAATACCAGGAGTAGAAGAGCCACCCCACTGAGCCCAGTCAACCCACAGAATCATGAGACATTACAAAACATGGTTGTTTTAAGCCACTAAGTTTTACAAGGATTTGTTAGACAGCAACTGATAAGTGAGAAGACAATGTGGCCACGATAAGAGGGGAAGGAACACTAAGTTGACAAAAGCAGTAGACGTCCATTATTTGGGGTAAAGAAAACCAAGAACCCATCCTTCCCAATCCCGTTACCCACCAGAGTGAAGCCCTGATAACAGAACAGTGGGGTCATCTGTTTAGGCACAACATTTCTAAATGCCCATGGGGGCAGGGTGCAGTGCTCCATCCCTGGGGTGATAAGGAGGCACAGCCTTGCTTCAAAGTCATGCTCATTCAACTCCCAAGTCTGTGCTCTTTCTGCCATTCCAATGGCCCAGAAGGGCCACAGACAGAGAGAGGCTCTGAGTAGTTCTTACCTTGTGGTGAATGCAAGGGAAGAATGGAATATCTTACCTGAGACCTGAGAACGTCAAGACCAAAAGACTGTACAAAGCTGAGAACAAAGCCAAAGCTGAATCCTGAAACACACACACACACACACACACACACAGATGGGAGGAACCACCCAACTGCAGGGACCAGAGCAGGTGTGAGTGCCAGCAGCCAAGGACCAGGATCTGAGATCAAAAGGCTGAAAGCACAAAGGAGACGGTTCCAGCCAGCCCAACATCCAGCCTGTGGACTGGTCCCCTTGTTGCTGGGCTGACACGGCATCCTCCTCCTGTTTGTACACCGCAGGCCACGCCAGTGCGGAGGTCACACGGAAGTTAGGGGCACATGCTCAGGCTCAGCACCTAACTCCAAAGACACGACATGCTTTCAAATTAATTCCTTATGAGACCTTGTGGATTAGAAAGAGGAAATGCTTGCATCAGGCTGGTGATTGTCATATTGAGTTAAATTTGATCATGCTAGTACAAGGATTTGTATTTTTGTACCAGCAAATGGACACCTCCAGAATTAGCAAACAAAAAGATGACTGAAATAAATTCAACCAGCGCAGTCTGTCGAGTTCCAAGCAGGAGGGAATCTGGGATGACTCCTTCGTGTCATGAGGGTATGACATGAAGTAAGTGTTGGCAAAAGCTGGCCTAGTAAGAGCTGCTGATACTGGCTCACGTCCCGACTACGATCCAGAGGATCACACTTGTATAATCAGCCAGCAGCCTGCTGTCTGTTCCCTCCTGCCCACCGCCTTCCTATTTCTCTTTAGACTCAGATGACCCAGCAGGCTTTGCCCACTCAGGCCCTGAGCCCATCTCAACCCCATCCAGCCTGGGTGAGAACCCCACAAGCAGGGGGATCCAGGCTTAGTGACGCTGCCATCAGCCCAGGATCCTGTGTGCCTAGGATGGATTTCGAAGCCCAGCACTCCTGCTACCTGCTCAGAATGTAACGATTACCCCCATACTGAGGCTTGACAGGGACACAGAGAAGTCCCCTGTTCATGCATGCTCCTTCATCATCCAGAAAAGAAAACCACTCCATGCTGAGCATTGGTCTAGATGCCCTGGGGCGTGCAAAGGACATTACAGAGACCCAAGGCAGAGGCCAGTGTGCAGGCCAGGCACACAGGTGGAGGAGGAGGAAGGCGTGGCTCCGTGGACACAGGAGGCCCAGGAACACAGCCTGAGCCCGGGCCTCTTTGGCTGGTGGAACTCAACCAGGAGCAGGGAAGGGGGGAGGTCAGCATGGGCTCAGGGGCGGTATGGATATTGCTGTGGACAGGTCAGTCTGCTGCTCCTCAGGGAAAGGAGGAACAGGGATCAGCAAGAACCTCTGCTCATGGAGGGGTGAGCTGAGGTCCCAGTGGGGCCTTCTGCACTTGCAGCCACCCCTCTCCCCCAGGTGTTTGCTGACACTCCTTCGCTGTCCTAGCAGAGACTCCTTCCCTTCCAACTGGATTGATTGGGTTTTGTATCCAGTAAGCCTTTCCTGGGCTCTCTCCACTGCTGTTTATTGTGTGGCACAAAGATGGAAGTCTTTTTACTAATCTGTTCAATTTTAACTCAGCACTGTAATCATCCTGGGAGGGGTGGGGAAGGCTGGGGCCCATGTGGAATCCTGGGGGGAACACAGTGAGAGCCCAGCTGAGTCAAACGCCAGAGGAACTTTAACACAATACGTCTGGGGTTTTTTTGTTTTTTATTTTTTTTTTCAAAAAGCGACGAAACAGAGAAGGTAGGATTTCTGAAGGGAAGGCGCCACTAGCATTTTCCCCATCTCAATAGCTGCAGTGTGGGACTTCTGCCTGAATGATCTGGCTAATTGCTTCAGTTCTTTGCTTTGCTCGGGGCTGGGTGAGGAGGGGGCCTCCTGCTGGGTCAAAGGAGGGGAAGGAGTCTTCTCTTCTCAGAGCTACAATCAGTAGACAAATGATGAGTCTACCAACAGTACCCCCTTACACGGCTCTAGCCAGAGATCTCCCCCAAACCGCCAGCTGTTGGAACACACTGCCTGGCCGTCAGCTGGTGTGACACATTGGTCATTTGGGTTCAGGCATTGGCAGCCTGAGACTGGAAGGCCAGACGTGGGCTGAGGGTGAGGCCACCCGGGGGCTCGAACATACCCGCTGCCAGCCAGACCCAGAGCGGCCCTGAGCTCCCTTCAGCCTCTGGGTCTTCCACAGGGCCCAGGACTCAGCGTACACTGTGCACCTTGTTCGGTCGGGTCTTCACCTCCCTGCTGTCCCCTCTGCCGGGGCCCTGCTAGCAGCCTGACCTCCAGTCTGCATCCTGGCCTCCGCCAGGAGGAGTCCAGGGGCCTCCCCCTTCACCCTGTGTGGCCACCATGCCCACTCTGACCTGTGGCCACGTTCATGGCCAGACCTTTGCTGCACCCGATGCCCAGGGTAGATAGGAGCTGGCAATGGGGTCTTCCCATGTCCAAGTGCAGAGCGCCCCTCTGGACCCTTGCACCTGACACCCACCTCCAGCACATTTGCTTGATGACTCATTTTGGACAACTGTCTCTGGCCTTGGCCCTCTGTCCCAGGGACACCATTCTGGCTCTTGCTCCCAGGCTCCAAAGCTGTGCTCAGGAGGCCCTCCTCCTTTCCAGTCTGCCCAAAGGACTTAGTGGCTGGGCCTGTTTTCTATGTGCTTCCCCATTAGGAAAGAGGGCATGACCTTCTTTCCAAAGAAACGGTCCCTTAACTGACTCCTGGTTGACCCAGTGGTTAGCACCGCCTGTATTTTGCATCAAGACAATGAAGTCCACAGCCTAGGCTGGGAGTCCCACCAGCACCACCACTGCTATCTTCGTCAACATCTGAAGACATTACCAGGGGGGCTTCTCCTGACTGCCTTCTTCTCAATCCAAAGAGGAATGAACGCCTTTGAAGATACCGAGCTCCCTGTTCACTGAGGGCATCAGGCTGTCATCTTAAGTGTGGTGGAGGCAGTGGAGATGGGAAGGTGCTTGGCTCCTTGAGGAGGGGTGGAAGGGCCCACCTTGCACTGAAGTGCCAATGAGGTTGGCATGGAGGTACACACAAACCACAGGTGTGTGTGCCGATCCATCCGTTTATGGAGCTTGCGGATCCCTGCGCGGAAACGTTCCTGATTTCAATCACATATCACATCCACACCAGATAAAACCAGCTTGCTAAATTAGGTTTTCTGCACCATCCTGATGTGTGCCCTGGCATATAAAGTCATTCACTTAAAGGCAAATCAATGAGCCAGATGAGGTCCCCGGGCTCAGGAATTAGGCTCCATGCCTCTGCCTCAATTTTTTAGCTTCCAATTTAGCTAACATTTATTGAGCAACTATATTTGCCAGGCAATGAGCTCAGTGCTTCCACATATGCTATTTTATGAAGAGTTGTTAAGGCTCTGCAAGGGAGTAATATCATGGTCCCGGTAAAGAAGAGGATAAGTGACGGCCTCAAGGTCACCCGGCTGTCGGTGGCAGAGCTGTGCTTGGAGTCTGTCGCTACCCAAGACTGGCTTACAGGATGGAGTGCGGACTTCTCATCAGGACCCATGGCTTCTGCTGACACAACAGCTCTGGAGGAAAAAGTACATAATGAGCTCAGCTCCCAAGGCCAACCTGTGCACGCTCACCTGGGAAACAGGTATCCAGGTGGCAGACTGCGCCCCTTGAGGTGACCACTAGGAGGCACTGGCTCCTTTGGAGACAGACACACGCACTACACCAGAGCTGCCCGCAGCTCCTGGTGCCTCCCCCTCCCTGGCTTCAGTTTCCTCGCCCTGAGGATGGAGGCCTTCTACCCATCGCACCAGGGTTGTCGGAGGATCAGGCGGACGGGCCCACGATAATGTGAACTGCAGGAGGGCGGAGAGTTTGCCTAGGACAGTGCTGGCACATAGTAGGTGCTCAGTAAACACCGGTGGCCTGACTGGATGCCGGGACGCTGGCTTCCTTCCATGCTCCTCCCCACTGTGAATAGGCTCATTCTAGGACAGTGTAGAACATCCCCGGTACCCAAGATGCAGGGGGCTCGGCTCGAGGCTTCGCAGAGTTTTACACACTCACTCCTGAGAACAGCCACTGGCCCGCGGCAGCCTCATCTCCCCTCCCTCACTGTCACCCTCCACGTGACACGGCAGAAGCCCTAAGCCCTCCATCCTCTACATCAGAGTTCTAAAAAGTGTGACTTTTTTTTTTTAATTATTTTGGCAAACAAGGTTATGTTTAAAAATCTATGATTACAATCATTTCACGGATACTTTAACTGCAAAACCAAGAGGACGTGTTATCAGAATAAACGGCAGTCCTTTCGAAGAACAAACAGCTAGCAAACTTAGATTAACATATCTTACCCCCTCCAAAGGTTGGGCTTTAAAATTTTTTTTGAGTGCAGAAAAGTGATAATGTGGAATTTTATTTTATGATGTCGAATGGCAATTTTTTGTCCTTGATATAAATTTGTCAGTGTGAGGATCTATCTTCAAAGCACCGTGACCACAGTGGCAATAGAAAACATTCCGTGAGTGGCCTCGCCAGGGCGGCAGGAAGGGGCCCTCCCAGTTTACACCCAGCACAGTGCATCCTGGAGCCCAGATTCGACCCCCGGGCACGGGCAGGAATGGATCAGAGAAGCATGCCAAGCCAGGTGAGATGCCATCCCAGCCCCACCAGAATCTACGGACGGTGCCTGGGACCTGCTGCCCTAAATCACCCTCCACCCGCAAAGCAGGAAACGCGACAGCTCTTTTCAGGATCTTCAGAACGTGATACAATACCTCAAGGCCCAAGTCCCTCCCAACGTCAAACTATCACTCTGAGGTATCCTGAGGTAAAAGTTAGTATTTATTAAAGAAAAGCTGATCTAATCTCTAGTAAAGGTATCACAATGGGCTTATTGATTCTTTTTTTAAAGAAAAGTTACATTTTAAAAAGAAAAATGCCAATTTCACAAGCAACCTCCAGCGAGATTCCAGGCCCTTGGGTTAGCTCACAGCAATTCTGGTTTAAAAAAAAAAAGAAAGAAAAGAAAAAAATATTGAGAAAAGGGCTTTTCAAAGAGACATACAAGAAAGTAAATAAAATCAATTGAAAATACTAACAGAGAACCATTCATTTTGTTAAGTGTTATAAAAATGCCAAAAGTGTGGGGCACCTTGGTGGCTCAGTCATTAAGCATCTGCCTTCGGCTCAGGTCAGGGTCCTGGGATCGAGCCCCGCATCGGGCTCCCTGCTCAGCAGGAGGCCTGCTTCTCCCTCTCCCACTCCCTCTGCTTGTGTTCCCTCTCTCGCTGTGTCTCTCTCTGTCAAATAAATAAAATCTTTTTTTAAAAAAATGCCAAAAGTCCATCCTCTTCCCAGGTTCTAGGGCTTAGGATGCTCCCTTTTCTGGAAACTGATATCAGTAGGGAAGGAAATAAAATAAAGAGCAAAATGATGAACACCATTTTTTTCTTTTTGAAGGCCCTGAGTGATCATGGACTGGTGAAGACATAATCTCATTAACTATATAGTCAGGGTCTCCTTATCTCACTGTTAGAGGATTTGTGTCCCCTTAATGCCCGCAGTTCTTTTTCACGCCGCTGGGAAGGATGAAGAGGTAGACCAGATGAAGAGCGGTTTATTGAGCAATCCTATAAAGCTCCTGGAGAGGGAGGGGGCCCGAGTGGGTTGTCCCCAGGGTTTCTAAGTTTAGGGGTTTTTATAAGCTCTTCTGTGGAACTATCTTAAGCAATCAGGGTGTGCTGAGTTGTGTCAATCAGGGCTTTGGTCACGTATCTGTCTACCTATTAGGTTAATATTCACATGCTGATGGTCCTTTTTTTTTTGCTGACATCTGAGGGCTTAAGTCTTAACTGCCCCTTGCCTGTGATATTGACAAATGCTTTTGTGGTTAACTGTCTTATTCTAGGATGTTTTGCAGAAGTCATTTCTGCAAAGGCTGCAGATCAAAATGTTAGTACGATTCTGTCTAAGCTGCAGAACAGGAAGTCAGTGCTGTTCTACCTTAGCTATCCCAACTCCATATTTTCTTGTTGGGAACTCTGCCCCTGACTACCTAACTGTCCAACTAACTCCTAACATTACCATCTCAGGTGCTGGGCACAGGAGTTGTGAGCTCTTTGTTGTGAGAATCTTCTGGAAGAAACCGTGCCCTCACTGGGACCCAAGGTTGTATCCTGTGACTAAGATTCTCCGTTAGTCAAAATGCCTGGGCTTTGTCGGGGTCCCAGCAGAAAATAGGTGGCATGCTCAGCTTGGGTAAGTGAGGAGAGTTTACAAGGGGGTGGGCAAGGTGTAGGGACACCATGAAAGATGGTGTAAGACTCCCGGCCTGAAGGAAGGAGGGGAGGGGGCACATACAGGAGTCTGGAGACCAAAAGAGCTATGGTTTTCTTTCATGGTGCCAGCTAGCTCATGATGACACCACAAGGAGAGAAGCAAGGGAAAATAGCACCCTCCTTAACTTTCCTCCTTCCCTGGGATCTCCTACTGGTGTTCCCCATTAGCCAAACCTAACTGGAAGTCAGAAGACAAAAACCCTCTTGGTTCATACATGTCACCCTCTCAGAGCTGGGAATCTTGGGACAGAGTATCTTCATTCACTGGGACTTTGATTTATATAGGAGTTCAAGGGGTCAGATATTAACTAGATCTAGAAATATATATCTGCAAATGGAAGTGTTGTTTTAATTTAAATAGGTATTTAAAATGTAGCTATGTCTGGCTAAATTTGGAGACAGTACTTGGGATCTGGTGTGGTACCACACAGTGTCTTCAAACCCAACCCTGGATAAAATTTCCCCAAGTTCCTCAAAAAAAGGACCAGTCGGACCTATGAGTTTAAGTCCAGTAGAAATGTTGGAAAGTAAGGAGCACTCGCACCATTGAGAGCAAGATGGGCATTCATATAGCAGTCAGAGGCAATGAGCACAGGAGCCTGATGACCGGGGTCATGATGGGGCTAGTATCACTTAAACCCAAGGGCTGTAGTGGGAAAAACTCCACAGCCATTGAGGAGAATGTATGGGCCCCCGGAGACTCCCTGGGCGGACAGGAGGGATATGTGAATGTTAAATTTAATAAAGGGAAACCTCACTAAAGTGGACCCAGGAGGCTAGAAGAGGAGGCTGAAAGGAGGAGCCCTACCACTTAATGTCAATTATAGGAAAAATTGTCAATTATAGACTCCAACAGAAGAATCTCAGCCAGAAAGAATCATCAAATACAGGCCCAACAGGGAAAGCTATACATTGTATCTCCTATAAGAATCTGACAACCCCTATAATTCAGCCAATGAGAAACCATCGTCATCCTGAACTCCTGCTTTTCTCCCATGGACTTTTGTTCAAAACAACCCCTCCCAACTTCCTCCTTCTCCATAAAGTATGTTCCTCTCCTTTGTTTGTTGGACTTACCTATGGTTTTGCCTTAGCTTGCTTGTCCAGAATTATAATTCTTTGCTACTCCCAAATGAACCCATTTTTTGCTGGTCAAACTACTGGTAGCTCTATTTTTTAAAGCTTTATTTATTTATTTGATAGAGAGTGTGTGTGAGGGGGGGCGCAGAGGGAGAGAGAATCTCAAGCAGACTCCCCACTGAGCATGGAGCCCAACATGGGACTCGATCTCACGACTCTTGAGATCATGACCTGAGCTGAAACCATGAGTCAGACGCTCAACCCACTGAGCCACAGAGGTGCCCCTGGCAGCTTTATTTTTAAGGTTAACAGTTTGGGGAACTAGACAATCCATCGGTGGAAGTCCAGGGCCAGGCTCATGCTCCACCGCCCCACTGCATGCACACTCGCACACCCATGCCCACTCATACGCTGATGCTACCCTATCGGTCTGACCTTGCAAGCAGCTGAAGTATGAGCAATCTCTAGGTGACCTGACCACATGTCTTGCCATCACTAACTTCGGGGAAATCTGACAGCAGTGGCAGAGCTTTTCAATACCACTGATCCCAATTTCACAGCCTTCCTCTCTCACTCCTCAAACCCATCCAACTGCAGCTAGCCCTGACCTCCTGTGGTGGGACCTCCCAAATAACCTGGCAGCCTTGTTGAACCATCTCAGAAAGAATCACACACACATCCTGTGGGCCACGTGCTCTCAGTCTTGTATCAACAGTGCTCTAAGTACATCGTTATTTCCCTGTTTAAGGCAAGAAAACTGAGGCTCGGAGTAACTGAGCAAATCTGATTCCGACCACAAGTCCTTCTTTGTTATTGCAAGTTCCCATTAACGTCAGAAGAGGAAGACTGACTCCGGTTCCTTTGGGCTTTGTTGTCCTGAGCTCCCGGTCAAATTATGTGCAGTAGAGAGACAGCACGCTGTTCCCAAATTGCTGAATGGCAGAGCAGAATTTTACACCCTCATCTTTACACATCTTCCACAGACTGCCTCGATCAGATGTGAACTGGTATTTCTAAGAGACAAGTAACGAAGGGGATGCTTCTGCATCTGCCTTTTGAGGAGTAAAGCGGCAGCTCCCTCTGACAGCGCATTGTTCTATTGTTCCTTTCAACTCAGGGACGGAGCTGACAGGTCCCCAGAAACTGTGCCTCCGCCATCCTCCCACACCCCCTGAGAATGCACCTGGAAAGAAAGATGCCAACTCCAATGGATGGGGGCTAAGAAGTCCTGAAGCTCAGGCATAATGAAGAGCAGCTGGATGGGGCTGGGTCCCCCAGAACCAGACTCTGGGACAAGGATCTGGGAACAAGTCATTTACATGGGATGAGAAGAGAAGAGTAGGGAATAACATAGGGAAGAAAAGGAAGCCAACACGCTTTCTGGTGTGGGCAACTGGGCCTCAGCTCCTCGGGGAACCTCTGGGAGACTGTGGGGAACATGCGTCAGAGCTGTCACACCTGAGGGCGAAGAAAGTGGACATTTAGCTACTCATCCTTTCCAGGGGCTGGCTGAGGACTGTTCCCAGGGGTGTTAACTCCCCGGCAGTCCTGCCCTCTGGCCAAGCACGCTGTGACGGGAGAAGGCGCTCGGGTAGAGGGACCCGGTGCTTGCAGTGGAAAACTGTCACGGGGGAGGAGAATGAATGGTTCCTTCAAGGGGACAGGAACAGGGCAGCTCTGTTCCCGTTTCCTAAGTTCCAGGTCGGGGGAAGTGAAGACAGAGGAAGACTCAGAGAACACGGTGGAACTGTCTGTCCGTGTGGGCAGGACATTGTTTTCTTCACCATCTCTGCACCTGTGTCCTCAGGGGTTCAGTGAGGCTAACGGCGTTCCCTCTCCTGTGGGGTTGGAGTGGGATCACAGGGGTCAGTATGTGTGCAGCATTCGGAACAGTGTCTGGCACAGAGATGCTCAGTAAATGACTCAGCTCGGCCTGGTCCACAGTGTTGAGAATACATGGGAAGCCCCATTCCCACCCATGAGGTAGAGATTGGAATCACTCTTAATGCCTTAATCCTGGGGCTCAAGAATGCCAGGAGACTCCTTCCTCACTGAGTTGGACAGACCTCAAGCCCTGGGACAGCCCTCGCCTCCTAGACACCTCCTGGTCACTTGCCTTCCTGCAACCACCAGCCCTATCGAGCCATCTCTAGCATCAGCTTCTGCCTTGCTGTTCTGCCCAGGGTTTACACCCCTCCCCCGAGGCAAGGAACCTCGCCCTGCACCCCTGCCCTGTGGCCCAGCAGGCAACCCCTCTGCTGGAGGGGGAGGTTGGTGTGGACCTTGAATCCCACTCCCCAGCTCTGCTGGGGTCCTGTTCCAAGGAGACAGCTGCACTCTCACCTACCCTTGCTGGGGTGACACCCCAAGGGGTCAAGTTCCTGAGACACCCGTGACAGTGCCGGGGTACACCTTGCTGAGCTATCACCCCCCCCAAAGGATTCGGGAGAGGGAGCCCAGCATGAGCATCTGAGCACCATCAGCCTTGTCCTCCTATCCCACAACCGAAGCCCCCAACTACAGAGTTAGGGACTCACTGAGTTCATGGACTCTGTTTCTGATGCCCCAGGTCCTGCAGACCCTTTGGCAGCACCAGGGCTTTCCTTCAGCCTCCTGTGAGTCACACCTGATGAAGTCCAGCTCTGTTCCCAGCACCTGGGCCACCCCTGCTTTGCCTCCTGTGTTCTCACAGCCTTGAGCCCACCCCAGCTGGTCCTCTCCTCCGGGCTTTGTGGCTACCAGTAGTGGCTCTTCCCAGGACAGGGGTGTGGGGAGGCACACCTGGGGGACCATCAGAGAAGACTGCTTCCATCTTTTTTTTTTTTTTTAAGTTTTTTTTATTTATTTATTTGAGACAGAGAGAATGAGAGAGAGAGAGCACATGAGAGGGGGGAGGGTCAGAGGGAGAAGCAGGCTCCCCGCCGAGCAGGGAGCCCGATGCGGGACTCGATCCCAGGACTCCAGGATCATGACCTGAGCCGAAGGCAGTCGCTTAACCGACTGAGCCACCCAGGCGCCCAAGACTGCTTCCATCTTAGTGGTCCTTTTCCTACTCAGATTCTAGAACACAGGTTGGCTGATGCTAGTCTTCTTTGAAAAGGCAGTCACCTTTGCTGGGACACAGTAACGGACAGAAATTCGCTGCAAAGCTAAATGATGGGGAAATGTAAGGGTGACGGATTCTCTTATGGGCGCCTGGCCATCGACAGGTGGTGTCCAGAACCGGTGTGTTCAGCATCTTTATTAAGGATCTGGTTGAAGGAACATGAACAGCACGGCTCATCATCTCTTTTTTGACTTTGAGAACATTTCACAAATAATACATGTTTATTATAGAAAAAGCAGATAGGCCAAAGGAAAATAAAGAAAAATGACTCTCCGTCTCACTATTCTGAAATAACCACCCTTCGTCATGTTTCTGTGCAAATCTGCCATACCTACTACATGCACGTATATAAATAAATGTCCAGCTAAAATTCTGGACCTAAGGCTTTTTTTTTTTAAGCCTTGATGCTTAAAGTTTTGATACAGTTTTTGTCCAGAAAGTGATAGAAACTAGAATTGACCTTAAGAGTAAACTGTTTATTTTGGGAAAACCCTTTGAACAAAACATTAAGCAAATACCTCCCTCCTGCAGCTCTGGGGGAATGAACTGATATTGAACTATTGTACTCGCTGCCGTTGTCCACTTGGAGGCCATTAGGGCCCACCCAGTTCACTGAAGGAGAAATGAGCATTTGTGCCGTCACCCAGAAAAGAATAATCCCGAGACAGAAAGCAAGCTAGGGTTACAGGTGAGCCTCAGAGGCCTGCCTCCCTCTCCCCACATCCTGGGGCAACTGGACGCACCTCACAGGCCCAGACAGCACAGAGACTTCCTGTGGGGAGGGAGATGGTCTCCAGCTTGGTAGAGGTGGCAATAAGGCAGTGCGGGTCCCTAGGGGAGCCCAAGGATGGGCCTGGGCTGGGAGACCGAAAGCACTCATTTCTGGTGGGATTTGTCAATTTTGCTCTGAGGGGTGGTTCCTTTTGGAACTTGATTCCCCAAATCTGTTGAACAGTCAGAGACTAGTCCTAGCTGTGCTGCGTAACGAAGGGGAGAGCTCTTCCGGGCTGGAGTTAGAATGGTAAAGAGAAGGGCGGTGGTGGCCCCCTTAAGGCCAGCCTGGAGGTACCACGAGGGCCAGCAGAAGGTCACCAGTCCCAGATAGAGAGCTGGACCTGCATCCTGGCGCTTGCAGGGAAGCAGAGGCAGGACAACGTGGGCAGGCCATGCCCTGGAAGACTCTCAGAAATAGCCAGATGACCCTTTGAGAGAGGCTTTGTCCCTGAGATCAAGCAAAACCAAGATTTGGAGCCTCTGTAATTTACAGCATTAGTTGAGCTATGTTCTCCCAGGCTGGTGAAGTCTACAAATAGATATTTGACAAAAGTAGACATGTCCTCTACCTCTTGCTTTGAAATCGCTTCCCCACCCTCACCACCTCAACAATATATTGTGTGACACTTTCCATATCAGTAGATAGGGACATTGTCACTTTCATAGATGAATCATGTTCCTCTTTATATACGTATAACTATAATTTATTTAAGCATTCTTTTTGTTGAAGCCACTTGAAAACAGAGTGGATTCGAGATAAGCAAGGCAGGGATGTGGAGGAAGGTGAGCACTGGCCTTTCAGTGCAGCGGTTCGGGGCTCCTGGGGCAGGGCTCATTTGGCTTGTTCTCGGAGTCATGCCCCTGGACCCAGGTACCTGCCCTCAGCCGGGTCCCTCCCTCTCTCTGTTGCTGCTGCTGCTGGTCTGTGGCCAGACTGTATCCCACTCTTTGCTTGGCTTCTTAGGGAAGAAAGAGATCAGAAAAAAGGGGTGTGGCATAGTGTTCTCTATCAACCCCTTCCACGGTGAAGTCTTTCGGTGGAAGATGGTGGATTGAACACCAACTCCTCTACTTCTCTAGGGCCCACTGAAATAATAATGATAAAATCTTTTAAAGGACAAAGAGAACAGGGGGAAGAACAGCAACAAATGGGAGATATCAAGAAGTTGTAGAGGATGTAAAGCGGAAGGAGGTGCGGTAGGTGTTTCATCAGGGAGGAGGAAGCTATGCCTGCAAGTCCTTCCAGAGGTTGTTACCTATGGGAGCAGAGAGAAGACAGCTCATGTGCTCTGCCTGAGGGCCCCCAGGCAGGTCAGGGCTCGGAGGCACGGGGTACCATGGAGAGCCTAGGTGGAGCTCAGGGCTGCACACAGAGATCCAAGGGGATATGCTTGGCAACCAGACTCTCTAGTGGGATGTGAAGAGTCTGCCCACATTTCCATTTCCTCCTTCCCAACAGAACCCTGCCTTGTTAGACCAACCCCTCTTCCACATAACATGTGCTTCAAGGGGAGACCCGATCCCAGGTCTGGCAGATGAAACTTGATTAGTCTGAACCAGTCAGCACAAGACAGGTCACATGGGCTCTAAGGGTGGGCTCATGATGCAGGCTGACCCAATACGATAGAAGAAAAGCACTAATAGAGATTTTCTCTCACTTTCTTCAGTTGGATATGGACATGTAAAACTGAAGACTTCTCAAACTTTCATGTGTGTTATGAATCATGTGGGGATCTTATTAAAATGCAGATTCTGATTGGTAGGTCTGGAACAGGGTTTTGGATTCTGCATTTATGACGAGCTTTTGGGCGATACTGATGTCTCGGGTCCAAGGACCATACTTTGAGTAGTAAAGGGATAGCT
The DNA here is from genome assembly GCF_002201575.2 of Neomonachus schauinslandi. Classification (NCBI taxonomy): domain Eukaryota; kingdom Metazoa; phylum Chordata; class Mammalia; order Carnivora; family Phocidae; genus Neomonachus; species Neomonachus schauinslandi. Next base: position 25,809,441 of record NC_058406.1, read on the forward strand.
CATTTCTTTTGGCACAATTTTATGGTCATGAAGGGAACCAATTCATGTGAACAGATGTTGGAGAGAGCAAAGCAAAGAGCCTGAAAAACTCTTAAATTCTACATGGCACCATTGAACCACTGATCCATACTGTATCCTGAGCGCTCCCTACTTTTGAACTTCTAGTTATATGGAATACTATTTTTGCTTAAGCCAGTAAAAGTCAAGGTTCCATCCATTACAGCTATACTCTGGAGGTGGTGATGAGAAGATTATTCTCTGGAGAAGGAAAATGGGAACAGACAGGATTCAGGATCATTGGATGTAGGGGAAGGAGAGGCTGGGAGCCAGGTATAATACTGAAAACAGGAATTAATTAACAATCTGTGCATGCATGAGGCATGAAGGAACTTTCAGAATGGTAGAAATATAAAAATTCACTTAATATACAGTTAAGATTTTTACACTTTACTATGCATAAATTATACCTCAATAAAAATATTTTTTTAAAGCTGCACATGGAAAGGTGATATTCCCTGGCCCCTCTCCCATGTCCCATGTCCAGCCTTTTAGAAGCCAGGACTATGCCAACCAGGCAAGAGATTGAAAAGTTCTTTTCTGGGGGTGCCTGGGTGGCTCAGTTGTTAAGTGTCTGCCTTCGGCTCAGGTCATGATCCCAGGGTCCTGGGATCGAGCCCCGCATCGGGCTCCCTGCTCCGCGGGAGGCCTGCTTTTCCCTCTCCCACTCCCCCTGCTTGTGTTCCCTCTCTCGCTGTGTCTCTCTCTGTCAAATAAATAAAATATCTTTTAAAAAAAAAAAAAGAAAAGTTCTTTTCTGGCTAAGTGGAATGGCCCCAAAGAGAAGACTCACATACTGTCATTTGAAACTTTCCAAAAGAAACAGTCAGTTTGGCATCTGATCGTCCTATGGTGAAAACCTACCAGTTGTTAATCCTCCTGCCCCAGCCCCGCACACAGATTTCAATCATCTATTTAGTACCTATTTCATGAATGGGCACAAAGGATTACTAGACACTTGAAAAAATGCACCAATATATCATAGAAAGAATTTTAAAAATTTTAAGAAACAATTCTGATGTCAAAACAGGGGGGGAAAGAACTGAAGAAAATAGAGATAATGCAAGACTCAGAAGAAAACTTTAAAATAACATAGAATTAGTACCCTTAGAGCCATAAGAGAAGATACTTCTTCCATTAAAGAATAGGGTTTATTTAAAAAGAGACGATTAGGGAACAGGAAAGAACTGTTAGAAATTAAGAATAGAAGAGAAAAAATATGACAATTCTATAAAGGCTTTGGAGGATAAAGATAATGAAATTGATTAGAAAGCAGAACAAAAAGCGATGGGAAATATGGAAGAAAATGCAAGAGCTTTAGATGACCAATCAGCAAATCCAATATCTGACAAAGAGAAAAATTAGAATGAGAGAACAGAGAAAAAAGAAGAAATTGTCAAAGAACTGGGTTAAGAATATTTCCTGGAACTAGACTGCAGCTTCTACCTCAGAGATTATATAAATTTTCAGGACATCAGGGATAAGAAATAGATCCTAGGGGCCCCTGGGTGGCTCAGTCATTAAGGGTCTGCCTTTGTCTCAGGTCATGATCCCAGGGTCCTGGGATCGAGCCCCGCATTGTGCTCCCTGCTCAGCAGGAAGCCTGCTTCTCCCTCTCCCACTCCCCCTGCTTGTGTTCCCTCGCTCGCTGTGTCTCTCTCTGTCAAATAAATAAATAAAATCTTTAAAAAAAGAAAAAGAAAAAGAAATAGATCCTAAAAGATTCCAAAGAGAAAAAAATTGTATGTAAAAGACAGATCATCAGAATGGCCTTTAACTTCTCAAGCATAGAACCGGAAGTTAGAAGACAATGAAACAATTAGTGCAATAACATTTTGAAATAAATATTACTTTCAGCCTTGAATTTTATATTCAGCCAAACTAGAAATTGTGTGAGGACAAAATAAAAATATTTTCAAACACAAAAGCTTGGAAAAAATTACTTTTCACACACCCTTCCTTAAGAAGGTCCTGGAGGGTGTGCTCCAGCAAAATTAGGGAGTAAGCCAATAAAGAGTAATATGGACAATTAAGAAATGGTATATCCAACTCAAGACAGGAGTAAAAGAAGTCCCTGGAGGATAGCTGTGCAGGAGCCTACAAATTAACCAGCACAATTGGAATCGAGAGGAAAGAATTCCTTACAGTAGAGGTCTCCAGGAATAAAAAAGGGGGAGGGGATGATAAAATATGTGACATGATGGAATTTTTGTAAAAATTAATGATATGTGGATGATATTTGATTGATGATAGATCTGATTGATTTTTTTAACTTTAAAGATATATACGTAGAGAAGGATGCAAGGAAAATACTAGGCAACTCTAAGAAACTCTAAGAAAAAGCAAAAACTTCAAGAAGAAAAATACAGTTGCAATAAACTCTGATCACTTATCTAAGTAAAAACAATGATAGGACTAAATGGTTTGGTGGGGTTGGGGGGTGAAGATGGTGAGAGCTGCTCTAAGAAAGCTACATTCTCCCAACCCACAAATCACAAAATACAAGTATAGGCATAAATATAGAAATACAGATTTAAAGTTAAATTAAAGAAATATGTGAAAGTGTTTTAAATGCTCTCCTCTGGGGAGATTGTGAAGGGACTGTTCTTATTCACTATAAGCCTTTTGTTATTTGCTTTATTTTTAACCGTATGCATATATTGTTTAAAAAAATTTTTTAGAAGTTAGAAAATATTTTTTAAGTTGATGAACGAATGAATCAGAAGATCACCAGGCACGTGTCAGAGATCAGGGTTCTGTTCTGGTCTCTCCACTAACCAACTGAGTGGCCGTCAGCAAGGCATTGAATCTCTGGGGTTCAGTGCAAGGCAGAAACTCTCTAAGCTTTCCTCCATGTCTCTATGACCTGAAGGCCCACCAGAGTTAGACAGGTCTATGCCCAGACTTGGTGCCTTCTCAGGGTCACCTTGAACAAATGACCTCTCTTCCCAACTGCCAGCTTCTGCAAAATGGAGGTAATGATACCACCTTCAAAGAAGGCATCAGGCGGGTCACACGTGGGGCTGTGCCCACTGCACAGCCTCCTAGATGCTCACTAGATATCAAGGACTTGAAACATGTGGGCTGGAGAAAGATCAGATCAAAACAGGCAAGATCGTGTCGGGGAAGCTGCGACGCCAGGCAAGACCAGCAAGGTGTTTGCTAGTTATGATCTCTGTAATGGTTCCTCCTCCCTCCCTTCTGGGGGCTTCTCCTGTGACAGTGATCATGCCCAAGAATCCTCCACTAAGTGGCCAGAGTAGAGGAGGGGCCTGATGACATGGTGTTCCTTGGGTATGTGCCCCAAAACTGCCTACACTCAGAAGACATTTTCCCCCACCCCCCTTCATTTTTATAATCAGCATTTGCTTAACATGGACAAACGGATTTTTCTTTCTGAAAGTTCAGTCTGTGATTTCCATGCCCCCAGTGGCCTCTGGGATCCCGTTCTGCTCAGGCAAGAGCGCTCTTTTCAAGCCATCAGTAGGGGAAAGATGACAAGGCTTTAATGAAGTCAAGTCATCATTTTTTCATGGCACATGAGACTGCAGGCTCAGCTGGGGAGGGAACGTGTAGACGCTTTCTTTCGCCTGATCTCCTCTGTAACCCACCCCCCACTACATCTTGTCGCCAACACTGCTCTGGGAGCCGCTTCACGTAAACAAGCCCAATGCTGCAGAGTTCCCTGAGGCCACTGGCTGGACTGCTAAGGAGGACACTGAGGTCTGATGCCATTAATCACCAAGACACACACTTGCAGATTCTTGGCTCAGCTGGGAGCTCCCTCTCCTCCCTGCCCACAAGAGAATGAATCTGTCGATTTTCTCCCTGTGATTCAACCGGCAGCTAATATTAACAGGGCTTAAATCATCGCGACTCCCAGAAGTCAGGTTTTCACTGGTTTTCCTACAAATGAGCTACCAAATTTAACCAGAAATGCTTTCTATTTAAATAAAGACTATGCATCCATTTGGAAAAATATATTTCAAGGTCTAGTTAATATCTGACCCCCTGAACTCCTCCCACAGTCCTGTAAAATTCAAAAGCTCCAGGAAAGGAGATACTCATCTGCTGATACGAATTCACATCCCTGAAAGGGGAAAAAAAGGCTCCTTTCATACAGAGGATGGCTTTGGATACAGCTCTGAACAGCTTTGAAAAACCTGCCACTTATGTGGCATGGGGAGAAAATGCAAAGGATTAGGCTATGACCCCAATCTTCCTAGGGAACCCAATGATATCCTAGTTGGTGCTCTAGGCCAGGATTCCTAAACTTAAGCCTGCATCAGAATCACCTGGAGGGCTTGTTAAAACGCAGATTGCTGTGCCCCACCTCCAAAGTTTCTGATTCAGGAGGTGCGGGGCGGCTCCAAGAATCTACATTTGTAACAAATTCCCAAGTGATGCTGATGCTACTCGTCTGGGGACCACACTTGAGAGGCAGTGCCCTGGACCTTCTGGACCTTCCTGAATGGTCACACCAGGAGTTAGTTCTGAGGGGACTCTGTTGCCAGTCTGCCCTCTCCCCACCCTCTCCCCACCCACTCAGTTGTGGAAATCTCCTTGAGCTGGTCCTGAGGAGAGCTGGTTACTGTTGAAGAACCTCGGCTCCAGCCTGTCCCTTGCAGGCTGAGCTTGTGCTGAACTTGGCCCAGTGCTGGGGGCGTCTGATGGCCTAAGATGAGCCTTGGGCACCTGCCTGCGCCATGAGTCACAGCTTTCCCAGCCTCTGCAGAGTGGGTTCAGCCCAAACGGCTGGGTTCAACCTTGGTTTGCTGGCCCAGCACCTTGACTGAGGTCCAAGCCTTTGCCCACTCCTCCCCTTTCCAAGGGGTTGGAACTGGTGTCTTGCTTCTCTCTCCCCTCAGGCAGGGGCTGGGCAATGCCCCCTTTGGATGAGAAGCACCGTGCCTGTCTGACCTGAGGGCTGCAATCACACACACATCCAACCCCATCCTGTGGTGGGCTCTCCCAAGAACTAACACCTTTAACACTGGCTTGGTCATAACTGAGGGGCCCACCGAGATTCTGATGCCTGGCACGCTTTTGAGGGGTAGCAAACTCCAGATCAGCACCTCTACCCCTGGCTTCGCTCTGCCTGGCATCTCAACTACCTGTGTTTCCCCATAGCTGACTCCCCCCCACTTCTCCCCCCACCCCTTGCAACATCTTGATTATGACACCTGTAACTGCTCCTCCTCCTTCCCTTCTGGAAGCTTCTCTCATGACAGTGACTGCATGCAAGAACCCTCCACGAAGTAGCCTCAGTCACAACTCCATGATTTCTTAGCACTACCTGGCAGAGACTGCCTGATTTCCTAGCCACCTTTGCCATGGCTGATAATGAGTTGTAGCTGTAAGTCATACAGACTCATGGTGAACAACAGGAGCTCAGGAAATAAATCTGAGTTTGATTTCCTGCTCTTCTGCTTGCTGGCTCTGTAACCTTGAGCAAGCCTCTCAGCCCCTCTGAGCCACAAGCTTCATCTGCAAATAGAGATTGGAAGAATACCTAATGCTAAGGATAGACGAGGGTTGAGTGAGCGAAGGTATAGACGGAGTTACACGGGTTTCCAGCTGCTGTTGTAACTAACTACCCAAACTTAGTGTCCTAAAACAGAAATGTATTCTCGGATAGTCCTGGAGGCCAGGCACCTAAAGAGTCTTACCAGGCTCAAGTCAAGGGGTCAGCTAAGTTGGTTCCTTCTGGAGGCTACAGAGGAGAATCCATTCCTTACGTCTTGCAGCTTCTGGTGGCTGCAGGCATTCCTTGGCTTGTGGCTGCATCACTCCAGTCTCAGCTTCTGTTGTCACATCACCTTCTTTTCTGAGCTGACTCTCCTTCTGCCTTCCTACACTACATTTAGGGCTCACCCAGGCAATCCAGGACAATCTCTCCATTTCACGATCCTTAATTCAGTCACATCTGCAAAGTCCCTTTGCCATCGAAGGTGACATTAACATGTCCCAAGGGTTAGGACCTGGACATTTTGGGAAACCATTATTCAGCTTACTGCAGGTGCTAGACAGAGTGCCTGGAATATAGAAGCTCCATAAATTACTGCTACTCTTCATCTTCCTGCTATTGTTACCATTGGGATGTCTGTTTGTCCCCTAATCCTGCCCCAGCACGATTCCTCAAATCGCCACCCAGTCAGCACAAGGTTGGGTTTCTATAGGTCCAAAGAGCACAACTATGTGAGACTTAAATAATGCTCAGAATGTTTAGCTCTTATACCATCTATAAAATTCTTCATTCCCCAGAGTGTGCATCTAGAAGAGGTAGGAATTCTCAGTGGAGTGCAATAAAGCCATCCCCCACCATGAACTTTTAACAACTTCTCAGAGCAAGATGATGCTCTAATGAGTCCTCTGAGCTCTCTGGATGCATCCCTAAGCCAGCTTCCTCTGGACATTGCATCTGAGATTCCTTTCAAGGATGAGGCTGAGTGCTGCTCTCCTTCCAGCTGACAAGAGCTGAGCAAGGAGCCTCCCTCAGGCTTTTATCCTAGGGGATAGCTGTGGATAAAAGGCTGCCATCCTCACATCTATCCATATCTGTCCACAGGTTGCATCTTACTGGATCAAACTTGACCTGAGTGCCTCCTCTTAGAGCCTCACCGCTTGTTGTCTGTTTGGACCCTGGACACTAATGGCAGTGACTTTCAAGTGCAGGGAGCATATAGAGCCACAACACTCCTGGGCTGTGGAGTGGCCAATTCTGAACCAAGTTCTGTTCATGATTCCAGAAATAGAGCCATGGAGGAACCAAGGCCAATGAGAGGAGATGGTCAGAGAGAGAGACAGAGAGACCAATAGGTGTACCAATCAAGGCCAGTAGCCAGAGTCAGCCCCTGGAGAAAGAGCCAAGGCAGAGAGAGACTGGTGGGATATGGGAGGACGGGCTGTAGTCATCTGACTAATTCTGGACCTTTCTTACCAGGATCTCTTCTGAAGGCTCAGCTCCCAAGGGTTTAAAGACCACAAATACTTGGCATTGGAAAGCCTATACCCAGGCAGTTCCCTGAAGCTAAAGATGTCCAGTGGTCAATTGTGCCAAGATAAACATCTACCATTAATATCCCTAGGGCACATTCTTAGGGATCTCTCTCTAGAACTAACAGTCTCTTGTATTCCATGGGATCTTGTCTTAGTCAGCTTGGACTGCTATTACAAATACCACAGACTGGGAGGCTTAAACAATAAATATTTGTTTCTTACAATTCTGAAGCCAAGAAGTAAAAAATCAAGGTTTCAGGATGGTTGGGTTCTGATGAGTGTCCTCTTCCTGTTTGCAGACTTCTGACTTCTCATTATATCTTCACATAGAGAGAATGATCATGGCTGGCATGGCTTCTATGGGCACCAGTCCCATTCATGAGGGCTCCATCCTCATGACCCAATCACCTCTCAAATGTTCCCCCTCTAAATGCCACCACATTGGGAATTAGAACATCAGCATAGGAGTTCGGGTGAGGAAGGGGGACTCATTCAGTTAGTTGCAGGCATCTTCTACATGCACAGTCCTTTTCATCCATCAGATGCTCCTAAAGCTAACATAGGGCCCACCAGCTCTTGGAGTTTCAGAGTTGGGACCACATGATCTCCAATCCTGGGCGCCCAGCTCAGGCCCAAGGCTGAGCTCTCTGCTGAGGACCCTGACGGGAATTTCAAGCTGAGATAATCACGGCAATTTCCATTGGGTCTGCCTTGCTGCCAGCTCTTTGGTCCCTGAGCCAAGCGTCCTGCTCTCTTGAAGCCTTACCACCTCCCTTCCCCCTTAGCCTACCCCCCAACCCCACACCACTTCCAAGAGATTCCCCCAACTTAACCTTCAAGGAAACATGGAGGCCACCAGGTGGGAATTTCCCCACCTTTGCTCCCATCTTCCTTCACACCATGCTCTCAGTGAAGGAGAGGAGCAGCAAGAGGAGCATGAGTAAAGTGCTGGGCTCTGGAGGCTGTCCATCAGCGTCAAGAGCAGGTACTGCCTCTTATTAGCTGTGTGACCTTAGGCGATTCGCTTTTTGTTCAAAACAGGATAGCAGCCGCACCCTCCACTTCATAGAGCTGCTGAGGAGGAAATGAGGAGTTAGCATATATAAAACAGTGTCTAGCACAGGGTATGAACTGAATAATGTAAGCAGTGATTATTATTTTCGTGTAAGAAGCACAACATGTAAACAGAGATAAAGCAGTGTTGCGAATGTGAACTCTGAAGTCCTGGCTGTGTTATTTTTTAGTTCTGGGACCTTGAGGAAGTCACTTAGCCTCCTTGACCTTCAGATTTTTCATTTGGACAATGAGGACATGACAGTGCCTGTCTGAGGCATGAAAAGACATGATCTGTGTGAAGTTCTCAGCGTGAAGGATGGGGCACAGAGAGCCCTCCATAAATTGTGCTTCCTCTTAGAGTGGTGGCCTCCTTCATGTCCCCTCTCCAGGGCTGGTCTCCGGCACATGCATCCAGGGCCCACCTCCGTCCTGAGGGAGCTCATCCACTGATTACCACCCATGCCCACTCATGTGCCTTCAATACCCCTCTCCTCTGGGCCCCGCCCTTCAGGCTCCCCCAAGAAAGAAAACCTGCTTTCAATCTGTTATTAAACCCCCACCCTATCCTCCTCCTCTTTCCACTCAGAGCTTCTAGAAAAGGTGGTCTACCCTTGACTGCAGGCTTCATTTACTCACAATGGGGCTATTGCAGGCTTTTACTGTTTCCCACCAGATGTCTGGGATCTCTTAAGGACATCTTAAGATAATGAAGTCCTGAGTGTTTGTGAGTTCTCTGTTGAGACGTTTGTCTTCTGTCTGTTGAGTTTATTTGGGCAGTTGAACATCTCATACCTTCTCTACAAGCGAAGGTAGTGATGTACCATTGGTGGTTAGGACTGCTTTGCCAGGTGACTGTAATCAGCCTCAGGGTAGAGCAAGTCTTCCAGGCCTCTCCTGGGAGCCCTCTGGGGATGATCCTGGGGTGGGGGCACTATGGGGGTGGACAGAAGCGGGTTGACTGGGGAAGGCAGAAGGCAAAGACAAACTCTGCAAAGGGATAGGACCTAAACCATGAACAAAATGGAGAGGCAAGCAGTAGTCATTGTTTTTCCACTAAATTCCAAGGGAAAAAAAACTCTACAAGAGCTCAAGTTTCAACAAAGATGATGAGAAGCAGATTAAAGGAAGCCCTTTCTGGTGCTGGGGCAGGAGGGTGAGAGCAGGGAAAAGTGTGGCTGTGGCCCTCGGAAGAAAACCTTGGAGAGGAAATGAGCCCCATCCTGGGGTAGCCAAGACCCCCCACGCCAATATCCACTAACCCAGGAAGCTCTCTCCACACACTCCTAGTGCCACCAACATCTTGGTCAAATTATCCCTGCAGGCCCCTGCCAGTCAAGATACCCTGCTGCTTGAGGCACCATGACATGCTGTAGGGTCTGTGAATCCTGGAGCCCTGGGGGATGGTGCCTCATGCATCCCCACTTGAGAAGTGCTTTCCTCTCCAGCCTGGTCTCCTGTCACAGACCCCGGGGACTCCTCCGCTTCAAGACTGCCTCAAGGACAAGATATAACTGAGATCTCCCAACACACCCCCATGTAGCAGCCCTGTGTGCATCCCTCTGGGAGGGCTGGTATGTCTGCCCCTGCCTCCCCTGCTCACACATACCCATATCCCTTTGGATGGTTTGAGCCTAGGCCTGCTTCCTTTCATACTGGGAGCTCCAGAGGTGTCTCCTCTTTCTTTGATTGTTCTGTAGAGCCTGATGCATAGTAGGTTCTTAATAACTGTATCTTGAATAAATGGGTAAATAAACAGCTCTTTGGCCACAATCGGTGTGTGTAATGCAATAGCTAACATTTACAGAGTGCTTATTATGCACTAGATCTTTTTGGTAACATTTTACACATATTGGCTCATTTTATTCTCACAAAAGCCCTAACAGCAAACATCATTATTATCCCCATTTTACAGATAAGGAAACCAATCCCCAGAGAGGTTCATTACCTTGCCTTAGGATATACGACTAGAAAATGACAGAGCCAGGATTTGGATCCTAGCAGTCTGACACCAGAAGCTGCGCTGTTAACTAATACATTAACTGCTCCTTAAAATATTTAAAGCAAGTCTTCTCACCAGGATCAACAAAGGCACCTGTGAGCAGATTAGTAGAATACATTAGATGCTGGGAAGATCGGATTCTTGTCTGAAACGGCTTGTTGCTCAGGGAGGCCATGGGAGTCTGGTCGGAGGCAGCCGTGAGGAGAAGAGGGATGGGATGGAGGGGGCAGTTGACAGCCTCAGAATGATAGGGTGCTGGGGGGGAAGCAGAGGGTTTGGCCCAGAGTCAGCAGAAAGAGGGAAGGAGATGCTCATCAGACCCTCCCAGACCCAGAGGGAGACTCGGAAAAGAGAAAAGGTGAGAAAAGGAGGTATCCTGACCTGGGGAGACCCAGGGAGGCCAATGCTTCAGTGAGTCACTGAGGAAAGGGGAGAAGAATCGGGACCACATGGGGCTGGCATCTCAGGTGCCTAACTTGGCAGGCCAAAGGTGGTGACTCATGGTCAGTGCCAGTGCTGGGATCAGAAGAAGTGTGGTAGTTTCAGGCTGGAGGTACTATGATGGATCCATCCAGACGGAAGCAGTAGGAGCCCAGGGGCATTGTGATCCCAGAGGGTCCATCTCACAGCTGGAATTACAGGGGCAGACTTCAGCCCCTGAGCAAGGGGGCTGGAAAGAGCTGGGCAGGATGGTAGGGTCCTAGAAAGACAGGTGGAGATTCAAGGCAAGTTTCAGTCCACACAGGGGACTGGCAGACAGCTGGGAAACTGAGGTAGGCATGTACTCATACAGTGGAAAAGGAGGGGGCAGCAGCTCAAGGTTGACGAGGACTCAGGACCAGCCACTCCTCCGCCTCCAGAAACCACACTGAGAGCAACGGAGCCCACCCCGGGTCCTCCTGCTGGTGTGACTGGGCTCCTCAGATGCAGCCTGGCTAAGTCAGAGGCTTAACCTGTATGTTGGAGGTCATTAGTGTCTGTAGCTATGCAGACTCAGGGCAGAAGGGACAGGCAGAGGGCAGGGAGTATCTCATTCATTCACTCACCCATCCAACCATCCATCCATCCAATGTTTACTGAAATCTAAGTGTCAGGCACTCTGCCAGGTACTGCAGAAATTAAGAGTTTTAAGATCCATTCAGTGCCTTCATGGAGCCCCCAAGCAGCAGACGCCTGACACTGAGTTAAACTGACAACCACAGTAAGCTGAGGACACGTATCGATAAATGATGGGGAGTCAGACAGTGGCTGTGATGATGGCATTTGAAACCAGTAGGGGACAGTTTAGCATGCCATCCACATGGGTATTCAATACGAGTTGTATAAAGATCAGGCTGATGGCTGCTTTCTAAAATAAGCTTCATGTCAGACCCCCTCACCTGCTCACCCTGTGAATGAGTTCAGTGAAGTGGCTCAATAAACTATTTCTCTTTACACAGTGAGTATCAGATGATCTCTGCCCAGACCCAGCCATACCACCAGGACTGGGGCTGAGGTTTACCAAAGGGCTAAGGACCCCTTCATCTGGAGGGAACTGAGTGGCTCTCTGAGGGGGGTGGATTTGTTTTGGGGATTAGGGGTGATCACTGCTAATCCCAAGGCTGGGCCTGCCCCAGGCTCTGCCCTGCTTCCAAGAACCACAGGCTCCTACCCACTGGCCTCAGCTGGGAGCATGGAGGGGGTGCCGAGGACCACACTGCCGGCTCCCACACCAGAAACCCTTCCCCGAACCCTGACTACATACTGAGTCAAGTCCTCCCTCACTGTGGACCACAAAGGAACAGCTGACCAAAATCCACATGCATTTTTTAATCTACTAGCTATGTCTTCTCTCTTCCTCTAGAACTGGCCCATGAAAGCAGCCATCTGCTCTGCCTTATTCCTTACTGTATCATTAGGACTTAGAACAGTGCTGGCAACATGGAAGATGCTTAATATATTTTTGTTAAATGTATTAGTTATATATAAATGAACGAATGAGTGAACAAATGAATGAATGGATATCTTAAGACCATGACCGACTTGGGTTCCAGTCCCAGCTGAACTACTTAGTAACTCCACTACCTTGGATTGGTTACCTAACCTCAGTTTCCCTGTGGGTAAAACAGAAGAATACTAGTTGGGTAGTTGGGAAGATTTGGGAAGATAATGCATGTAAAGCATTCAGCGCAGTGTCTGGCTCATAGTAAAGGGTCAGTAAGGAGAAGTTTGATCATGATCAACATTGTAGTTGAAGTGACTTAAGGGCCCCCTCCTGTGCCCTGAATCTTCACATGACAGGAGAAAAACAACAACAACCAACAACAAGGTAACTCAAGAGTGGGAGGAGAAACAGCATAGAGCAGTGGTTCTCAAAGTGTGGTTCCTGGACCAGCAACTTCAGCATCACCTGGGAACTTGTCAGAAATGCAGGTTCTCAGGCCTGCCCCAAACCCACTGAATCAGGAACTCTGGAAACGAGGCCCAGCAATCTGTATTTTAACAAGCCTTCCAGGTGATTCTGATATACACAAATTTGAGAATTCTGAGCCTAGAGCAAGGGACAGATGGAGAAGGCCAGATTCCTGTTTGGGATGCCAATGACTTCTTCTGATGCATAGAGAAAGGCAGAGAAGGAAGCTGGGCAGCTTTAGGTCCAGTGCCAGGGAAGCTCCCCATTTTGGAGCCACCATCCTGGCCTTGCCCTCTTGGGTTGCTGGCAGAGAAGTTTGGCCTCCATCCACTGCAAGGAAAGTGCTGTTGGCTGCAGGAAGAGCAGACTGCCCACTGTCACTGGGGCCACTCTCTGCTCAACATCCCAGGCACCTGCACCACTAGGGACCTGAGACAAAGCTGCAGTGGGAAGCAGGCTGGAGCAAGACACATAAAACCATGAGACCAAGTTTTCCCCAGCATTCACGTATGCTGGAGACCCTGGGGTAGGGTTGGGAAGAGTGGTGAGAAGGTCCTCCTGGTCTATCAGAAGAGTCACAAGACTTGAAATGGCATCAGCCACAGGCCATTGTAATTTTATAAACAGCCCTCAGCTCAGCTGCTACTGGAATCTCCAGGATGTCTGTGGGAGTGAAATTTGGAGCTGCACCTGGGAGCAGGTGATGTCAGAGAAGAAAGATTAGGATGTGGGGACCACTAAGCCTCCCCATAGAGGCAAAAGTTTGTGTGAGCCTTTGAGCATTAGGAGATAGGGCTGCTGCCTGTTGGAATCACAGGAAATTTTAAAATTACCACAGCTCAGGCCCTCACACAATGGATTCTGATTCAGTTTGTCTGGAGTGGAACCTAGGTATCAGCATGCATTTGTCAATCTTCCAAGTGATTCTAATGCCCAGCAAGGGTTAAGAACTGCTCTCATAACCATGAAGGTACCATCTCATCTATGTGTCCACGCTTCTGTCTTTGAACATCTGTCTACGTCTCTGTTTTTTTTTTCCATCAGTGGGAATGTCTGGTATTGGAACCAGGGAATCCGGATTTTGAAACCAACTGAGAAATAAGACCCATGAGACAGAAGGTGGAGATCAGAATGTCAACTCTACAAAGTAAAGTCAAATGGAAGATGTGGCTTTAGATCTGTAGCCAAATGGGTTTGCAAATCCTTTGCCATTGAGCTAGATGGACTTATCTGTTCAGTGCTGGTCACATCAGGCAACTCCCCAGAGGGGCGAAGCCAACACTGAGAGGCTACCCAGTACCAGAGAACTGGCCAGAATGCTATTACCTCTCTACAAGCAGTCATGGCAGAAGACAGAGAAGCCCTAGAAGAGGCCAAGCTGAGCATGCTCAGTTCTTCTCCCAAACTCACCAATCAGATAAGTAACTTCTCTGGTGGAAAAAATGGTTGAGGGATGGACAAAAGCATGAAGACTTTCTTCCATACTTTCCTCTCCTTGATGGTGCAATAAAAATGTCTTCCCCTTCTTGGAAACATGAGTTGTGGTCCATAAATGTTCCTCCCTCACATCTGGACATTTATCTGAGCATTTTTGTCTTTCTTTCTGAATATCCAAGGGTGTGTGTCTTTCTGTAGGTATGCCTGTAAGTGTGGCTGTGTGTCCAGGAGTATGTTTGTATTAATAAAAGTGGCTGTGTGAACCATGAGAGACTATGGACTCTGAGAAACAAACTGAGGGTTCTAGAGGGGAGGGGGTGGGGAGATGGGTTAAGCTGGTGATGGGTATTAAAGAGGGCAAGCATTGAATGGAGCCCTGGGTGTTATATGCAAACAATGAATCATGGAACATCACATCAACAACTAATGATGTAATGTATGGTGATTAACATAACATAACAAAATAAAATTTAAAAAAAGTTAAAAAAAATAAAGTGGCTGTGTGCCTCTGTGCTTCTGTCTGATTCTTTGGGTGTCTGTGTGGCAAAGCTTGAATTGGCACCCTTCTTGCCACCCACTCCCTCAAAACTCAGCTGCTTCACCTGCCTCCCTGCAGGCTTCCTCTGTTTGCTGCTCATACAACCTGAGAGATCTCACTGATGTTCCCAGTAGTCACTTCGCTCAAAGAACATGATGTCCCAAGTGGTTATGACCACGCTTTAATCAGCTAATATGATTCATCATTATTGTCAGTACCATGACAATATGGCAATGAAAATGGTCTTTGCCCAGATGGGACTTCTCTGGGTGGGGCTTAACTGAGGTACTGTATTCATGAACTCCTGGAGGGAATGAGAGAAGGCAAGGAGAGACCAGAGCTCCATCCCTTGGTCCACACGGTCTTACTAACCCTGGGAACAGACTCAGCCATGCATCAGTTCTCCCATATGCCTAGCCCCTAACTAAGTCTGAGTGCAGGAGTTGGTCCTTCACCCCTATGTAGACCCCCTAAAGGGCTGGCCATAGCTCTCCCCAGTTCAGGTACAGGCCCTCTGCAACCTTAGGGAGTTATTCTCCTCTCCAGGGTTTCCCATGCAAATCTGCCTTCTCTTCTTCAATAACTTTTGCTAGGGACCCTCACGAGCTAGATCTTTCAAATAGTAATGCTTTGAGAGCATTGACTTCGGAGAGAGATAGAACAGGGGTGGATACCCTACATTACCACATATTCATTGTGCAACTCTAGGCACATCACCTCTTTCTGAGCCTCATTGTTCTTATCTGTGAAATGGAGCTACTAATAATAAAGACAGTTAATATCTCCCTGAGGACTTACTATACACTAAGTACTGCTCTAAGAATTGTGTATGTGTTATGTGTTATATTATCCATTGCTGTCTAACAAATTACAAACAAAGCCATGAGTATTTATTATTTCAGTCTCTGTGGGTCAGGAACATAGGCATGACGTTGCTGGGTCCTATGCTTTAAGGTTTCATGCAGGCCACAATTAAGGTGTTGGGGGGTGCTGTAGTCATTTCAATGCTCAAGAAAGAAGATCTTGATCCAACCTCACTCACTTGGCTGTTGGCTGGATTCAGTTCCTCACTGGCTGTTGGACTGAGGGCCTGGTTCCTAGCTGGCTATTGACCAAAAGGCACCTCAGGTGCTTCCCCAATGAGCTTCTCCACTGGGTAGCTCACACATGCAGTGGCTTCCATCAGAACAAGCTAAAGAGTGAGAGAAGGTATGCAAGATGAAAGTCACAGTCTCTTGCACCCTAATCTCAAAGCAACACCCTATCAGTTTTGCCATGTTCTCTTATTAGAAGCAAGTCACTAGGTCCATCCCACACTCAAGTGATGGGGAATCCACAAGGATGTGAATACTTGGAGGCAGGGATCACTGGAGCCATCTCAGAAGTTGCCCACCATGTGCATTCAGTCACTTTATCCTCATAGTAACACTATGTGGGAAGTATTGTTAATATCCTCCTTTATTACCATTTTTCAGATGGGGAAACTGGGACACAGACTTTCCTAAGGTCATGTACCTGTTATAAGAAGAAGCCTGGAAGATACTCCAGGGGCTGTGCTCTTAACCACTCAACCTGGGTTGTTGGGATATCAGATGTAACTCTGTAAATAATGACATCATTGTCCTCATGAATGCAAGATCCTTTCCCCAGGATCTCCCTCCAGCTCCACTTCACTTAGTGTCTTGCCCCAGAAGAATGTGTATAAGCTCCCAGCCAACTGTGTAGCTTTTCATAAACTCAGGAAGTTTACTCTCAGCCTAACCATAACTTCTCTACTCTCTGACCAGTCGCCATGCTTTATTTCTAACTTCTGATTGTCTGCATAACAAACTAGCATCCAAGATGAGAGGGGAGAGTATAAGATGGCATTTGGTTTAACACAACAAATTCAAGTCTCCTGACCAGTATGGGCTCCATCCCGGGAGATGGCGAGCATATACGGATGAATTCACCAAAAACAGGTGGCATTGTTCAGTTGGAAATGAGGGAACACTGGGGTTAATATTTGGGATGAAGAATTTGGGATGGAGGTAGAATGTTCCCCATCTGAACTTGGCAGCAAGAGAGAGCTGCTATAGGCATGCCTAGACTTGGTGCAGTGGCTCATCTGCAGCAAGTGGCATTGAAAGGCCTATGCTTTCTGACTCAATGGTAGTCCTTTCTGTATAAAATCAGCCTCATTTTATGGGTCATTGGAGCCATTCTTCCTTTCTCCCCAACTCTTGCTGTTCCATGCAACAGAAATGGCTTCCCACTCAGAGGAGGTGTGGAGGAAGGGAAATGGTTCCATCTTTCCTTCCACCCTTCACACCCTCCTTAATGTGGGTGGAGGAGAGATTGGCATGATTTTCAAGATGACAAGAGGCTGACACCCATTGGTCTATGTTTCTCTAATGTGTAAACATCCCTCCCAGCGGTGGCCTCTCTCCTGGCCACAGTTCCCCATGTATCTAGCTAAAAATCTGTTCTGAAGGCCCAGAACTACCCTCAGGTGGGTTTCAGAGTCCAACTGTAAAGGAAGGTATCAAGAAAACCACTTCAGCTTCAGATCCAAGCTGTTCTTGAATTCAGCTCTGCCAGTTATGAAAGTGAGTATTCTCATCCCCATCAAATTAACATGTATAATTTTAAATTAGTTCAGGACTTTGAGGAGGGAGGGGTGCGATTAATTATGACTCATAAACTCCAACACTAAGAGACCATAAAGGGCTTGCTAGGGTCCCCTGCATACAGCAGAGCCAGGATGCATGGCTAGGTCTGCCAGACCGTCCATGCACTTTACATTTCATTGCAGCTTTCCTTCAGTACTGCTCTGGGGAACAGAAGGCACCACAGAGGTGTTGGAGGAAACCTCAGCTTTTCAAGACTGAGCTCCAATGTTATCATTTCTGATAGACACAGAAACACAATTCCTAGGGTATGCAGGTATCTAACCAAGCACCTAAGTGCTACACTTAGTGTAGTGACTACAAACCCTCTCTGGTGTATCATGTGTTGTTCATCAAGCATTGGCTCCTTTCCCCTTGACCTCCATGCACTTGACCTCCAATACACTTCCTCACCCCACAGATCTTGGGCTTGGTCACGAAACTTGCTTTAGCCAGTGGAACATGGGTGGAAGTAACAATGTATGAATCAAAACCTAGGCCTGAAGAGGAATCCTAAAAAACATACCCAAGTTCTTCTGGAACCAGAAGAATGAGACACGTGCAAAGCAGATCTGAACCAAACCCACAACCTACAGCAAAGCCCAGCCTAGATAAGCCAATCCCCAGCTGACCTGCAGACATGAGATGCTACAGGTCAAAAATGCTTTTTGTCATTGGCCACTGGGTTTTTGTTTTTTGGTTTTTTTTTTTTTTTTTTTGGCAGGGGGGACGGGGGAGAGTGGTTATGCAGCAGATTGTGATAAGAGCTAACCAATACACTCTCCAAGATGACGTAGAAACGTTAGTGATTCTTACGTGGTCACAGAGAAAAGACTGCAGTGAGTCCTAAGGGGTGGACTGGACTTTGAGGTTAGGGGCCTTAAAATGGACCTCTAGCAGTCACACCTGTGGGTATGTGGGGGGGAGCACGTTGTGGTACATGCACAGACATGACTGTGCTAACAAGCCCAGCACACGGATCCCCATGGCAGTGTGGAGTGCAGTACCGCAGAAATCCCGTCTTGAGTGTTGACTTCCTTTTAAGCTGAGGCCATTTTTCCCTCTATTTTTCCCCAAAGAATTAATTTTTTTGTATTATTATTTGTATTATTTTGTATAATTTTTTTGTATTTTTTGTATTATTATTATGTTATTATCTTGAGTGAAACGTGGATGTGAATTTTATCTGTGGCTTAAGACAAAATTGTGGGATGAAAATTGCAAACACTCAAGAAAAACATCGCTAACAGCACCACCTTGCTGGGGGTGCCCACGTGCAGCTGGGCACACGGCACTTCCTCCGGCACCTTTTCCTCCTGGGAGCTTATCACGTCCGCCATTTGGATGAGGTTATTTGCCGAATTTGGGAAATCATTACAAATTGGCTAAGTGGGATTTTTCTGTCACAGAGCGCCACAGCATACTCACCTGACCACAGGGCAAGAAGGAGCACAGAGGGTATATTCCAGGCCAACCTTCTCCAACAGAGTTTCAGTGGAATGTAAAAAACGTTCCTTGAAACACATGTTCACAAGTCCAATAAACGCGGGAAACACTGGGTTTAAGAAAGTCAATCATTCCTCTCTCGGGATGTCTCTGAGTATTTAATGGGCGAAGGTGCATTGTGAATCTTCAAGAAGGAATATTGGATGCAGCTTCTCAAACTATTTGATATCAGAATTCTACCTCCCCCAGACTATTTTTGCCCCAGGGATCTGATAGGTCTGGAGTTCCCTGGAACACAATTTTTAAAGTTATTCAATAGCATGCATTGATTCCGTTGTGGCTCTACTTTCATTATCAGAAAGATCTCACAATGAGTTCACATCCACCTGCTCATGGCTCCTCCCATTTACTGGAGCTCTGCCACAGGACTGCTCCTTCTCCTCAACAACTGAGGGACTTTCAGGCATTTCAAACATAGAGATTCTGCCCTCTCACACCAGGTCACCTGGATTGTCAGTTCTAGTCTCCAGTTTAAGTACTATCAGTAGTGGAGTAAATGAAATAGAAAAAACGTGCATGCATTGGGCTCCACCATGTATTGAGCTGTGAGTTGTTTAATCTTGAGCAAGTTACTTAACTTCTCTGAGTTTTCTCATCTGTAATGTGGGGATGACAGATAATGTATGTTACGGGCCTCGCTCAGAGGCTGGCAAACTCTTACTGTCATCACTCTGGAATCCCTCTCTTCCAGTCCCTGCCCCTCAATTTAACCCACAATGGTTCCCAAGAAGTGTCCTCTCTTTGTAGGGCTGCAGATCCTTGGCTAAATTCAGTTCAGGTGAACATTTACTGACACCTACTATGTGTCACGCCCTGTCCAGAGTTGCAGGAACACAGTGATGAATCACATAGGATAATGACCCTCAAATCTCTCACAACCAGGTAGAGGACACAGCAAGGAAACCTCAGCTCAAATTCCTTGCGGAAACCAGGTCCAGAGTCACCACTGTCTCAGGCTAGGAGGAACAGAGGTGTCTAAGCTTGCAAGGATGATTCAAGAGCATAGATACCGAAGCAGCCCACAGTAAGACGATTTCACTATCTCTCTGCGGCCAGTGTTTTTGTCTGGAAAGGGTGTGTCTCCAGCATTCTCTACCATTTCTAACATGCTGTGTGCTATTCCCTGGTGGCCAAGCTGCCTGGGAGGGCAGAATCAGAAATCTACGTTTCCAGTTACTTCAAGAAGGGGGATAGGGAAGTAGAAGCCGAGGACTCACTATGAGACCCTCTCATTTCCCTCCTCCAGCCGTTAATCCTGGGTGAAAAAAGACAAAATTTTGAAAGTACAATATCTTGTTCAAGAGCAAGAGGATGCTTTCAAGCTGCGTCAATGCTTTGCCCCCTGCCTTTTCCTTAAATATAAATGAGCAGCATTTGTTTTTCCTGGATCGTACTTACTTGGCTTAAAAGGGCTGCCTCCCTAAACCATGATCACCATATTTTTTTAAGTGCAGTTCTTTCCTTGACCTGGTCCTGAAGACCGAAGCCAGCGTGGTCTTGCACATTCAGCAGGTTATTTTTCAGAGGACACAGAAAGTCTGCTCCCAATCTTCCCCAGGGAATTCAAGTTACACAACAGAAGCAGAGTTCAATGTCCGATATCTGAAAGAGCTTTGCCCATGTCAGGGTGTGAAACACATTAATGTGCACCCAGCTGAGATCCCTCATTCAGTCAGTCAATGTTTATTGAGTGTCCACTGTGTGCCCGGTACTGGGCTTGGCACTAGGGGTATGATGACAACAGCAACAATAAGACGAGCTAACTTTTACTGAATGCCTAATGCCCGGCACTCATTCAATCTTTTACTCTTCACAACACCCCTGGGCGATTGTTATTTTCCCGCTTTTATGCATAGAGAAACCGAGGGATAGAAAAGTAAAATAACTCGCCCACAGTCACACAGCTAGTAAGTGACAGAGATGGGACGGGGGCCCCACAGTCCAGGCCCAAAGCCAGTGTTCTGAATCACTGTACGTACCACCCCTCAGCGGAGACTGAGGCCGATTTGGCCCAATGTGGCCCACAGGCTAGCAAGGCAGACAGTCAGGGACCCTGGCAATGGTAACAGGGAGGGATAGAGGTTGCATGGAGAGTACCAGGGGCTCACAGGAGGGCACCACATCAGAGGGAGCGCCAGGAACACGTCTGACCCTTCCCTCAGAGATGCTCTATTCCGGTGCTTCACAAGATTTAAACTCCACACAATCACCTGGGGACCTTGTGAAAATGAAGATTCTGATTCAGTAGATCTGGAGTGAGCCTGGGAGTCTGCATTTCTTTAAAAAGACCCCATTTCTAGCAGTCAGTGATGTAAGGCTCTAGGGCAGGGGCGGCAAACTTTTTTTGCTACTAGAACACTATAATGAGGACAGCTGGCCTCTCTTTTCCTGATGCCAAGCTTGGATAATAATATCTTAGACAATGATGTCATGGTTGCTGTTGTATCCACCACATATCCCGCTACACCACGCATGAAGTCAGGAGATTGCTAAATCGGCTAAACTCAGAGCTCATGAGGAGCCAGCCCCTATTCTAAGTGCCTGACAGACATAGAGCCCTCACAGGGACCTGAGGAGAACACCCAGGCCTAGAGATTAGGTGACTTAGCGACTCGCCCAAGGTCACACCACCAGGAACTGGCAGAACAGGGATGTGAACGCTGCCAGTCTTTGAAGCATGGACACACAGGGCCCTTCTGGCAGCTTGCCTCCTGGATCTCATTTAACCTCCCATTTCCCTAACAAAAAGGCTCAGGGTCAGAGAGGTTGAATTATTTGGGCAAGGCCACTCAGCTAGTGAGGGTCAGAGCCAGGGTTCAGACCCAGGGGGGCCTGACCCCAAGTTCATTCTTTTAACGGCTCTACAGCAAAATAGGAATTTGAATTTCTGCTCAGACCCCAAGTGGTCATTTTCGGGCTGTAACCAGAATAAGGGATCCATTTATGACCATGAAATAATAGACCTATTAAGGATTTAGGCCGCAATCTGGGTCCCCAGCTCCTGAAGGGGGAAGGTTATGTCCCCTTCACCCTTTAGCTTTTCCATCTCAAATACGTGAACGGGATTTTGTTGTCCCGGATCAGAATGTGTCCGTTCTCTTTCTTCCATCCTAGGGAAAGAGAACAAGAAATCATTCTAGAAACATCACCCTGCTGCAGACATTGGAGGAAACAGTCCCCTCTGAGACCATGACAGCCTGAGACTCGGGGACCGGGGAAGGGGGTGGATGCTGAGGCAATCTCCCACAGCCGCACCCCACTCACCAGGCCCCTGTCCAGCTCCCCAACTGAGCAGCCCTGCAGGCCTTGGCTCTCTCCAGGCTCATGGAATGGAACAGCGTTCCTCACTTTTCTGCCGCCTCCTTCTCCTCCTCCTCCTCCTCCTCCTCCTCGTTCTCACACTCAGCTCACCCTCTGTGGGCGAGCCAACCCTCCCACTCACCGCAGGCCCCGCCCACTCGCCGTTGGCCCCTCCTACTCGCTGTTGGCCCTTCCCACTCCCCGCAGGCCCCTCCCATTCTCGGCAGCCTCCTCCCACTCACTGCCGCAAGCCCCGTGCCGTCAGCACTGCTGTCAGAGCGCCTACTGCTAATAAAAGCGGTGCAATTGTTGATTGGAAATAAGAAATAAAAATAAAGCACTGGAGGTGACCAGCCACTGCATCAGGTCATCTTTCAAGACTGTCATCTTGAAGCCAGGGGAACAGGAAAAATTTGCTGTCGGCTCAGACCCGCTCCCACACCGCCCACCCCTGCTCCCCAAACCAGCATCTATCACCTTTCCAAAAGCATTTCTTCTTCCTGCGCTAGCCCCCTGTTCTCCAGAACTAGCGATGCTCGGACCCCACCCCCATCTCCGTGCCTCTGAGACAGCTTATACCCACCACCGCGTGCAAGCCTTTCTGTTTATCCATAGTGAGCTACTACAGGGCCTGGGGTGGGGTGGGAGAGTCTGGAACCAAGGGGATGGGATGCAGAGGTTGAGGCGGGGAGAGAACACAACAACTCAGGGCCCAGCCATTAGTCATGGTGCAAGCGTAGGGATGTCCCAGAAGCCCTGGGCTGGAGTTTGCTGACATCCAGGCAGGCATCCATCCTCAGGGAGCTCAGTCCACGCGCAGCAAACACTGGGCACAGTTCCGGACCAGGGCCTCGTGCAAGGCCAGACTCCAAGCCTCTCAGGATCTGGGGAACCAGGAAAACTCCTGGAAACTTATTTCAAAGGGGCTCCAAACTGAAGCCTAGGTGTATGTTGTAGTGGTGAGGATGGTATGAACCATGGCAAGGACCTTGGGAGCTCCAGAGAAAATAATCTGTGGCTCTGGTAACCTTTCAGGGGCTCTGGGGGAGCTCTGGGTCCCTGAGTCAAACTAGCAGGTGGCTTAAGAGTGATTAATCATTGCTCCCCACCCCAACTCCACACCCCCAGGACTCAGGGGAAGCCAGGCTTCTTTTTTTTTTTTTAATTTTTTTATTCTTATGTTGATCCCCATACATTACATCATTAGTTTTAGATGTAGTGTTCCATGATTCATTGTTTGTGCACAACACCCAGTGCTCCATGCAGAATGTGCCCTCCTCAATACCCACCACCAGGCTAACCCATCCTCCCACCCCCCTCCCCTCTAGAATCCTCAGTTTGTTTTTCAGAGTCCATCGTCTCTCATGGTTCGTCTACCCCTCCGATTTCCCCCCCTTCATTCTTCCCCTCCTGCTACCTTCTTCTTTTTTTTTTTTTCTTAACATATATTACCTTATTTGTTTCAGAGGTACAGATCTGAGATTCAACAGTCTTGCACAATTCACAGCGGGGAAGCCAGGCTTCTTAAGCGTTTCCCGCTTAGGCTCAGACAGGCCTGAGATCTTTGGGGAGACATGAGGACTCCATCTATGGGTGAGAGGGCTGGTGGGATCAGCTGTTAGGAGGGCCAGGGCAGAGGCAGACACACAGAAAGAGAAGGGAAAAGACCCCCAATCTTGTTTTCCTACTCCATTTGCAAGATCCATATTATTTCCTCATGGGTTCATTGCCTTCCATTTGAGTGAAATGTTTTCCAGTTCTTTCCTTTAGAGATTTTATTAGATACCTGGTGATAGATAATATTCATGCCTATTACAAGTATGAGACTTTGAACAAAATCCCGGGGTTTTCTCTGATTGGACCATTTTGGGTCACATGCCCATCCCTGAAAAAAAATCACTGGAAGGATATGATGTGCTGATGTCCATGAGATGCAACCAATCGGGGCCCACTCCTGAGCAGGAAGTGGGTTAAATCCACCCCGCTGGACAAATGGGAGATGTGGGGTCCTTTAAGAAGAGGGAAGGGGGACAGAGGTGATGGGGAGGCGGCTAGCAAAGGCCACAAAAGTTGCCAGGTATGGAGGACTGGCTCTCTGTCAAGGACTCTGCTTTGTGCAAACTGTCTCATTGAATTACTAGCTTTAAAATGATTTTGGAGATGATTGGGCCCAACAGTTCTCACCAAGTCTACATTCCACTTTAGGGGCACACACAAGAATCTCTGGGGGCAGTGTGAGATTTTCATGTCTAACAAAAAGGGGCAGTGGGCTTTTAAAAATTGAGAAGCACCGCCCAATTACATCAGGAGCAGCCTTCCAAAATTTTGACCCAGCAGTCTGGCATAGCGTCGAAATGTCTGAGGACAAACCTGAGCTCAAGGAACCTTCGTGTTACTTGCGTTACTTACCAGCTTTCTGGCTGCTATGGACTAAATTTTTGGATTCCCCCAGAATTCATATGCAGAAGCCTAAGCCCCAGTAAGATGGTATTTGGAGGTGGGGCCTTTGGGAGGTGATTCAGTCCTAGGGTGAATGGAATTAATGCCCTTAGGAAGGAGGCAGGAGGAGGTGATCTCTCTGCGCTAAGGGAGAATACAGTGAAAGGTGGGCAGTCTGCAAACCAGGAAGAGAGCTCTTGCCAGATGCTGGATCTGCCCCTGCCTTGATCTTGAACTTGCAGCCTCCAGAACGAAGAGAAATAAATGTTTGTTGTTTAAGCCATCCAGTCTCCGGTGTTCTGTTACAGCAGCCCAGACTGACGAGACACTGCCCTTGGGCTATTTAATTTACCAAAGTCTCAGGCTTCTTATCTGTAAAATGGAGATGAAAGCAGAACCTCTCTGTGAAGGTTGTCCTGATCATTAAATGAGATAAGGTGCAAAGCATGCTCAATATTTGCCTGGAACAAAAGAAGTTCTCAACAATGGGTAGATCTCTATCATTATGTGAGTGTTGACAACTTGTGTGTCATGTGCCACTGGGAAGAAAAGGAAGGAAGCCACCAACACAGTCCAACACCTCATTTTATTTTATTTTTTTATTTATTTAAATTCAATTAGCCAACATATAGTACAACATTAGTTTTTGATACAGTGTCCAATGATTCATTAGTTGTGTATAACTCCCAGTGCTCATCAGATCATGTGCTCTCTTTAATGCCCATCACCCAGTTACCCCATCCTCCACTCACCTCCCCTTCCACAATCCTGTTTGTTTTCCAGAGTCAGGAGTCTGTCATGGTTTGTCTTCCTCTCTGATTTCCTCCCGTTCAGTTTTCCGTCCCTTCCCCTATGATCTTCTGTGCTATTTCTTACATTCCACATATGAGTGAAACCATATGACAATTGTCTTTCTCTGATTGATTTATTTCACTTAGAATAATCCCCTCCAGATCCATCCATGTCAACGAAATGGTAGGTAGTCATCCTTTCTGATGGCTGAGTAATATTCCATTGTATATATGAACCACATCTTCTTTATCCAACACCTCATTTTAGAAATGAGACGACTGCCAGTTGGGACAATGATTCGCAAAGGCCCCATGACGGATGCGGATTGAGTCAGAACAAGAGCATATTCCAGCTCAAGACAGTCTCCTGGTCTTTAGTCCAGGGCTCACACCTCACATGAGACAGTGTCTTGTTCTTCAATCACACCCATCCCCTTACTCCCCACCATGAACCCAGCATTTTACCTATCACATAACAGAAGTCCGCTGACCCTCAGAAGTATCTGCGTGGTTGGAGGCAAAGAGACAGATCTCATTACTTAACAAAGACCCTTCCAAGAAAAGCATTTCCAAGAATTCAGCATCGACATCGGACCACCTTCTGTCTATCCTTCTCAGCCAGGTTCTATTCCCAGCTGTCATTAATTGCTTTGGGCAGAAGGAAAACCGCTGGACGTATGACTCCACTTCTGAAAGCAGCTGCTGCAGCAGCAACAGTAAACAAAACCCCGCTCTCTCAGTGCTGACTAAGTGACTTCAACTGGGTGATCCTGTTACTAGGAGATGGGACTTCCTTAATGAGCATCCCTCTGTAGGTACCCTTCTTTTTTTTAAGATTTTATTTATTTATTTGACAGAGCATAAGCAGGGGGAGCCACAGAGGGAGAGGGAGAAGCAGGCTCCCCCCTGAACAGGGAGCCCAATGTGGGTTTCTATCTCAGGACCCTGGGATCACATCCTAGTCTTTCTCCCTTCCCATTTTCTTGAGCTGAGTTCAGACCTTCCTCATCTTGCACTAAAGTTATCCAAACCACCTTCTCCATGGTCTCTCTGATTCCACCCTGCCCTGCTGCCAAACTTACCTCTCTAAAACACCGATGTGTCCATGTCACCTTCATATGTTAAGTCCCCTTAAGATGTCCCCATTGCCTATGGGAGAGGTTTCCAAATTTCATGAGCAACACACCATCAGTAAGAAGTTTCTGAGAATGCAACTTCACCATAAGTTTATTTATTTATTTATTTATTTATTTACTTACTTACTTACTTACTTACTTACTTACAAATTATACACCTTGTGGCATGCTAATGTATTGTGGAAATTTTGTACAACCAGCAGAATATTTTTAAGGGTTAAATATAGGAAGTTAAAAATCATAAAATATTTTACATGTAAAAATTTTGTACCATTAAGTAAGAGAAGAACCATGTAGTCTGTTCATTGTAAATGCTTTGTTACTTAGAAATCCTTAGTTTAACACTTTTTGATATCATCATTTTAAGGTCAAGTGGAGAGCGTGTTTATTTTGTACATGGTTTTAGTGACTTGATAGGCTGAAAGAGAGGCATCCCAAGGACAGAGATCAAAATGGGAAAAGTACATTACTGGCTACACTTTCTACATATTCTACTCATTTTTCCAAGCCCAGGTACCAATTATTACAGAAGATGTGGGCATTTGCCTAGTAGGACCATGTTCCACATGTCAATCAGTTGTTTTTGCAAACAAATCAAAACGTGTGACATTTTTACATTTTGAACAAATGTGTTCAAAATCTTCTAGAATTTTTTATTTGGGAGATTTTTTAACACTTAAAAAAAAATCCTGTTTCCAAGTTTTTACAGAGTGTAGATGTGACAGTTTTTGCAAATGACACACTGACAATATTATAGGCAATAAAATCACATAATGGTGGAAACACTTCAAACATCAGTTTTTAAATGTCCTTCCTTTCGTGTAAACCTCTTTCAAAAAACAGTTCCTTTCTCACTTTTATCTTGAAAGGGCAGATTACAGATGTTTACTTTTTGAAAATATCTAATAGCAAGAGCTACCTGTCATCACCGAAAGGTCAGCAAGTTTGGAAAACTTGTCTTTCTGTAAAAGAAAATTATATCTCTAATCATTAAGCTCAACAAGCTAGCAAGAGACCCTCTGAGTTGCACAGTATCAGTCCCCCTCTCATTACAAACTACTGAAAGATTCTACCACTTAAAATATACTCTGCCAGGCCATATCAGTTGCTATGTGACTCATCAGGCTGAAGGTGAATGGGGGGGAGGGGGTGGCCTTTGCAGACTTCAGCATGGGGGAGCTCCCACTCCTTCCTCAGAGGACCTCACGCACCCTAGGAGACACACAACTGTCTGATGAATGGTCAGGTGAGGGTAACAATGCTATTCCATTTAGTAAGTACTGGTAATGCCTAAATTCTCTGTCATTTTCAAAATGAGAACTAAAAACAAAGAAAGGTTTTTTCTTCCCACACCCCAGTGGACCTCTGGTTCTTTGGAGACCACTGGCCACAGGGATTTGGTCTATTAGCTGACCTTCCTCACTTCCTTCTCCTTCTCTCCCACTCAATGGTCCATTCATGATAATAATAATTAGCATTTAATGAACATTTACTATGTGCCAGGCACTGAGTCACATCCTTGACATGGATTGATTTGTTCAATCTCCACCACCAATCTATGAATAAATCCTATTGGCATCCCTTTTCACAGATAAGGAAACTGAGACACAAAGCATTGAACAACTAACCCAAGGTTTCAAGGTTAGTAGGTGGTCGAGGCAGGATCTAAACCCAGGCAGTTTGACTTCAGAAGCTACACTCTCAAGCACTGTGTTAGGGTCGCCTGTCTAATAGAGATATGCAAAGTTCTACACATCTGCCACGATCTTTAAATCTTCCAGGATTTTGCACATACTATTTTCC
Organism: Neomonachus schauinslandi; assembly: GCF_002201575.2. Taxonomy (NCBI): domain Eukaryota; kingdom Metazoa; phylum Chordata; class Mammalia; order Carnivora; family Phocidae; genus Neomonachus; species Neomonachus schauinslandi. The sequence goes on from NC_058406.1 coordinate 25,837,542, forward strand.
TTTTGCCTGGCCCAGTCCTCCAAGGTTCAATGCTAATGGAAGAACCTCCAAAAGCCTTCTCTGAGCCTGCAGAAAACATACTCTGGGAACTTCTCCAATATGCAGGAGACAAAACCTGAGCCAAGCTGGACCAATAAGAGCCCTTCTCCCGGGATTTGGGATTTTAACTGAATGACACAGAAACTGGGTGGAGTGGGGCTGCCGGCTGGGAGGTGTCATTGGAAGAGAATCCACAATTGCCACTTTCTAGATAGGACAGGAATCCATGAACCCCCTTTGTTGAGTTGCCCAGAGCCATTCTGTCCTGTAAACTTAGGGATCAAGATCTTCCTTGACTTCGAAAAGATATCCCAGTGTCTTTCACTGACTCCACCCAGAATCCATTTTCGTTTCCTTCAATGAATAAAGCCAATGTAACCAATCCACTGAGCTCCTATGGCACTTTTCTCACACCTCCATCAGTGCATTTATCAGCTTGCACTATGGTCTTTTGTTTGTTTGCAGGTCTCACTGCCCTGGGCAGGTTGTGGGTAGCTTGAATGCACAGACTGCTTCCACATCTCCAGATTTCCAAGGCTCTGTACCTCATGTGACCCAGAGAAGTGTCAGCAAATGCTTGCTGGGTGACTACTCGGTTGGGTATATTTCCCCAGGATGAGGCAGACACGTTTGGGTGACTCTCCTTGTTGTGATCCATTTTCTGCTGATATTCACAGCCAGAGACTTGAAAATACTATCTCTGGAAAGAAAATCCAGGCTGGAATCATTAAAAGCATTTAAAAATGACCTTTACCTGCTATAGGCATAATCCATTAATAATGTACCTTGTACTAGAGAGATAATGGGAGTCTCCCACAGGGGGATTACAGAATGACGGGACTTTAAGGGTTGATACTCCTTCTCCAAATTTGCTTTATCCATCCCAGGTGCAAACAGCAGGGTACACACCAGCCCTCCTGAGGCTGAGGCGAGGAGGAGGAGCTCCAGACAGAGGGAAGGACTTCAGTCTGGAAAGAAGCCCCACCCAGGCAATTCCACTTGCCACCTTCCATATGACAGTTCTGCAAGAGTCTTCAGCCTGTCCCACTTCCCTCTCACCAGGAGTCAGGAATTGTCTGGTCTCTGACTGTGGCCAGGAGGGGGGCAAAACCAACTCTAGAGTTTTGGGGCTTTGTGCCAATGCAAGACATGGCTGGTACCCAAGCTTCAGACGCCGCTAAGTCCTCAGCTCTCCCTAGGACTGAAAGAGGCTCTGTCATTCCTGATTCATGGAGTCACTGAGTCCCCAAGTTGCAAAGACCTTAAAGGTCATCTTATGCTTGAGCACCTTTTGTGACAGGAGATTTACTACCTCCCAAGGCAGGCCACTCCATCTCACAGAGCCCTGACAGTTGGAACCGTCTTCCTCCCACTGAGTCCAGCTTTTCATGGGGCCCTCAATTCAGAGCACATCAGGAGCAGGGTGTGTCGGAGGGATGGGCACCCAGGGGCACAAAGTAAGAGGGAACCAAGTCTGCAGAAAATGCAAAAACAATAATGAAACCAACTAAAAGGCCCTCTGCCTTTTCTTATCAACATCACTGGCAATTCTGAACAACATCAGTGGTAAAATACTCCTCCTTGACAAAAGCTTTTGTTGGTCAAGTTCTAAGTAATTGTTATGGTTACTGTTGAGTTTTAAAAATAATGATTTATACATAATAAGTGCCCATTTAGCACATTCTGATTGCTTATCCTTTGATAAACATTGTGTTCTACCTGGGCACTAAAAATTTGGAAAAATTCCAGTAACACAATTGACCAACACATACAAACTCAGTTACCTGTGTTCAAGAATAAATTCTTTTTTTTTATCTTTAATCTTGTATTTTATTATTTTTTTTCTTTTTTTTTATTCTTATGTTAATCCCCATACATTACATCATTAGTTTTAGATGTAGTGTTCCATGATTCATTGTTTGTGCATAACACCCAGTGCTCCATGCAGAACGTGCCCTCTTTAATACCCATCACCAGGCTAACCCATCCTCCCAGCCCCCTCCCCTCTAGAACCCTCAGTTTGTTTTTCAGAGTCCATCATCTCTCATGGTTCGTCTACCCCTCCAATTTCCCCCCCTTCATTTCAAGAATAAATTCTTTTTTTTTTTTAAAGATTTTATTTATTTATTTGACAGAGAGAGAGATAGCGAGAGCAGGAACACAAGCAGGGGGAGTGCAAGAGGGAGAAGCAGGCTTCCCGCCGAACAGGGAGCCCAATGTGGGACTCGATCCCAGGACCCTGGGATCATGACCTGAGCCGAAGGCAGACACTTAACAACTGAGCCACCCAGGCGCCCATCAAGAATAAATTCTTAAGGTTTGCATTCATTCCAGCTCGCTTCGATCCCAGCCCGTGTGTCCAACCCCCGAGCTACTACATTTCCCTGTGTTTAAATGGTACATTTTTAGAAATAAGCACAATAATGGTAGAGACCAAAAAAATAGAAAGTGAGCTACTTCACTTCTGACATTCTATATGACCACTTGAAGTTTTATTTGCATTTAAAATTTAAAACAGTGAAACAGTGAAAACTGCAAGGTGCAGTATTTTTTTGTTTGGTAAGTGTAATTTTAGTTCATCTGCATTGAATTTGAAGAATATCTTTAAAATTGAAACTCGTCCTCTTTTAATTGTTAACTGTTTTTAAACTAAAGAATTAATCAGGAAAATAAAACTGTAATGTTATTATTTCTTACTGCAACATATTGTATATATGTTGCCCCTTTTCTCAAAAGCTTCACCAACATAATAAAAAATATTAATCCATTGCTTTCTTCCTTTTTTATTCTGTAATATTTGCTGTATTTCTTTTTTACTGGTACGATTATGTATCTATGAAGTTTAATAAAAGAAAATTTTCAGTCTTCTCTTCCTTTGTGCTCATTGTTATTATTCGTTTCTTTTTACATTTATCACTGAGAATAATCTTGTTGTACAGAGGAGAGGGTTCTTAAAAAGTGATCCACTCTGGATGGCAACCATACCAGGCACTCTACTGACTCTAATCCCTGTCACTGAGGCAGCACTAGTATTTGAAAATTCCCACCATGTTTACCCTAAACTTTTCTAGGCTGATCATCCAGTGCTCCAGAACATTCTGATAAAAATGGTTTTGAGTCTTTCTGCGATCCCCACTAAATGGCTATCATTTATCAAACACTTACCGAGTGCCAGATAATGTATGCGATCTCATTCAATCCTCACTGCAATCCTGTGAAACAAATATTCTTCTTTCCATTTTATGGCTGAGAACACTGAGGCTCAAAGGCATAAATGAACTTGTCAAAGATCACACAGTTGTTGTGCCACAGAGCTGAGACAGAAGGTTAGGTACGTGTGGCAGCCAAGCCCATCCACATGAAGGTTCAGCATGGAGTCACCTCCTTCATTCTGGAAGCTGTACTTGTGCTAATGCTGCCTCTGAGCTCATTGGTTTCGTGGGCATCTGCAGCACGAAGAACAGGTTCCAGGAGGATGTTGACTTGAGCTGTGGGGTTCCGGGGTGTAATGTCTAGACTCCATCAGTCCTGGGGGGGTAGATGAGTGGAGACCTAATGCTGAAATAGAAGAGGGGTTCCTCTGTGCTATTCCAGTGAAGGGACAAAAATGCCCAAGACCCAAGGAAAGGGTCGTACACATGCCCTCAACTGCAGACAAGTTCAGTGTCTGACGAGCCCTGATCCAGGGGTGCCTGGGTGGCTCACTTGGTTAGGCATCTGCCTTTGGCTCAGGTCATGATCCCAGGGTCAGGAGACAAGCCCCACGTCAAGCCTTGCTTTGGACTCCCTGCTTATCGGGGAGTCTGCTTCTCCCTCTCCCTCTGCCCCTTCCCTGCCCCCATTTGTGCCCTCCTGCGCTCGCTTTCTCTCTCAAATAAATAAATTAAACTTTAAAAAAAAGAGCCCCGATCCAGAGCTGAGCCTGGGGGCAGAGCAGAGGTGACCAGCAAGCCAGGATCAGAGCCCTGCCTCTGCAGGCAAACCACTATGAATCAAAGAAGGTCTAGAAAAAGTCTGGGTGGCCCTGGAAGAACAGCTAGATCTCTATTAGGCTAGGAAGAATAGCTGGGCTTCCACCAAGGGGTCAGAAGACTCAGCTGAAGGACTCCAGATGCTCATGCCACCTCTTCTACCGGCCCCTTTAGAGAGGCTCAGGAGATGCCACCTTCAGGTCCCTGGCTCCCTTAAAACCTCACCTCTATACAAAACTGTTAAAAGTGTCTTCCCAAGGCCATCTGCTAGAGGACAGAAAGCTTTGGACAGTCTGCTAGGTGGATTCTTCTCCCATTACCCCTGACATGAGGTAGGCAGAGCCTGAAGCTAATGGATCCATTCCAAGCAGCTGGATGGACTCAGGTCTGAATCAGCTTGTTCCCTTATCCTGGGCTTGGACTGACCTCCAATCCTATCTTTGTCTTTTGTTTCTGAGTCATCTCATTTTAATCATGAGCATTTGGCCTCAGCGCAAGACATCACATGAATTCTTGCTCAAGGTCACTTCATTCAGCCCAGCCATGGATCCAGGTTGTTGAGGCATTTAGGGCCCCAGATAAGTGGTGTTCACACAGTCAATGGGGTACTGAGAATCAGTTGGTTTCTCCATCTTCAGGCAATGCCAAAATGCAGACAGATGCTGCCCCCTCAGAGCAGAACTCCATCCCATGGCCAGGAGTGGGGAACTGGCCCATCCCCCAGGGGAAGGAACAAACAGGACCAAGTAGGAAGAGGGACCCTGACAACCAGACTGGGAGTCAGGGGTTTGTAAGGGTTCCAGCCCTTCCAGAGGATTCAAGCACTGGCCAAGTCTCCAAATAGATGCCAGTTCTACATCTGCTCCAGTAAGGTGGGGATGAGGAGGGGAGTTCATGGACAGGCGGTAACTTGGTGATTTGTGGATACCCAGGCCCCAGCCTCCTGTCCCATGGCCGGGGCCATGAGCCTAGACTAGACATGCTTGTGGAGACTGGCCTTCTAACACACAGACCTGGGCAGGTTGTTGGGGGGCTGAGCCTGGGAGTGAGCGCCCTTGGGGATTCTGGCTCAGCAAGGTGAAGAAGGGATTGAGAGGGACGAGAACAAAGCACCCCTTTGGTTCAGGAAATTAGCAACTGTTCTATGGAGTCTGGCTTAATGGGTCAGCCAAGCTCAGAGTTCCTGGGCTTGACATTGCATCTTGCTGGAGATGTCCCTGCCATTTCCTTTAGATTAAGTGTGGAGAAATGAGAGCATGATGATAAACACTGATTAACCGCAGCCCTAGCTAGGGAGATAAGTTTCTCTTTCCGATCTCACTCTTGCTCCCTCCCTTCCTCTCTCCTCTCTCTCTCTCTCTGAAGAAGCACTACTCTTTGTCCTAACCTATGGAACGGTGGGTTAATTGGCTTATAGAGCTGCTGAATATGGAACAGAGCCCTAATGGAGATTTAATCAAAGGAGACAGTTGTGTCGAGTGAGGTGTAAAAGCCATTGAAGATGAATGGAGATGGATACAATTTTCCCCCCAGAGTTATTCAGAGCAATTTTAATAAAGTGCAAGTTTAACTATGGAATGGATTGTGTGACTAAGTGTCGTTTTGCTGTAGGGCACAGCAGGGCAAGCAAGGGAAGGAGAACTTGGAAAGTCACCTCAAGAAGATGGAGCCTTTCTCTACCTCAAACAATGGGTGTAAGGCCAAAGTTCAATGCTCCCATTCAAGTCTACCTGTTGCCTAGTGGCCCAACCATGGGACTCGTATCACTGAAGTTTTCTGCATCTTCTGAGGCTTGTGACCAGTGATCTCAGTGGTTAGAGCAGAAGGCCTAGGCCACAGCTATGATTTGAGGCCCACTGCCCCAACCATTTGCCAGATACCTCTGCTTGGATCTCTGCATCTTCCCCCACCAACCCCTCTTTTCCTTCAGTTCCCAGTAATTGTCACTCTGTTTGGGAAGGCTTTCCCGGGTCTCTTAGATGCTCCTCCTGCATTTCTCTAACGACCTTTATATACCATGAAATTGCATAATTGTCTTTTTTTGTTTTTTGTATGTGTCCATCAGCCCCCACCCCCAGACTGTGAGCTCCATGAAATATATATATATATATATGAAATCCATTTACCAGGATTATCTTAGACAAGCTATTGTGCAAATTGCTTCTTTACTCAGCAGTATGGCATGGATATCTTTCCATATCAATGCATGTGACTCTATAACAAGCTCTTTAACAGCTGCACCACATTCTTTTGTATGGATGTCGCATAAATTATTTAACAAATCCCATATCTTTTTCTGCTATCAAGAACATCATTGAAAGGAGTGTTCTCTTACATATATGTTTTTGAAAGTCATCCGATTAATTCCCTTATAAATTCCTAGAAGGCAAATTGTTGAGGTCAAAATCTTGATATGTATTTTCAAGCCACCCTCCAAAAGAAGTAGAAATGTGTGCTAATGTATACTCCCACGAATGCTGAGAATATCTGTTTCCTTACACCCTTTTTAAGCATTGTCAATCATGTTCATTTTGGCCAATCTGACGGGTAAAACCTGATGTCTCGTTCTTGTTAAATTTGACAATTTAATCATCCAAGAAAGTCCCCATCTAAGGAGATGATACAACTATATATCTTGGCAGAGCCATGGGGAATCCCAAAAGCCCATGTGGGGGGAGAGAAAAGCTTGCAGAGACTTTGCTTGGAGAAACTACCCAGGACAAGAGAGCTGGCTCCTTAAAGGAAGAGGCTAGCAGCCCAAACCATTTATTGCAAGAGGTGTGGTCAGACACAGTCTGATTGATGTCATATCATACCCAAGGAGCCTGGGTGAGTTGTCTAGGTGGCAGCACTTTTGGGCATCTGACTGGCACCTAAGTTATAGATCTGAGAGGGACACCTGAGTGCATGTGAGATCCAGCAGAAACAATACACGGGTCAGAAAGATGATATATATAATAAGTAAGATGTAAAGTACGTAAAGTAACAACATAAAGGGCTTGAACAAACAGCCCCAAGGTAAAATCAAGAACAGGGAGCTGGACAGAAGGCAGTTAGACTCACGGTGCAGGCTAGTGAACCCCGCAGTCTGATGCTTCCCTGAGCACACAGTGGGCTAAACGCCCCTTGCCCTGGACATACCAGACCTAAGGGCAACTGATGACTGGAAGCCCTACTGACTGTTGGGCAAGGGGCTCCTGATGCTCTTCCAGGCTGGGTCCTTACTGGTTCAAAGGCTAGGCAGATGGTGGAGCAGGAGCAGATATGGACTGTACTCTTGACAACGGGGTCTGCCCAGTAAGGAGCAAGGAGATATCTAGCCTAGAAAACACGTAGATGATTCCTTCTAACCAAGTCCTCTCCCAGTTTAGAGGTGGACGTGAAGGTGGGCAATCAGTGCTATCCTCACAGATCAGAGATGGGGAGTCTGGATTCTGAAAGGAATGAATTTGAGCTAATGCTATTCCCCCATTGGTTGGTATCAAGTCCAGGCCCTGTTCCCCAAAGGAGACCTCGGTGAAATCCAAAGAGGGTGCCTGACTCAGAATGGAGCAGTGTTTGGCCTGCAAGGAGAAGAGGCCAGCCCAAGGGCTCTGGCCAAGCAGGCTGATGCTTGGGGCTAGATTCACAAGGCAATTTCAAAACCACAACCATGAATCAATTCAAATAAGGCCCAAGCAGCCCTTACATTTAAGAGGTGAATGTGGGATTTGGGTGTTGAAGTCAAAAAGTTAGGGGCTGAGAAGGGCACCTGGGTGGCTTAGTCGTTAAGCTTTTGCCTTCAGCTCAGGTCATGATCCCAGGGCCCTGGGATTGAGCCCTGCATCGGGCTCCCTGCTCCATGGGAAGCCTGCTTCTCCCTCTCCCACTACCCCTGTTTGTGGTCCCCCTCTCGCTGTGTCTCTCTCTGTCAAATAAATAAATAAAATCTTTAAAAAAAAAAAAATTTAGGGGCTGAGAAAACAAAGATGCAAGGCAAGAAGCAAGAAGCAATTAGTGAGTTGATGCCAACGGGTTAAGAACTTTGCCATCAGCAAGACTGAGGTGACCAGAGCACCCTCATAATGTCCCATGGAGTATGGGAATGTGGCCTAGCTTAAGGTAAATGCCCAGACTTAGATAGATGTTTGCTGCCTTTCTTCTCAGTGCCTGGGCCTGCAAGTTAGTGGCCAGCTTTTTGCATGATGGGACAAGGGATGGGTAACTCCACTGGCTTCAGTATCACCTGCAGCGTCACCGGCTCTCACCTTTCCTATAGATGTTGAAGCCACCATGGGTCAGTTGGGATGTCAGTGTTGCTCAGCTGTGCTGGAAAAGCACAGAGAGGATGCTTCCCAGAGAAGTTTCCATCCTACAGCCTTTGTGTGTAAAGTGACCCAAATAACCACAGTCTTGCCAGACCCTGGAATCTCAGAGACCTGCTTTCCAAAGGACAGCCACTCTAGCTGGAGAGCAAGACCTGGGGCTCCTGAATGAAAGAGTCACCCCCTACTCTAGGAAGTCCCTTTCACCTCCCACTGGGATCATGCTCCATTTGAACTGACTAGGGGTTGTCCCACAGACTCTGCACCTTGCTCTTACTGCCCCCCCCCAAGTAGCTCCTTTATTATATGTCCAAATAAATATTGAATCCAGGTCATCTCCCAAATTTTCTCCTAGCCCAATGAGCTAGACTTAGCATCACATCGACGGCCACACATTTTTTATGACTCTGTTTATCCACGGGCCACCAGCTGAGCTGAGAGACAGCATGGCACTAGAGTTAAGAGCATGTACTGTCGGCTGAGCTGCCTGGGTTCAAGTCCAGGCTCTGCCACTAGCAAACCACGTGATCATAGGCAAGCCACCTCTCTAGCCTCCTTCTGTGTGCCTCTGTGCTATCATCCAAAAGCTGTGGATAATAGTAGAAATATTTCCTGGGTTTGTAAAGATTGAATTAGCATAACTGAAACCCTTCAGACAGCATAACTGGTTGCATTGGCTATTCTTACCACTCACTAATGGCTTCTGGCCAAGGATTATGACCTACATTGGGTAACTAGGAAAAAGAAGGAAACATCTGGGTATATCTCAGTTATTTATTTTGATGAAAGTAATTTATTCACTTTTAATATTCACTAGTACTAATAATGGTACCGACTATGATCTGCTGAGCATCTAGCATGTGCCAAGCACTCTATGGTCCCACTTAATCCCCACAACACCATGTGAAACCATGTTATTATCCCCCCTTGACAGATGCAGAAACAGAGGCTCAGAGAGATTAGCCAACTGGCCTTCCACAGCAATAAGCAGAGGAAGGCAGATTTCAGTGCATGTCTGGTTGACTCCCAATGTGTACATATTTTTTGTTCTTTCAGTTCTTTTGTTCAAAGTAAAATGAGAAGAATCCTGGCAAAAGATTAACTCCAGTCAGGGATTGTTTAGACATTGTAGTAGCCTTTATTCTTTGTTTTTGTTTGTTCCCTCCCTGTCCATGTCACTTTCCTGTGGGCAGCCCTACTTCCTGCCCCTTTGACTTGAGGCTGAGCCATGTGACTTGCTTTGCCACTGGTGTGCCAGCAGATCTGACTTAGCCCACGTCTGAGCAGAACGCTTCAATGGTTGGTTGCCCTCTTGCTGGTTGACCTCTTTCTCCCTTGAGCTTCTGTCCTCTGCCATGAGGGCAGCACACTGCAGATGGGAGCTGCCTCTTCTGCCAGGCTCCCAGAGTAAGAGGAACCCTGTGGAATTGAGCCAAGGTCAGCAGAGTCCAGAAGAACCCAGCTTAGCTACTGCTGACCAGAAGCCCTCACATAATGTGAGCAGGAAATAAATGTTTGCTCTTGTAAACACCACTGGGATTTGGCAGGAGGGAGCAGAGGGTGTTGTCACAGCAAAAGCCGGCTAATACAGACATGGTCCTGGGGGCAGGGGGATAAACCAGGCAAACTCCACTCCAATGGAATAGGCAAAGGAGAGGACATTCCAAACTCCCTGCTTTGCAAAATAGTAACCCATTTTGTTGTAAAGATGGCCTTTATACCAGCTCACTGCATTTTGGCACATAACTGGTGATTGAAATATGTTCTCTAAAATCAAAACAACGAAGCCACAGAGGACTCAGGAGTGTGAGGAATGAAGGAGAAAGAGGCCAAGGTCCTCTGAATTTCCCTTCCATGGTGAGAAAGTTGGTGGGTGGCTGCAGCAGATGCAGAGAACAAGCCCAAGTTTAAACTGTTTTCCCTGGAGAAGAGCAAGTCCACAGAAAGTGTTTCCTGCAGGGAGATGAGAGAGAAGCCAGGAGAGCCTACATGACCCATGGATTGGGCTCCTACCGTGCCCTGGAGGCTCATAGACTCATTGGGACCTCTCCCCATGACAGATACAAAGTGAAGTTCTCAGTCACCCAGCAGGAGTGGGGATCACGCATAGACCCTCTAAATTCTGGTCGCAACTTGGCACTTAGCTGAAGGCAGGCACAAGTCAGGTTTATGGAGAACTCTGTGCACAGTTGGGTGCTAGAGGTCATTCTTTCTTTGCAGTATTGTTCCCAGAGATGCTTGGTAGTCTTTTGAGGGTGAGGCTGATGGTGTTAGTGAAGGTCACTGCTGCCCGATCCATGCCCGAGACTGCCCTTGAGCTCCCGATAACCCTTTGTTTCTGCCCCTAGCACGCCCAGGGACAGCTGGCTCAGGCCTTAGGAGAGGACAGGCGGTTTCTGGGGGGTCTGTGAGGAGGAGAAGAAGGAAATGTGGGGCCACTCCATCAGGCCTCTCTTATTGGTCCTAGGCCAGCTGAGATCCAGGAAAAGGCTGTAGCAGCGGCTGAGGGTTTCCATGGCAACAGCAGGCAGCTTTGCTCTTTGGGCCTGGAGTTAGCGGAGGAGGAGGTGGGGGATGGAAGGGAGAGGAAAAGTCAGAGGAAGAGAAGAAGTTAGAGGAGGCTCAGAAGGGAAGGAGAAGAGGGAAAAAAGAGGGGAGGAGTGAGGGGAGGTTTATGAAGAGGAAGATGAGGGACAAGAGGAACAGGGGAGGAGAACGAACAAAAGAAGCCAAAGGGCTTGCCTCACCTCCTGCAGGCCCTGAGGCGAGAGCGCCCACTGCCTAGGACACCGTGAACCCTGCCCCACACGCCCCTGCTCTCCCCTCGCCACCACACAGAGTCAAGGGACCGAGCACAGGCCCAGCTGTACCCTCCAGGAGCTGTCCGTTGGGAGAGCAAGTAGTTTCAAGAACAAATTTCAGCATCTGACAGATCCTGCCCCGGCCACGCGAGCTGCAGGAAATGCCTTAACTTCTCTAAACTTTGGTTTTTGAATCTAAAAAGAAAAAACACGGAGACAATAACTGCCTCAGTGAAGTTATGAAAATGAAATAAGATAATGCCTGTAAGGGCCTCGGCACGGTGCCTGGCACATGGGAAGTGCTTCATAAATACATTTCATTATTGTTTAGGGTGACTTGGTCATCATTTAACTTCTCTGTGCCTCCTTCTCCTCATCTGTAACAGAAGAATAATCCCCACCTCGGAGGGTTTTTTAAGTGTATGATTGTAAGTGCTCAATAAATGTTAGCTATTAAAATTATCTTCTTAATAACAAGAGTAAACATTATGTAATGCATGGTCCTTTTTTCAAAGCACATTCTCCACCATCACTTCATTTAACACTTGAAACGACCGTGTGCAGCAGACAGAACAGTTTTCTTCTCCTTGTTGTATCTACAGTTCAGCCGTAGCTCTATGACGACTGCTCTGCACCCATCACCTCATCGAATTCTAAAAACAACTCTTCAACATAAGTATCATCTCATTTGACAGTTGAGAAAGCCAAGGCACCAAAGGGTAAAGGAATTTGCCTGCCACTTGCTAGTAGGTGTTGAAACTTGGACTTCAATGCAGAATGGCAAGCAGAAGTAACACCACTAATTTGAAACAATTCATTTAATTCAGCATTTTTTGCCCCAAACGAACACTGGTGATTTGTGCTATGATTCTGCAGAACAGAGTGAAGGTAAGGAGCCCTGGGTCTTTAGGGAGTCTCATCCACATGACATAAGTCCTGGGACATACCCAGTGGACCCTGGTCACTGGACAGGCTCCCTGAAGACCTCCAACAGCTGGGTCCAGAGCCTGGAATGGAGCAAGCAGTCCAAAAAAAAAAATACACTGAGATTGCCCATCAAAGTCAGACAAGGAACAAAGAAGCCCTTTTTTGCGCGTCCTCGGAGGGCCTCATCCAGGGTCACTGAAGGAGGAAGCAAGGTAATTTAGATGTTTTCCCCTTGTTTTATTTTATTTTACTTATTTTTTTTTTGAGGAAGGAGGCAAATTGAAGATATTTCACTTTCCTTCTGATAAAATTTAGAATACTTTTGTGCTTGTTTTAAGAAATCGTGTGTGTGTGTGTATTGATGTCTGTGTTTCAATTCCGAGAGAAGAGAACAGGAGAGGGAAAGAGGAAGGAGGGACTAGGAGGGAAGGGAGGAGAGAGAGAAACTGGGGAAGAGAGGGAAGGAAGAGGATGAACAGAAGTAGAGAGACACAACCACAGAAGAGACAGAAAGACAGATGCCAAGAGACGTAAGAGGAGGGAAGATAGACGCCAGAGAAAGAGAAAGAGAGAAAGAGCAGCAGAAAAGGAATGGCAGGCAGGTCCACGGACTGTGACAGAAAAGCATCCAAAAGAAATGGGCAGATAGACAAGGAAGCAGAGACACACAGAGGTCAAAAGGCAGACACGAAAGGAAAGAGAGCAAGCCAGAGAAGAAGCCCTTCTTTCTTTCTTGTCAAAAGAGAGACACATGTGCTCCATGAATGAAGACATACATAAGGTTATGAACACACATCAGTGTGCCCAAAGCTGGGGAAAAGAAATCTCTCTCTCCCTCTCTCCCTCTCTCCCTCTGCCTCTTGCCCTCTCCCCCACCCCTCCCTTACCTACCCCTCTTCAGGAGGGAGGGCTGAATCAGCTCTCTACATTCTAAAAAGCTATGCTCAGCCAGAATTTGTGATAAAGGTGCTTTAAATCAGAGCTAAAATTTGGCAGCACAAATGTTCTAGAAATTCTCATCTCATTGTGAAAATAAAGAAACCTTAATTTCATATTCGGGGGATTAAGATCATCCCATCTCATCTCTCAAAGAAATAGGCTTTTTATTGTCACAAATCATTCCTATTGCCACTAACCTTTTAAAATATTCATGTATTTTTACTGAGATGTTCCTGCTTCTGATATTGCCTCAGGTGGGGTGAATTCGGTGTTTGTTTGATAAGCAGTTTTGATGCACCTACTAGGTTCAAGGCCTGGACTGAGCTGGGCTGGATGCTCTGGGTAAACAGTAGGACTTGCCTTGGTCACAGGCTGTATATTCGTATCCTAGGCAAGGGTTGGATCCCTACCCACTCCTTCCAGATAACCACACCAAGGTGACTTTGCTTGTGCTCCCTAACTGTCCCAGGATAAACCTAGAAGGTGAGTTTCCCCAGGGTAGGGTGAAGCTTGGACTCATGGCACCAATCTACCTGTCCCTCTGTTCTGACGCCTTTTACCAATGGTAAAGGCAGGCCTACTCTGAAGCCCTGGCATAAGCTCCATAACCGTGCCCAGTTCTGCTAGAGCCAGTGAAGCTATGGGAAATGGTAGAGGGCGGAATTTCTGGAAGTAGCTTTAATATGCATTTGCATTGCACAGAGAGCATTCCCTATGGAGTGGTCACTGAAGGCACCCCACCCACCCCAGAGGTCACCTGAAGACAATTCCCTTACACACAGCTCCTGGCTTCATACACCTCTCAACCTGAGGTTGTTCTCTGGAGACCAGGGAGTGAATGCCTGGCAGGTGAAGCTCCAGGAATGACCCGCAAACAATGAAGCTCAGGAGGCAGTGAATAAATAACCCAGTTGGAAAAATCCAAGGTATGTTCTACATAGTTTCTTAGAGAGTCCCCAGCAGGACTGAGCCCCAGTTCCCCACAGTGAGAACCCACTCATAAATTCGCCCTTGATTGGTTTTACTCTTCCCATTGTCTCACTCTTCCACCCCTTCACTGCTCTCATTGGGATCAACAACCAAATAAACTTTTTGTATCTAAATCCCTGTTTCAGGGAGGTCCAAACTAAGATACCCTTCTATTCGCTAAGTCAGCCCTCACAACAGCACTGCAGAGGCAAGCATCATTATTCTCAGTGTTGGAATCTGTTCTTTGAACACCTACTCTTTGCCAAGGACTCCGCTAGGCACTGGGCATACATACATGGTCCTGCCCTCATGAAGCTTGTGTTCTAGACTGAAAGAGGATGCTAAACAAATAATCACATAAATAAATTAAATTCATTATTGTGGCAAGTGCTACAAGTGAGAGGTGTCTGCATTCTAAGACTGTAAACTAGGCATACCTGAACTAGTTGAGGAGGTCAGAGAAGTCCTTCCTGTAGAAATGACTCTTCAGTTGAGATCAAAAAGAGGAGTAGAATCTAACTAGGGAAGATAGAAAGGAAAAATATTTAGAACAATAAGAACAACTTGAATGAATAATGAAACTGAGGCAAACAGAGGTTAAGATCTCACACAAATGCAGTTTGGGAAGAGGGTTTGATTTCAGACCTATCTGACTGCAGTGTCCAAGCTCTTTATGTTATACTCAACAGCTGAGATGGAGATGGGTGTCTAGGAGTGGGAGGTGACTTGTTACTCTCATTATTCATATTATGAAAGGATTAACTATAAGCTTCCTTTAAATAGAAAACTCTCATAGGGCATTTAACAATTAACTCAATCACAAAAGAGGAAATTACAAATTTACCTAAATGTATCTTTGGGTACAAAAGGGAAATATCTGAAAGCGTTAGAGTGGATGCTCTGAAATCACTGAGAGTTGGGCATCTTCCCAAGCCTATCGCATAACATCTAGCACAAAGGTAGCTGCTGTCTTTGTGGGAAGACCAAGGGAGGAGAGTGAGGTTTTCCTGAGTGGCTGATACATAGGAAGGCAGTGATCTCTGGGTGTCCAGGGTCATAGGCCTCCCTTCAAAGCAGAAATCCAAAGAGTGTTCTGCCAAGGGAAAATAATACTCTGAATGGGGGGATAATTCATTCTTATTTCTGGTTAGTATGTAAATGTATGTAAAAGACCTATAACTTCCATGATAACAACAAGCAAAAATAAATATGCTATGAAACTATCAAAGAGCAGTAGATGCAAGGAAGTCTTGATAAATTGAATTCCAGAGAGGAATGAGCCCTTCATAGGTGAGTGTAAAATAATGGTGCTTCCATACCTGAAGGCAAGAAATCTGGGAATCTGAGAAGAGTCCCAAACATAAATATCAATCACTTGTCCCATTTAGGAATTTTGCTGAGTAGCCACCAGAGGAAATGTAGCTGGAAAGTAGAGAAGTTTGTGCAGCCTTGTGTTTCTTGGACTTTCGCAGCTTTGCTGGAATTTAATCCAAAAGTGATCCAAATCTATTTGAACCTGCAGCACAACTCCCTCTCCAGTAAAATTCTGAAATTTCAGGGAGATCAGCCCCTTGGTCAAGGTCAATGTCAAGGATACAGATGAAAGGCAAAAAGATGCCTCTTTGGTCTCATTTGATATAAGAGGCAATCGTAATCTAATTAAAGCTGTGTTCCAGTCCTAGCTCAGTTCAATTCTGAATTTTACCTGACAGAGAAAAAGTCTTGTGATGTGTGCAATAACAAACAAGTACATATACAAAAATTATACCTTAGTGTCCACTGTTTTTATACGCAATATTCTGGCACAAAATAAAGTAATTACAAGGTCTGGGAAAAGCAGAAAAATGTGATGCATAATCAAGAGAAAAATAGTCAGTAGAAATAGACTCACAGAGGACTTTAAAATAACTATTATGAACATATTAGATAATTTACAGGAAAAAAATGAATAAAATACATGAAAAAAGTAGAATATCAGGAAATAAATAGAAATATTAAAAATTAAAAGTTAGAAAGAACCAAGTAGAAATCATAGATCTGAAAATTTATTTATTTGAAATTAAAAGTTAATCTTATGGGCTTAAGAGCAGATTGGGTACAACAGAAGTAATGAACAGTAAACTTAACAAGTCAGTAGAAATTACCCAAATTGAAACACAGAGAGAAAAGGGCTAAACAGAACATCAGTTATAGGTAGGCTAACATAAAATGACCTAACGTACATGTAAGTGAAGTCCCAGAAGGAGCAGAGAGGGACAACAGATATTTTTTAAATATGTAAATACATAATTGCAATTTTTTTCAAATTTGACTTTAAAAAATTAACCTAGAGATCCAAGAAGCCCAGCCAACCCTTAACATAATGAATATGAAGAAAACCACACCTCAGTACATTTTAGTGAAGCCAGAAAGACAAATAAAATCTTTAACCATTTTCAACAAGATGGAAGGAGCTAGAGAGTATAATGCAGAGCAAAATGTCATTTAGAGAAAGACAAATACCATGTGATTTCACTCATATGTAGAATTTAAGAAACAAAGGAGGAAAAGGGGGTGCAAACAAAGAAACAGACACTTAACTACGGAGAACGAACTGATGGTTACCAGAGGGAAGGTGGGTGGGGGGTGGGGACAATAGGTGGTGGGGACTAAGGAGTACACTTGTCCTGATGAGCACTGAGTGTCATGTGGAAGTGAGGCATCACTGTATTGTACACCTGCAACTAATATTACACTATTTGTTAACCACCTGAAATTTAAATAAAACTTTTTTAAAAAATGAAGCAGTACCTAGCAAAAAGTAAGTGTTCAGTGTCAGCTATTATTATGTTTATTTTTTTCTTTGAATTATTTTCCTTTATTACAAAATGGTTTAATATGATTGTGTACAGAACCCTATGTAAACTGATTGCAGAGATTCTATCCATCATGTTTAGTTTGATATAAACTATTGTCTTATGAAATAAAAAGACTTTTCACATATAAGAAAAGAATAAATGAAAATTTAAAAGCGAAAGAAATCTTTTCGGATAGAGCTTTCAGTAAGACTTGGTATTGGCTTGTAATAAAGAGGAAAACAAGTACAGAAAGAAAAAAAAGAAAGAAAATCTTTAAGGCAACCAGAAGAAAGACAGACAGACACATACACATGCACACACACCCATAGGACTTTCACTCTAGCCACACTGAAATATTTAAAATTACCTGTCTGTGCCAGCTTCCCCAGGCCAGCAGGCCTTTGAATATTCTGCCTGCTATGTTTAGCACGCTGTACAAAAATCTTGTAAGTCGGACATTCTTCTATACTTCTTGCAAAACCCAGCCAAAGGGTTACATTATAATGGGTATGTGTCTTTATTTGGACTGACTAGATCTTTGAACGACTTTCCTACGTTTGGAGAATTACCCATCTTCCAAATCCCCTAAGAGAAGCCATATTTTTCTCTGCTTCCCCTACAGCTAGGACACAGAGATGTGACCTGGGTTTTACCAATCAGACACATCACACTGGGCTTTGAACAAAAACTTGTGACTTCCAGAATCAGGAACTATGTGGGGTCTAGTGGTGGCAGCAGGAACTGCAGCCAAACATCAGCAGCAGGAGTCTGATGGGCGCGTCCAATGCCTGGCATCCGCAGGGTGGATCATGGGCTCCTGTGACCATGCCCAGGGCAGCAGCCAGGATGTCTCCACTGAGCCAGCTCTGCAGTGTCATTTTGGGTGTTGCTCGTGAATGCATAATCTCTAGGCGCTCCTAGAAGTTCCCCAAGTTCTCTAATATCCTTTCTTAAATCTCTTTGCTGTTCAATGAGCCAGGATGGGTTCGTGTGTTTGCAGCTAAGAGCTCTGAATGACACAGCTGCCCTGCCCTGAAGTCTCCAGAACTCCCTTTCCTGCTATCTCCTACTGACCGTGACCTCTATACACACACATGCTGGAAAGTCATCCCCCGTTCCTGGCTCCCACAGCACCCTGTGTGGCCTCCTATCCCACGGACATTACTTACAGTTTCCTGTAGCTGTTTATTTATGTGTGTCTCCCCACTGGATTGTGACCTACTTTCGGGCCAGGTCATAGCTTCTTCCATTGCCACTTCTTCACTGAATGCTTAGCAGAGCCTGGGCCAGCCCAGCAAAGATGCTCAAAGGGAGTTGATTGATTACATGTTCAGCGAAGGCAATGTCACCATGTACCCACGGGAGAGAAAATGTAGTGCCACTTTTTCTTAAAATCCACATAAGAAAAATTCCAACAGGCCCAATCTCTTTTCTCTTTCTAACAGGGTCTTGAAGCTGATTCAAAAAAGAGCATGTAGACAGTTGTGTCTGTAACTCAGTAAGGCGTGTGGTGCTGGCCCAGGAGCGGGCTGGAGAAGGATGGTGCATCCATAAGCAGCTGGGTGAGGGTCAGGATCTTCCTACTGAGCTCAGTGCACGGCTCTGTCTCATGCAGCACTGCTAGATGGGCCCAGATGGCATCACAAATCCATTGACGTAAGACAGAAATGAGGACTATTTTATGGATCACTCTGAGTAGTGACGTACTGGTAAATGTTTAACAACTGACTTTTCAGGAGGAAGAAAAGCCCACATTTGTGGCATTTGCCAATTTTCATGGTGTAAATACTCCCACCACAACGCCGCCCTGCCCCCCATGCCAGGGTAATGGTTTCCAACGTGGAGTTGGGAAGAGACACACAATAACACAAGGTCATATGGTGTTTCTAGCATAAAAATACAACAGACATAAATAAATAACTGCAAGAGCATCAATAATAGTAAAACAGATTATATATTATGTTAAATACAATTAGAAATTACATAAATCATTAGAAATATTTATTAGAAATAATTAGAAATTGGTGAGTTTTTAGTATTTATTATCTTTGTTTAGAAATATAGTTAAGTATCAATTTATATAGTTTATTTTTTTTAATGGCTGCATTTCATAATCAGCTTACAGAATTCCTGAAAATTTAACAACAGGCTCCTGTGAGCTGGTGTGATCTGGCTCAGCATGCCACTCACTCCATGCCACCTCCAGTGACATCATCCGGTCTTCGATACCTGGCTGATCCGTTAGTACAAAAGAAAGGAAACCAGAGGCTCCAAGTAGATGCAGCCTTGTCCAAGATCATCCTGCTAATTTCTGACAGCACTAAAGCAGATCAAAATAATGGCTGAAGTTTAGAGATGCCAACCACATGTCAGGCACTATGATAAGCATTTCACATAAATCATTTCGTCTTCACCACGACCCTATGACATAGGTTCTGTAGTGAGTCCCCCTCTTGAGATTAAAATAATGATGATAATAGTAATAATAATAAACTGCAGAGAAGTTAAGTGATTTGCAAGGGCACACAACTAGAAGTACTGGAGCCAGGATCTAAACCCAGGCCATCCGACCCCAAGGGTCATGCTCCTCCCTGTCACCTATAGTGCCTTAGGTTTTCTGACTTTGTACCACACTATCACCCCTCATTTTGAACTCAGACAAAAGTACCTGCTTCTACTGGGTATTTACCCCAAAGATACAAAAGTAGGGATCCGAAAGGGTACGTGCACCCCGATGTTTATAGCAGCAATGTCCACAATAGCCAAACTGTGGAAAGAGCCAAGATGTCCATC
>NC_058406.1:25857521-26127479 GCF_002201575.2 Neomonachus schauinslandi
GCTCTCTCTCTCAAAAAAAAAAAAAAAAAGAAATCTTAAAACTAATGATGTAATGTAAGGGATTAACATAAGAATAAAAAAAAAAAGTACCTGCTTATTTCCACAATGCTTAACTGCACCCTGTGTATACTGGATCATTCCATGCCTTTTGCTAAAAATCCCACTAGGACAAGGCTTTTTTAGTTTTCCAATAGGAAGGAGATATTTGCCCCAAACCACGATGATCCCTTAGCAACCAAAGACTTCTGTTTTCAAAGAGATCAACTGGGATCTGGAATGGAATCCAGAGCCATAAGAAAAGGTCCTTGCTTCCTGGAACTGGACTCTGTAACACACGGTAATTATTCATTATCTGATATCCTCAATATATTTATTCGTTCATTAAGTATTTATGAAGAACCCATTAGGTGCCATGCACAATGTGAAGTTCACATGGCTGTGCAATCTGTTAGACACCATCAAAGCCGTTTTCAGGACCCAAGAGCCTTTCAAGGGTTCCTGGAAATATTCGAGACCTGAAAATAATTAATATCATCTCCATAATACAAAGACTGCAAAATTAAATCAACAAGCATCTACTTGAAAGTCTACAAAGGATAACCTTATGCCAACCTGTCAACTGCTTTTCAGCACAACTCTTATATGGTTATATAAAAATTATATTTAATGTGGCAGTGACATTACAATATATTTGATTTTAAATAAGGCAGGTCTCTAAAACGAATAGTCCCTTAATCCTATGAAGGCCGTGAAACAACCTAGAGGTGCTAGGGAAACAAAAATGCCTAAGACCTAATCTCTGGCTTCAAGGGAGCCTAATCTTGTGTTTTGTTTATTTACTTGTCTATTTTTATGTTCTAATCATGAGTTCCTGGAAGGCAAGGATTTTGCCCTCTGAGTTCTTGTTAAACTTCATATTCCCTGGGCCTAAAGGAGGGCTGCATTTACAATAGGACCAACATGTTGGCTAGACAAACACGATCAGGTTAGTGCTGTGATTTATACTCTAAATTCTGACAATCCATAAGGACTCAGAAATCATGCTCTTGCATCCTCTTGCACGGATGTGGAAACACACACACACACATACCCGTTCATCCCCTACCCACTAAACTCCACAAGGGATGGAAGGAAGGGAGGAAATTAACATTGGTGAGTAGCTACAAAATACTAGCTACTGTGCTGGGTACTGTTCATACATCAAATACGCAACATGTAAATATCCCCCATGCCTGCCACATTGTAATGGGCATTGCAGATAACTAGGAATTTGGAGTCATTTGTTCTTGAACTGTCTATGCTTTTCCCAACTTCTGTTTGTAATACCTTTTGCATATCCTCTTACATGCCAAGTGCAAGATGCATGATTGTAAAAGGGAGTGACAATTTCAGGCAGATTATAAAACAAGCGGGAAAGAGTCACCAGAAGAGGGGCTAAATTTCTTGAGATTCATCCTGCTGCTCATTTAATGAAATGTTTATCTCTCTTACACTTATCATCATTTCATTCGGATTCCTGGACCAATCTTGTCACTTCAGGCAGCTTTAATGACTTTCATTTATGCGAGCTCAAGTCTGCCACTTCTGAACTGGCTGTCCACCGTCAGGCACCCTTAGCTTTCCTCATTCTCATGGAGCCAAAATATTTCCATGGTCCAGAGAAATCGCACTGTGGGGAACTGCGTCACTCCCATGTCAGCATTCCATGGACTGAAGGTGATTATTTCGGAGGGATGGACTTAAAGCTGCCCAAAGCTCAGGGAAAGATAAAGCAGGGTGTGAAGGTCCCAGGGACATGGGAAAGTAGTTTAAGGCGTAGAGTCCATCTGCCCCGTTTCAGATTTGACCCGCAGATCTCAACAGGATTAGTTTGAGTAATGTGGTTTTAAGAAACAGTTGCTTAATGTTATATAAATATGAATTTACATGTATGACTGAGGGCTTTTGCTTCCCTGACTTGAAGGTTAATTTTTTAAATTAGCATTCGTTGTACTAATTATGTTGCCTTGCACTGTGCTGAGAGATTTTTGTTCATTATCTCTACTGAACCCATCAGCAAACTTATACAGTAGGTATGAATATTTGCATTTACAAATTGGAAACTGAGGCTCAGGAAAGGGAGGTGACTTGCTCAAAGTCACATATCTTGTCAATATCTTGAGCTGTATGATTTGTTTTTAAGACTTAACACATATTATTGAGCCCCTTTGTCGGACCAGAGGGAACGACAGACATGTAAATTTGTAAGTTCCAGAGAGCATGTAAACTGCTGTAGAAGAGATAGAAACAGGGTTCTTTGGGAGAATGAGATAGGGAAGGGGGAGTGGAGGGAAGGAACAGAGGGGCTTCACAAAGGAGGTTGCAGTTGAGCTGGGCTTAATGCTGAAGCTTGAGTTTGCCTGATGGAGAGAAAAGGGAATGGCATTGGAGGCAGAGAGAAGCTCGGAAGCAGTGGAGGTGAATGTGGGAAAGGGACCTGGGAAGTCCAGGGAACTGCTGAGGGGGCATGACAATGGCTGGGATCCAGGGTCAATGAGAAGATTTCATAAGACAGCGGGCTGGAGAGGTAAACCAGCATTAGAGTTTGGAAATCGTGGCTATTTAGCATGAGCAGACATGGCAGAGGAGGGGACTGTGGCTGACAGAGAAGACACTGTGGACCCATAAGGAGGTACCTGGAGGAGTCCAGTGGAGAAACAGTGGGTCTTGAACCAAGGCACCTACTGTGGACGTGGAAAGCACGGAACAGTGTTGGGAAGTTGACGTTTAGTCAGCATACATTTTTTAAAAATCTCCTGGGAAATGATCCAAAATTGCAGATTCCTACCTGTGAACAGTCAGAGCTTGCTTCCCTCCCTCTCTCATTCAGTCATTCTGCCTTTGGAAGGAGCAGAGGGCTCAGCTAATCATACTCCTCGGTTCATAGCACATACCATCAGCATCTGCCTGTTTAAAGTTCTGCTCTTGCTAGATTTTGTTTTATTATTTGCTGCTCCGTCCTCCCTCTCCAGTCTCATTTCCCATAAGCACTTACTATACTGTGTTTGGTACATGCCCTTGAATATGAAATGTCTCCATGAAAAATCTGTAATATTGCTTTGTGAATGAGTTTTAAATGTACATAAGTGGCATGTGCTACAGATTTCATGCTTTTTTCCTGTTTTTTTTTTTATCACTCTCTTACAGTTCTATTCATGTTGCTGTGTATATACACATTTTGTTGTTCTAACTTCTACACCATAGTCCATAAATGCATCCTCTACATTTTCTTATCCGTTATTTAGCGACAAGTATCTTGATTGCCTAAAACTCCCTGCTGTCACCAACAGTGCTTCTATGAACGTGGGGAAGATGAGGTTGTAATGCCGGGCTTGGCTTTGTCTATGCTGAAAATCAGTAAGCTAGAAATTGGGTTCAGTCTACATCCCAACAGAATCATGAGTAGGAAGTTGCAATGAAGTCTGGTGGGGTCTTAGGGGATACAGAAAGTCCATCTCTAGACCAGTGGTGGTTCTCAACCTGGGCTGCACATTAAGATTAACAGGGGAGTACTTAAGAAGTACTTAGCAAATACTGTGCCCACGTCTCACCTAAGACCAATTAAATCACTTTCTCTGGAGTGGGACCTTACGTAGGTATTTTAAGAGCTCATGAGGTGACTTTAATATGCAGCCAGGATTGAAAATATTACCTTAGACTAAGGGCCAGACTTAGAATGGGGAGCATCTGGCATTTATCACTGAGCACATCAGTGTGACTGGTTAGGGACCTGATGGCAAAAAGGAAGTCCTGGAGGTAAAATACATGGAGAAATTATGAGAAAGCTGACTGCAACTATGATTATCCACCATTCACTAGAAGGATGATGCAACAGGAACCCAGCACCACTAGTTCAAGGCCTGGAGGGAACTGAATTATAGAAGATATTTTAATTTGTGTCTAATAATTAGAAACTCAAAACTTCCAAATGATTGAATAATCACAGAAATATGTGAAACCCTAAGGTCTTTAACAAGACTGCCATGGATCATTACCCAGGCCTCGTGAGTGCCCAGCTGACAAACCTGGGACTCTGGTGCCCTGTTCAAGGTGCTGAAGCCCAACATACTTATTGCTGGGTCCCCTCTGCCAGCAGGAAGCAGATTCCCAGGGGCACCCAGAACAGACCCAGCTGGCCCCCTGCAGGGTCAATTTCTCTCTGCAGTCTGTAGGTAAACCCCTCACCACGTTGATGTTCTCAAGCCACGGAGAAAGTTTAATCTCCAAATTGGTAGCAATGGGGCTGACTCTGAAAATGACTCTCTCCTTCCAAGCCTGCCTTTGTTTTCCTTCCTGCTATATTTCCATATAATCAGAATATCCAGCAGTAAAGTGGCTTCTATTATAGGGTGGGGGGAGGACATTAGAAGGGAGATAATTAACATTAGTTGAGCATCTACTATGAGCAAGGCAAGGTGCCAGTTTACACTCTTTATTTTGTTTAAACTTTACAAAAAACCCTGATAATCCCTATTTTATGTATATAATATCAGAAGCTCAAAGAGCTTAAGCGACTTTTCCAAGGCAAATTATCTAAAAAAAAGAGGCAGAAAAAATTATTCAAACCATGTTCTCTCTGATTCTAAAATTTGAACTTAGTCTACACTGAGGAAAATCTAACTTGTTTCCAATTCTTGCCCAGACAAGAGATACCATAACTTCTCTTGTGTCCCCTAAGTGCATTCTAAGTTCTCATTATAGGTAGATTCTTCTTGGTACCTAATCTATATCCTTCCCAGGATAATTGGAACACCCTAGGAAGATGTAGATGATCCGATGAGTGTTACATCTATGAGCTGGCCCATTCAATTGAGAAGGGGAAATTCAGTCTATAATAGATGGACCATAACCTCAAATTCCAGTGGTTTGGGCTACAAAAACCTATCCTCTGAAGGCAGCCCCCCCCAAGGAAAAATGTCTGGAAATATGCCAACATGCAGCCTTGGGTCCTGCCATGGGCAAAGAAGATGTAATTATTCTTAGACATCACTCCTGGGTCCCATGCTGCTGCCTGCATCTCATTAGTGAAGAAAGTTCAGAAGAAGACCCATACGCGATTCTTTAAAGGAGTGGTTCTTTGAGTGTCTCTGGACCAGTAGCATCAATATCACCTAGGAATTTGTTAATTGCGCAAATTCCCAGGCCCCATGTCAGACCGACTAAACCAAAAACTCTGGGGGTAGATCGTGTTAATCTGTGTTTTAACAGATTACACACACACACACAGAGGCTGAAAAAACCTACTTTGAAAGCTTCCGCTGCTCAATAAAGAAATGCCAAGCGCCAAACTGTGCATCTGTTTGGCTGTGGGAATTCAGCAAAGTCCACTGGTCTGATCAGGACCATCTAAAGACAAGTAGAAAGCATGCCATCATTGCATCACTCTTCTTCTTAAAATCTTCAAGTGGTTACCCACTGCCCACTGTATGTAACCAGAATTTCTTGGCCATGTTCTCTAGGCAACTTCTGTCTGGAGGCACACCATCCATCCAGCTTTAACCCCTTCTCCTTCCCTTCAGGCACTATGTGCTCTAGATTGAGATGTGGATATATGGATTGACAGAGAGAAATGAAACCAAAATATTATTTTTCTGAAGATTTTTTGTTTGTCAAGAAATAACACATTTCCCCCCAATTTTTTGCTCCTTTACAAGCTCTTACATCCCTAAATATACAAAACATGGTCATTTTCTGAGCAGACCAAGTCATACATAATGCATTTTTATTGGCACCTTGAATAAAGATATGGCAGACATGAATATCAAATGTGCAGTTGAAAAAGTTAAGAGGAGCACACACAATGGGTGAACAGGGAACAGGAGAGCACCTGGCTGCTCTTGCAAAGCCAAAAAAGATTCTGCTGGAGGAACTGCACCCCACAGTCTTAGGAAGACTTACAGATGCAGTCACTAAACCACTGTTTTCTATGAAGTATCAAGGAGAAAGGGTGGGATGCCGATGGCTGCAGATGGAGGAAGGTAGTTAATTTAGAAAAGGAAGAATAAGGTGCATTCATCAAACTATCAGCTAGTGAGAAGTTTTGTGAATGCTTTGGAGGCACAGCAAGAAGCTTGGGAATCAGTGTGGATTTACCAAACAGAGCTTTATTTAAGGAACCAGGGATGTTTGGTTTGAAAGGGACTTTATATATGTAGGTCTTTCTGTATCTATAGATCTGTTAAATGAAGGAAAGTGTTATGCTAGTTGGCTATCCAGGATGGAAAGTATTGAAGATACAGTGACCTTGCAGATCAACCAGTCTTTCCCTTCACTCACAGATGGGCATCAAAGCTAAGAGAGGTAATGTGGCTTCAAAGCTAAGACTAGCACTCCTGATTCCCGGTCCTTTTTCATCATACTGAGCAACTCATAAAGAAAAGGTCATGAAAGATGAAACTCATTTCCTATTTTGCCAGGATCCCTAAACTGGCAGAAAGCTCTATAACCTGTAAAGTTCTATACAGATATAAGTTGTTACTGTTATCATTAATAATATCAGGTTCAGTTCTTGACCCCTACCCACTCAACATATTTATGAAATGTCTGAAGAAAGGCATTGATTTTCTGATAACAAGCAGTTGGGGGCAGACAGTGAGTGTATTTGGATGGCTTGAAAAATGAGGCAAATCTAACATGATGAAATCTAATCAGACCAATGTTAAGTCAGGCACTTAATGCACAATGCCAGTGAACTTGTGAGCAAATCCTTTGAGTGAGTGGATTAAGTTGTCTGAGAGGTTTATGAGTCCAGAACTGTCAGAGCATTAGTCTTCAGTTGTATTATTACGAAAATAATATCTATAGAACAAGTAAGGTGATGGACCCTCTGCTCTGGCCAATGCCCACCATATTTCACTGTGGAATTATGTTCTGTTCTACTCATTATTTTTCATCTAATGGGCTTTTCTGCTCTAATGAGGAGCAGTTGAAGAAACTAAAGCCACTTTGCTTGAATAAGAGAAGTTTACAAAGAGGCTTTTCTGTTCCCTGAGGTGTACAAAGACTGCTAGAGCTGCCACAACAAAATACTACAGAATGGGTGGCTTATACAATAAAAATTTATTTTCTCACAGTTCTGGAGGCTAGAAGTCCAAGGCCAAGATGCTGGCAGGTTTGTTTCTCAAGAGTCTCTTTGGTTTGCAGGTGGTTTGCA
Source organism: Neomonachus schauinslandi (assembly GCF_002201575.2). Lineage (NCBI taxonomy): Eukaryota > Metazoa > Chordata > Mammalia > Carnivora > Phocidae > Neomonachus > Neomonachus schauinslandi. The sequence continues at coordinate 25,864,714 of NC_058406.1, forward strand.
AGACTGGTTGATCTGCAAGGACACACCTCCTTGCTGCGTCCTCACATGGACTTTTTCTCTGTGCATTCATTCCTGGTGTCTCTTTCTCTTCTTATAAGGACACCAATTCTATCTTATAAGGACACCACCCTTATGATCTTGTTTAACCTTAATAACCTAATTAAAGGCCCTACCTCCAAATATATTCACACTGGGACCAAGGCTTCAACATTTGAATTTGGGGAGGGGACGTAATTCAGTCCATTATTAACTGATTGTCAGGGAGGAGAGTTTTAGGCTCACTCTGTGATGCTCCAGAGAGCAAAACAAGGACCATTAAACAGCCAATTCAAGGTAATTTGTGCTCAGTGTATGGAACATATTTCTAATAACTAGTCTTCTAAAGTTTAAATGGCCTTCCTTGTGTGAGAGTGAGTTCTCTAGTATTTTAGAAGCTACCTTTCAGTTCCAAGGTAGACTAGGGCATTCCTGCCCAGGATAAGAAGGTTAATGAATGGGATAATAATAATAATTTTTTAGAGGCTATTCAAAGAAACCAAGTATTGCACATGGCTCAATTCTACCCTACATCCCCAAATCCCATTCCCAAAACTTTTAAAAATTGATTCAGTGTTTCCAAGTATTTCAGAAGTCTTCTCACTCTCCCACAGAAACACTGCTTTTCCCATTACCACACCTTTGTCAGCACTCTTCCCTCTAGCAACCGTCTATCTTAATCCTACCATGGCCCAGCTACAGTCTATGAAAACTGCAAGCCAGGCTAATATTTCCCTTCTCTGATTATCCACTGCACTTTAACACTGTGAATACAGTCAATTCTAACAGAGGTGAGTACAGTCAGGAGGTAGTCAGGGATTAGGGTGTGATGGCAACAAACCATGATCTTTAAACCTTGCTGACTCTGCCAAATGTTCATCGAAATGGTGCCCCAAATCTTCCACCAGGCATGTGCTGCTGCCATAGGTTTGTGAGGGAGGCAAACCAAGGTCAGAGATCACCAAAACCTGGTTTTTATTAGTGGCTCTGGACCTCATTATGATCTTCTGGTGGATTCAGCTGGACCAAGGGTCCTATGAGAAGCCCTTCTGCCTAGGTAAGGGCAGACTTGGACAACCCGTCCTACAACAAATAAGTGGTCCAATTACATTAATACCCTCAGCAAGCACTTATTGTGCCATGAGTGATTCTAAGTACAGAAGTTATAGCAGTGAACAAGGGAGATAATGTCCCTACTCTCAAACTTACAGTATAGTGGGAAGAAAAAGGGAGGCAGAAAAAAATAGCAAGATCGATATCAGATAGTAAAAAGATGTTATGTAGAAAGGTAAAATAGAGTGATGGGATTAAAAACCAGATGGCTAATTTATATTTAGTGGATCTTCCTAAGCTGCTGATGTCTAGACTAAGGTAAGGAAAGAAGAGGGAACTTGTCATGATAAGACTGGAGGGAAATCAGTCTAAGCAGAGGAAACAGCACAAATGCCCCAAAGTGGGAGCCAGTTTGGCAAGTTTGAGTAACAGAGATCACTAGTATGGCAAGAGCACAGTGGAAAAGGGGAGAGGAAAGTGGTGGAGTGTGCACTCCAAAAGGTAAGCAGGGTTCATATCACATGGAATTCTGAAAGCCAGGATAAAATGTCAAATGTTGTTCTCATGCTATGGGGAGAAGAGGAAAGTTTAAAGAGGGACAGACATGATCAAATTTGTGCTTTACAAATCTCGTTCTTGCTACCAAGAAGACCAGTTATGAGAACACTGCAGTATCCAGGTGAGAAACGAAAGAAGCTTGAGCTAGGGGAGATACCGGAGATGGAAAAAATAGGTAGATGGTGGAGTCTGCACAACTTGCTTATTAGTTGGATAATTGGATTTGGGAAGTGAAGGAAAGGAGTTAAGGATAACACCTCAATTTGGGACATGTTTCCAGTTTTCTGATATGAGGAAGAAGGGGGAGGATTTGAGGGACAAAACAAAAGTTTTATGTGGGCCACTTTTAGTTTGAAAAGACTTTATTGGATACCCATTTGGATATGTAAGCAGTCAGATATAGGAGTTTGAAGTTCCATCAGAAGGACAGGACTACAAATAAATATTCACGAGTCATCAGCATATAGGTACAGTTTAAATCTATGGAACTGGATGAGGTCACCTAAAGAGAGTATGTAATTAGAGAAATGAGAAAGCATAACTCTGTGATATTCCAACATCTAAAGGCAAGATAGAGGGGTGCCTGGGTGGCCCAGTCTTTAAGCGCCTGCCTTCAGCTCAGGTCATGATCCCAGGATCCTGGGATCGAGCCCCGCATCGGGCTCCCTGCTCCGTGGGAAGCCTGCTTCTCCCTCTCCCACTCCCCCTGCTTATGTTCCCTCTCTCACTGTGTCTCTGTCAAATAATAAATAAAAAATCTTTTTAAAAAATAAATAAAGGTAAGATAGAGAAGGAGGAACCAATCAAGGAGATTGTGGTATCATGGAAGGCAGCAAAAGAAAGTGATTCAAGCAGGAGAGATAATCATCTGTGTCAAATACTGTTTATAGGACAAGTTAGAAAGAAAAATGGTGACCATTGAATTTTATTGATGACCTTGACAAGAGTCATTGGGTGGTAGGGGAAGAATGCTGGTGGGTAATGGTTGAAAGGAAGGGAAAATGAGGATAAGGAGGCAGTGATCAGAATCAATCCTCCAAGAAGCTTGCTGTACAAGGAAGCAAATAAATGGAGTAGTAATTGAGGGAAATTGGGGTCAAAGGATGGTTTTGAAAGTAGGAGATATGAGATAGAGAGGGAGAAATTGATCATTCAAGGAAGGGACATACTCTGAAAATAATCTTACATTCCATGTTTGGACCCTAATCCTGACTGTGATCTCACAGTCTTAGCACTCAACTCGACCTAAAGAAGAGAAAGTTTTCTTCTGAAGTCCTGAAACATGAGTCTTTCCTGAGATGGGCATATCTTTTAAACAGGAGGTAGCTCCAGGCCCATCTTAGTGCACCAGCTCCACAGGAGATAACTACTCCAAGAGCAAACCAAAGAGAGATTATAATCTCAGAAGATATGCTATATGGATACAACTACTTTTAATCTTTATCTATTCTCATAAGAAGCTGCCCATATGCCCCCTTCCCACAGACTCCCAAGCATCCTGACCTGATAAATATCTGTACCTTCTATCCTGACTTTTCTTTGGGTGAAGTACAGGACTGTAGAGGGAGCCTTGAGTTATCCCTAGAGGTCAGACAACAATATGTCATCTTATATAGTTAACATTTATTCACTTAAATACTTTTTGAAAACTCAATAAATGCCAGTCACTGTGCAATGGGCTGGCAATACAGCTGTGAACAAGAAAAATAGCAACTTTCTGAGCATCCCGTGCATCTTTCACTCTATTGAGGATTACAACCTGGAAGCAAATGATTATGCAAATGAATACTTATTACAATTGAGATAAACTGTAGGAACAAGTACCAGATGTTTTAAGAGTGTATAATGGGTGAAGAAAACAAACTGAACTTGGGGGTTAGGAAAAGACTGATAAATATAATTCATGGTTGTATAGCACTAGATAGCTTACACAAGGCTTTCTCATTCATGAAATCATTAAACTGAAGAACCAGAGAGATGAGTAATAACATATCCCAATTTTGCAGATAGGAAAACTAAGTTTCAAAAGGTTAAGTAAAAATTAAATGTCTCCTTATTTTTGAACATTTGTTTCCCTCTCTTGACTAATTCTATCAGCCAGGACTCTAAATTACAAGGGACAAATACTCAAACACAAACTGGTGCACATAAATGAAAAGGCCAGGAGTAACAACAACATGCAGTTCCCTCTTCCTCCATAGTAATGCAATTTTAGCTGGGTACCTGGTCACTCAGACAGACTTCATTACCCAGCCATCATTATAACTAGGCATTGCCTGATGACTAAGTTCTGACAATCAAATGTTAATAGAAGTTGGATAGGCAAATTCAGAGTCTTGCCCTTTAAAGTTCTTCCCCTTGAGGACCTTTGCTTCTTTTGTAGATAAATTGCCTTCTCACCATAAACAACTAGAAAAACAGAGAAAATATAAAAGACAACCTTTGTAAGATATTGGACAACAGACACCACAGGACTGTGATCCCTGAGAGAAGGGACATGAGCAAGGTTAGCACATGGTAGCACTTGCTTACTATCTGGAGGCAGTTTCTAGAATTTGGTATATTGAGGAACCCAGTGGTCTTCCTGAGTTGAGAAGACTGAACAGAAATTGGGGAAGCTGAACAAATGAGCTAGATTTTGTGGGACAGAATGTCTGAAAAGAGGAAGGTACGCTCAGAAAGAGCTCCAGACATCTACAAAAAGTACCTTTTATGTTTTTGGTTGAGTACTAATCTCTGAGTCCATATATTAAGACTCCTCAAGGCTAGAAAAAGAACCACTCATAACCAGTAGGCCAAAAATGGTCAAATTTCACACAGGGCTGAGAATAGTTTACATTCCCAAAATATGGAGTGGAGAGATCATGAGTAGAATCCTCAGAAGGTTCAGGCCTTCATTGTATGGTTAAATTAGTCTTAAAAAAAAAAAAAAAAAGGTGCCCTGTACTTTCAAGAATAAAGTTTAAAAGAAAGCCTCAAAAGGATAAATGGATCCTCAATAATTTAAATGTACATCAGAAAATTTCAAAACTCTAAAGAAAAATAAAAATCTAGCACTCAAAGGTATTATATACCCAACTTCTAGAATTGAATCAAAGGTTAAAATACCTTTTGGGGTGCCTGGGTGTCTCAGTCATTAGGCATCTGCCTTCAGCTCAGGTCATGATCCCAGGGTCCTGGGATCGAGCCCTGCACCAGACTCCTGCTCAGTGGGAAGCCTGCTTCTCCCTCCACCACCCCCCTTGCTTGTGTTCCCTCTCTTGCTGTGTCTCTCTCTGTCAAATAAATTAAAAAAATCTTTAAAAAAGTTAATATAACTTTTGATGGAAATAACAAGTAAATATAACTCATAATCAGTAGAAAAATCAATCAATTGAAAAAGACCCAGAAATGACAAGATATTATGGATTTTGGAGAAGAAGGGCCTTAAAATAGTTATTATAAATCTTATAAATATGCTCAGAAATATAAAAAGGAAAACCCACATAAAAAGAGAAATAGAAGATATTTAAAAGACTCAAATGAAACTTCTACCCATGAAAAGTATAGTACTGAAATAAAAAGTAAACTGGATAGGATCAACAACAAATTAGACTTCCGAAGAAAAAAATCAGTAAACTTGAAGATATAACAATAAAATCTATCTCAAATGCCGCATAGAAAGAAAACAAAGACTTCAAAAAAAAGAGCTTGGTGATTTGTGAGACAATAGCAAGAAGTATAACATTCTGGAGTCGCCTAAATAAATAAATAAATTGGGGAGATGAGGAGGAATGTATGAAAATATATGAAGGAAAATAGAGGAAGAAATAATAGCTGATTTTTTTCTAAATTTGAAGAAAAGCCATAGATCAAGAAGCTCAGGGGCGCCTGGGTGGCTCAGATGATTAAGCATCTGCCTTCGGCTCAGGTCATGATCCCAGGGTCCTGGGATCGAGCCCCACATTGGGCTCCCTGCTCAGCAGGAAGCCTGCTTCTTCCTCTCCCTCTGCCTGCTGCTTCCCCTGCTTGTACACTCTCCCTCTCTTTGTCAAAAATAAATAAAAAATCTTTAAAAAAAAAAAAAAAGAATACCAAGAAATATGAAGAAAACTATACCAAAGTGCCTAATAATCAAATTGCCTAAAACCAGTGAGAAAAGGAAAAACTTAAAATCAGCTATAGAGCAGAGAGGAAGGAAGACATTATGTACAAAGTCACAAAGATTAAGAATGACAGCAGACTTCAATAGAAAAATGCAAGCTATAAGATGGTGGAACTTCATCTTTAACATACTGAAAGAATGTCATTATGCCAGCAAACACATCTTTCAAAAATGAAGGTAAGGGGCCCCTGGGTGGCTCAGTCAGTTAAGCGCCTGCCTTTGGCTCAGGTCATGATCCCAGGGTCCTGCTTCCTGCTCAGCAGGGAGTCTGCTTCTCTCTCTGTCTCTGCCACTCCCCCCTGCTTATGCTCTCTCTCTCTCCGTGTGTCAAATAAATAAATAAAAATCTCTTAAAAAATGAAGGTAAAATAAAGACTCTTTCAGGCATATAACAACATAAAAAATTAATTACCAACTAATGAGCACTACACAATGCTAAAGAAAGCCCTTCAGACAGAAGGAAAACAACAGAAGTAAATCTGGATTTACACAAAGGAATAAAGATCCCCAGAAATGGTAAATATATAGATAACTATAAAATACTTTTACTATTTAGTATTTATTTATCTTGTTATTTTAAAAATAACTTTAAAAGATAATTGACCTTTCAAAGCAAAAACAATGAAAATGAATTTCTGACCCATATCAAATATAAAAGAAAAATGTATAACAACTGTAGCACAAAGACTAAGAGTTCTTACATTATATGTGAAGTGACATAATAGTACTTAAAGGTAGCCTGTGATAGGTAAATATATGCACTCTTAAAATAATAAGTAAAATTTTAAAAAACATAGATATGTACTAATAAGCAAAGATAATAAATAAAATGGAATTATAACAAAATATTTTATCTAAAAACAGATGGGAAAAGAATAAAAGGGAATAAAGAACAACAAGGCATATAGAAAACAAATAACAAAATGGCAGATTTAAATCTAACCATATTGACAAGTTTATTAAATTCAAATGGACTAATCACTCCATTTAAAAGGCAGAAATTATCAATTTAAATAAAAAAGCAACACCCAATAATATGTTGCCTAAAACAAATTCATTTTAATTGTAAAGACATAGGTAGGTTAGAAATCAAAAGATGGAAAAAGTTAGACCACAAAGACTTTAATTGAAAAAAGTTTGGGTGGCTATATAAATATCAGATAAAGAATATTCCAGAACAATGTATATTCCAGGGGCAAAAAAATAGCATTTAATTGTGATAAAGAGATCAATTAATTAAGACAATATAACAATAAGGAGTGTTCATGCACCTATTGTTACAGCTTCAAAATACATGAGGGAAAACTGATATAACTGAAAGGAGAAAAAGACAAACCCACAGGTATAGTTGGAGATTTCCATACACCAATCTGAGTAAAAGAAAGAATAAATAGACCACAAAAAAAGCAGTAAGATTTTAACTTCACTTACAAATTTGACTTAGTTGACCTTTACTGAACTTTCCATTCAACTGCGGCATACAAATATTCACAAATAAATCATGTTCCATGCCACAAGACAATCCATAATAAATTTAAAAGGGCTGATCACACTGAAATTGAACTAAAAATCAATAATAGGAAGATGTATGTAAAACGTCAACTACTTGGAAATTAAACAACACATCTGAATACCACACAGGTCAATGAGTAAATTACAAGGATGTTAGAAATTATTTTGAGGGTCTATCTCTGTGTTCTCTATTCTGTTCCATTGATCTTTGTGTATGGTTTTGTGCCAGTACTATACTGTCTTGATGATTATAGCTTTGTAATACAGCTTGACATCCAGAATTGTGATGCCACCCATTTTGGTTTTCTTTTTCCATATTCCTCTGGCTATTCGGGGTCTTTTCTAGTTCCATACAAATTTTAGGATTATTTGTTCCAGCTCTGTGAAAAATGTTGATGGTATTTTGATAGGGATTGCACTGAATGTGTAGATTGCTCTGGGTAGCATAGACATTTTAACAATATTTCTTCTTTCAATCCATGAGCATGGAATGTTTTTTCATTTCTTTGTGTCTTCCTCAATTTCTTTCATAAGCGTTCTGTAGTTTTTTGAGTACTCCTAGGTATCTCATGGTTTTTGATGCAATTGTAAATGAGATCCATTCCTTAATTTCTCTTTCTTCTGTCTCACTGTTAGATTGCAATTGATTTCTGTGCATTGATTTTATATCCTACCACATTGCTGAATTCCTGTATGAGTTCTAGCAATTTTGGGGTGGAGTCTTTTGGGTTTTCCATGTAAAGTATCATGTCATCTGTGAAAAGTGAGAGTTTGACTTCTTCTTTGCCAATTTGAATGCCTTTTATCACTTTTTGTTGTCTGATTGCTGAGGCTAGGACTTCTAGTACTATGTTGAACAACAGTGGTGAGCGTGGACTTCACCAAGATAAAAAGCTTTTGCACAGCAAAAAAAATAGTCAACAAAACTGGAAGGCAACCTACGGAATGGGAGAAGATATTGGCAAATGACAATCAGATAGATAAAGGGTTAGTTTCCAATATCTATAAAGAATTTATCAAACTCAACACCCAAAAACCAAATAATCTAGTCAAGAAATGGGCAGAAGACATGAATAGACATTTCTCCAAAAAAGACATACAATTGGCCAACAGATGAAAAAATTCTCAACATCCTTGGCATCAGGGAAATACAAATCAAAACCTCACACCAGTCAGAATGGCTAAAATTAACAAGTCAAGAAACAACGAGTGTTGGCAAAGATGCAGAGAAAGGGGAACCCTCTTACACTGTTGGTGGGAATGCAAGCTGGTACAGCCACTCTGGAAAACAGTATGGAGGTTCCTCAAGAAGTTAAAAATAGAGCTACCCTATGACCCAGCAATTGCACTACTAGGTATTTACCCCAAAGATACAAATATATTGACCCGAAGGGGCACCTGCACCCTAATGTTTATAGCAGCAATGTTCACAATAGCCAACTATGGAAAGAGACCAGATGTCTATCAACAGATGAATGGATAAAGAAGATGTGGTATATATATATACAATGGAATATTACTCAGCCATCAAAAAGAATGAGATCTTACCATTTACATAGATGTGGATAGAACTGGAGGGTATTATGCTGAGCAAAATAAGTCAATCAGAGAAAGACAATTATCATATGGTTTCACTCATATGTGGACTATAAGAAACAGTGCAGAGGATCATAGGGGAAGGGAAGGAAAACTGAAAAGGAAGAAATCAGGAAGAGAGACAAACCATGAGAGACTCTTAACTATAAGGAAAAAAGCTGAGGGTTGCTGGAGGGGAGGTGGGTGGGGGGATGGGGTAACTGGGTGATGGGCATCAAGGAGGACATGTGATGTGATGAGCACTGGGTGTTATATGCAACTGATGAGTAACTGAACTTTACATCTGAAACTAATGATGTACTATATGTTGGCTAATTGAATATAAATTTTAAAAAGAAAAAAAATTTTTAAAAAGAAATTATTTTGAACTTAATTGAAATAAAAACACAACATATCAAAATGTGTAGGATGCAGATAAAGTAGTGCATAGAGAAAAATTTACATTAAAATAGTTATATTAAAAGCAGAAAAGTCTAAAATCAACAATCTGAGCTTCTACCTCAAGGTACTAGAAAAAGAACAAAAAAGATAGGAACCAAAACCAATGAAAAATAAAATTTTAAAAAACAGAGAAAATCAATAAAATTAAAAGAGCAATACAATTAATAAACTTTGGCTATAGTGATCAAGAAAAAATAGTGGGTACATAAATACCAATATAAAGAATAAGAGGGCATTACTACAGATACTAGAGACATTAAGAGGATAAGAGGATACTATGAACAACTTTATGCCAATAGATCAACAACTTAGATGAAATGGACAAATTCTTTGAAAGACACAAACTACAAAGCCCACTCAAAAGAAAGCATTTGTCCCAAAAAGCCCTATATCTATTAAAGAATTTTACTCTGTAGTTTAAAACTTAACCACGAAGAAAATTCCAAGTTCAAATGGCTTAACAGGTGATTCCACTACACATTTAACTTAAAAAAAATAATACTAACCCTATACTAACTCCTTCAGAAAATACCAAAGAGGACAAACACTTCCTAACGCATTCTGAGATCAAAATTATCCTAATATCAAAATCTGAAAAAGATATTATGGGGAAAAAAAGTATAGGAGAATAACCTTCATAACTACAAATGCAAAAATCCTTAACAATATATTAACAAATCTAATCCAGTAACATATAAAAGGATAACACTTTATGACCAAGTAAAGTTTTCCCAGAAAACTTTTCCCACAAACCTAAAGAAGAAATACTATGATCATCTCAATAGATTCAGAAAAACAAAATTCAGCATCATTCCTAATAAAAAATGTTCAGGGGCACCTGGGTGGCTCAGTTGGTTAAGCATCTGACTCTTGATTTTAGCTCAGGTCATGATCTCAGGGTCACGAGATGGAGCCTCTTGTCAGGCTCCAAGCTCAGCAAGGAGTCGCTCGAGATTCTCTCTCTCCTTTTCTCTCTAACCCTCTCCCCACTCACACTCTCTCTCTCTCTCTCTAAAATAAATAAGTAAATCTTTTTTTTTTTTAATGTTCAACAAACTAGGGATTAAAGGGAACTTCCTCAACTGTTAAGGGCATCTATGAAAAACCAAAAACTAACAGGCTCAATAGTGAAGATTGAATGCTTTGTCTCTCAAGTTAGAGGCAGGCAAGGCAAAGATTTTCATTCTCACAATTTCTAACCAGTGCGATAAGGCAAAAAAAAAAAAAAAAAAAAAAAAAAAAAAAATAAAAAAAATTATCAAGGTCATAAGATACAAGGAAAATAGGAAAATATGCAAAAATCGATCATATTTCTATACACTAGTAGCTAATAATAGAAATTATATTTTAAAATATCATTTACAATAGCACCATAAAATCTAAGATATTTAAATATAAATCTAACAAAATATGTGCAAAATTTACATGCTGAAAATTATTACAGATTAATGGAAAAAAACAAGGAAGACCTAAAAATGGGGAGATATACAATATACATGGATTAGAAGTTTCAATATTATTAAGATTTTAATTCTCCCAAATTGATCAGCAGAGTCAACACAATTTCAGTTACAATTCCAACATAATTTTTGTAGAAATCCACAAGTTATTTCTAAAATTTACATAGAAAATCAAGGGAAATATAATAGCTAAAATAATATTGAAAAGGAAGAATAAAGTGGGAGGATTCATACTACCTGATTTCAAGACTTACTATAAAGTTACATTAATGAAGAACTGTGGTATGTAAATAGATAGACATGTAGATGCATTGAACACAAGGGAGTCCAGAAATAGGCCCTGCATAGATGGTCAATTTATTTTCAAGAGAAGTGCCAAGGAAATCCAACAGAGGCAGGACAGTCTTTTCAACAGATGGTGCTGGAACAGCTGAAAATCCATATGATCCATTTTGAGTTCATTGTTTCATATGGTGGGAGGTATGGATGAAGCTTCATTTTTAGTATAGGCAAAAAGATTTGAACACCAGAGACATGGAGAGCAAATGAGAACATGAAAAGATGTTCAAGATAGTTACTTTTAGGGAAATTAAAATTACAATTACAATGAGACACTACTACGTAACCATTAGAATGGCTAAAGAGAATCATCATACTTTTTAAAAACTGAAAATATCAAATACTGACAAAAATGTGGAGCAACTGAAACTCTCATATATTGATGATGGAGATACAAAATTGTGCAGCCATTTTGGAAAAGAGCAAGACAGGAGCCTACAGAGTTCAACATTCACTCAATTTACAATGGAGCAATTCCATTCTGAGGTGTTTATCCAAGAGAAATGAAAACAAATATCCATACAAGGGCTTCTACTCAAGTGTTCGTAGCAGCTTTATTTATAACAGACCGAAACTGGAAACGACCACATGATCACCAGTGAATGGAAAAATAACTTAGGATAGATCCATACAATGGACTATTTCTCAGCAATAAAAAGAGACAAACAATAAAGGACAGATGCAACAATATGGATGAATCTTGAAAGCATTGTGTTAAGTCAAAGAAGCGAGATGAAAAGGATTCTCATTGTATGCCTTCATTTATATGAAATTCTGGAAAACGCATAACTATAGTTACAGAAAATAGGTTGGTGTTTCTTGGGGCTGGGGTTGGGGTAGGGGATTGACAGTGAAGGATGGAGATGTTTTACATCCTGATTGTAGTGGTGGTTACATGACTGTATACATTTGTCAAAAATCATGGGACAGGATGACTAAAATAAGCTGATTATATTGGCTGTAAATCGTACCTCAACAAAGTTGATTAAATATTAAAAAAAAAAAAAAAAAACCTTTCCCTTTCTCCCCTTCTCCTTCCAACCAAGGAGAAGACAAGCACTGGGACAGCTGCCTTGGACCTAGAGATAGAAACCATGAATTGAGGATGCCGGACCATCCTGTCGTCCCTGGACCACTGATCACTGGGCTGTTACCTGAGAGGAAACTGGGTTTTGTTTACACTGCATACGTCAGTCTCTTCATTATAGCACTTAGTCTGCACACGAATTAATATACCAGCTTCAGGTTTAGCATAACTGGTTTCAGAGGCTCAAACAATGCCATGAGAACTTGAGCTCTGGCTCCAGCCAGACTCTGGTCCTCTCTAGGCATTGGCTCCTTTCTCGAGCTCCATCTGGAGGCTGACTGCTCACGCAGCCTCAGCCTCCCCATGCAGCCCCGCCTCCCAGATGCTCTGCCAGTTTGCGTCCAGCCCAGAATCGAGCACTGCCCCCCTCTGACGGGTCCTGACAAGCGTCCTTGCCTCTCATTGGCTCCGCGTGGGTCCCATGCCATCCTTGAGCCAGTCAGCGTGGCCAGGTGAGCACAATGCGGTGACTAGTCCGGCCTGAGTCTCGGGCTCTATCCGGACAGCCGGGTGTAAAGCACCACGGGGAGCCCCCAGTGGGGAGGGAGGAGAGAGTCCCCCAAGGAAAGCTGGGGTAGAGAGCTACAAGGGAAGAGTAGCCGCTCCAGAGCCAAAGTAACAGATGGCCCTGTCAAGGAGAGTAAATGAACAAATGACCTACCTACTGTCACCCAGCAAGACAGTGACGGGTGTCTGAGGCTTACCTCCTGCAGCAGATCGTAAACAAAGGCCACAGTTTCTTTCCTCTTACCGATCACCTTATCATACCTGGCTCAGAGCACGCTCACAGCAGCTATCCCAGCTATAGCTCCTGACAACTTTTGTCTTGATTTGGGAGCTCAGGAGAGATTATTCAAAAAAAAATCCCCATATGATAGAAGAAAAAGCCCAGGGATGGAGTCTGGATGTGTCTGTGGAGGGAGGACATGGCACCATAACAAGCCACCAGTGACTTTTTACAAGCTGCCTAAGGCACGTGTTTAATGCCAAGGCAGAGTCCTGTTCTCCCAAATTCAGGCCCTGGTCCAGCAGTTTACCGCTCTGTGACCATGGGCAAGTCACTTAACCTCTCTGAGTCTTGGGTTTGTCACCTATAAAACACAAATAATGCTACTCCCCAGGATTGTTGTGACCGTGAAGTTTGATGCTGTTTGTGAAAGCACTTTATAAGCTGCAAAAGAGCCTGAGGAATCACGACCTGGCTGCTCTGCTGGGCACACAGCCCTTGTTCCTCTCCATCACTTTCTTCCAGCCCACACTCTCCGCCTCAGGTCTCTCAAACTCACCTCAGTTTCAAGCTCCAACGCTCCATTAGATCTACTGTTGCAGGACCAGACTCTGGTCCTCTCTAGGCATTGGCTAGAAAAACGTGTAACCCGTTTGCTGTTCCCAGCCTGTTTGCAAAATGCTAAAATGGGGATACGAGTGTCCAAGTCAAAGCCTTCACCTCCTCGGAGCAGCCTTGTGATCCTTTCTGATCTTTTCCTCTCCAGTTGAAGGAACCTGGGACATACCATTTTGGTGGATTGTAAGAAGTTGCAGAGCAAGAGAGCAGTGATGGAGGGATGGGACCCCAGGCCCAGCCTCTGATGACCGAGTCCAGAGGGAATTTATAAAGATTGTGTTCCTTTGCCTGCTGGCAGGCGGCAGCTGAGAGGCACAACCTTCGTGGATCTGGTGTGCACAGCAGTTTCCCAAGCCACAAGGCCTTCTGGGAGGACCACTGAGAGCACTCTTGCTAAAAGAAGGATCTAAATTCAGCTGCACGACCCTGGAGCTGGGAGATAAGAAACTTGTGGCCCATCTGTCAGGATCTCTCGCTGAACGGCCTTGTTGTTTGGGCATCATTGAAACTGTGCCCAGGAGGCGTGGTCATAAAACACCAGGCTCTGCAAACAGGGGCTGGAGAGGCAACCTTGAGTCTGTTTAGCCAAGAGCATTCAGTGAGATGCAGAAGCATGGAGGTGCAGAGCACTCACACTCATTCACACCATCATGCACACACGTGAGCCCACACCCAGGCAAGCATGGTCACAAGACCCCTCTCACTATTCACACTCCCAGAGGCTCTCACTCCCAGATGCACATATCTTTACCCTACTATTCACACGTGACATGCTCCCCTGCATTCATGAAAACATGCTCAGGACACACTTGCTTATACACACTCAGACACACCCATGCACACACTCACACTCTGAACCCATGCAGAGGTTCACAATAACCCTCAGACTTGACCCATCTCCCAATATGCAAGGACTCATGCAATTCACACGTGGCCACACATTCAGATATAGTCCAGCATACACAGTCAAGCATGCATCTCACACACCTAGACACACACACACACACACACACACTGGAAATTCTACATTTGAAGGCTAAGAGCTCTTCTGTGCATATCCCAGTCTTCACTTCTTTTCTGAATTATGCTTCCACTCAAAATTTTGGTTCAAAATGGGTCCCCACTGAGCATGCTATCTGAGGGTTCCCAGCCATATGCTTACTACAAAAATTCTGCCCATGTGTCAGATTCTGGCATGAATGAAATGCAGCCCACACACGTGTATACATTGCAACAAGAGCCAGAATGTAGTTCTCACTGTGGGATGGATGGGAACCTCAGGGGGAGCCCTGGCACCTGGCCAGGAAGGGCATTCTGGTTGGGCATAGCTTCCAGACAGCTCTCCCGAGGCTGGCCTCCATGCTCACTTCATGGCTTAAAACAACAAATTTATCCCTCGCACTTCTGGAGGTCTGAGGTATGAAATGAGTTTTACATGACTAAAATCAAAGTGTGGGCAGGGCCGGCGCCTCTGAAGGCCCCAGGGGAGAATCCATTCCTTTCCTCTTCCTGGTGCTAGAGGTTGCTGGCATTCCTTGCCTCACGGCCACACCGCCCCAATCTCTGTTTCTGTCCTCACATTACCTTCCCCTTTCTTTGATCTTTCTGCCTTCTTCTTATAAGGACTTTTGTGATTAAATTGGGCCGACCCAGATAACTTACCCACATCAATATCCCTAAAAGTCCATCTCGCCTTATCAGGCAATATATTCACAAGTTCTGGAGATTGGGAAATCTTTGGGGAAAGAGAGGGCGTTATTCAGTCTACCACAGTGTTTAATAAAGGTTTATAATTGTTATAAAACCCTCCCAGCTACCTTGCCCAAAGTCACACAAATACTATGTACCAGGGTGGTGAGCCCACCTCTCCCTGACCCCAAAGCCTTTTTCCTTTCCACTAAGACAGTGGGCTTCAAACTTCATCAATATCAGAATCCCCCAGAAGCCTTGCTAAAGCACAGGTTGTTGGACCCACCCTCAAGGTTTCTGATTCTGATCCTAGGGTGGAGCTCAAGGATTTGCATTTCTAACGAGTTTGCAAGTGATGCTGAAGCTGCACTTGTGGGTACCATCCTCTGAGAACTGCTGCATTACAACATGCTGGCCACTGGCAGGAGTGAGTTCCCCCATCTTTGCCAGTGTCCAAGCAGAGGTCACAAAGTTGGTAGAAGGACAGATTCAATTAAACACTCTTTACCATGCTTTCCCACCAAGAGGGTCCCAGAGCCTGGACACTGGGTGGGAAGGCTGCCTAGAATCTTACTGCTGGGTCAGGTGGGTTCAGCTCAGCTTACTGGCTGAATGCCTACTAGCGCTCAGGTCTCTTCACCTCCTTTGGAGGCAACCTGGTGCCATAAAAAGATCATGGCCTCTGGGGTCTGACTGCCCTGGGTTACAGACCCCTCACTCACTCTCAGCAAAATCACTCACTCTTCCAGAACCCAAGCTGGTTTCTCTGTGAGATGGAGAGCTCAATGCCTACCGCTTAATATTGTGTTATGGATTAGAAAAATAATGCTATGACATGACTTATACAGTATCCAGTACATGGTATGAGTTCAAACAATGTTAGGTCCCCTTGAAAGAAAGAAATGGTGTGTCTGGTCACATCATAGTGAGCACGGCCCCGTGCACAGCAGAGCAGGGGATGTAGGACACAGGAGAAAGACAGATGTGCTGAGGCTGGCAGAATGGATGCAAACCTTACAAGCCCAAGAACTGGGAGACAGAGAGCACTGGGCAGGGAGAGCAGGGCAGTCAGAAGCAGAGGAGATAGAGTATAAAGGGCAGGGATCTCATTAGTCTTTGGTGGCTCCTTCACATCCCTTCCAGTGGGCATGTTCAAGGGGCCAGATCTAACCCAACTGCTTCCCCTTGGGTTTCGCCTCTTTCTTCTCTAAAAAAGTATCACAGGGGGCACCTGGGAGGCTCAGATGGTTAAGCGTCTGCCTTCGGCTCAGGTCATGATCCCAGGATCCTGGGATCAAGCCCCACATGGGGCTCCCTGCTCGGCAGGGAGCCTGCTTCTCCCTCTCCTTCTACTGCTCCCCCTGCTTGTGCTCTCTGGCTCTGTCAAATAAATAAATAAAATCTTTAAAAATTTTTTTTAAAAAGTATCCCTCAGCCTTGGGATGGGAGGAAAGTTGTGGAACTGGTACTTATGGAGGGTCTACTATGTGCCAGGCTCCGTGCTAGATGCTTTACATATTCTATACACCACCAACTGTGAAGCAAGTGAGCCCTTCCCATTATATGGATGGAGAAACTGAGGCTCAGGGAGCCTCATCTCTCTTCCCTCCCTGTTCCAGGTACACCCACTCATCCCAGCAGCTACTTTAGCCTTCTAGCTGAAGGACCCTTGGACAAGCCTCCTCAGCTTCCTTCCCGTCTACCAGTCTCTCTGTGTGCTGCATTTTTTACTGGGATCCTTGCAGGGCTGCAGGGAAGCTTGGGGGGGTGGGGGAAGATGGTGGGGGGCGGGGAGGGGGGTGGGGCGGTGTTACTGAGTCTATAGCCATTCATCAACCACCTTCAAAGAGCTGTCTCCCTCTTTGCTGCTTATTATTATGATTATTTTCCTGGCTGCATTGCCCACAATGGTTATTGCTTCCAACTCCAGAGGGCCACATCAGCTGCCACTGACTTTTATTCTCGCAAATAAAACTGTAAGCTCCACAACGAGGAAACCGCAGGCTAAAGAGACAAAGCCCATAAACTCGAATTTTAAATGTACAAAGATGATGCCAGTGATTCTCTGGGTGCTGTCTCCCACATCCCCTCTACACCCATTGCACTGTGCACAACTCTTCTCCAGCAAGAGTCCCTCCAAGCTCAGAGGGGTCCTGAGCAGGTGAGTGGGAAGGTGGCAAATAGGGAAGAATGAGGATGAGCTCGCAGTAGTTCGTGCAGCCCCTCCCCAACCAATATGCACAGACTTGGGTAAACCTCCTTCTGGTACAAAAAAAAGAAAAAAAAAAGGAGGCAAATAAAATCCATTATGCTCTTTGGATATTCGGTCTTAGAGTATTTTCTGTGTGTATAGACATTTTCAAGGAATCTCTTATTTATTGGCCTCAGTGGGGAGTCTGGTCCTTTCCTGAAGCAGTCTGAGCTCCCCACTGGAGGCTGGGTTGGGGCCCGAGGCAGAGGTGTCCTGCAGGCAGGGGGCGCCTCCCCCAAACACCCTTCCCAAGGAGGCTCCCTCTCTCTGCCCACACTAATCCGCATTCTAGCTCCTCCCACCACCCAAGTGTATTCCCCTAGCATTTACCACAGTGAAAGTGTCTTTACCTGCTAATGCCCGTCTCCTCTGCTAAAATGTAAACTCTGTAAGGACGGAGACTTGGTGGGACCCATTTACCTTGATGTTCCCAGCACACAGTAGGCGCTATATAAGTGCTGTTACCGTCGTTACACACACCTTGTCGCTAGCTCCTAGAACACTGCCCAGCCAATAGTAGGTCCTGAATAAATACTACTAGGACAATTGAACAGAGGAGAAAGGCCCCCTGAGCTTTGGTGGAGGATGTGGTTGAGCACAGGCATCTCCCCAAGGCCACTGAACAAACCAGATCACCTAGGGGAGGAGTGACTCACAGACACCACCCTTCAGCCAGAGGACCCAGGCCTCTTGCAAAATCTCATCCCTAAGCCAGAGAGCCCCAGTGATTTAGAAATTGGAAGGACTTGTAAGTATCAGGGAGTCAAAGCCCCCACCCAGCCTGACACCCCTCCGGTGTGTCCTGAATGATGGCTGCCCAGTCTCCTCTTGCATGTTTCCAGGATGGAGGAACAGGTTTCTCTCTCACACAGAACAACCCGGTCTTTTGTTCAAGGCCCTCATCCCAGTGCTGAAGCCTGGGCTAACCCTAAGGACACAGAGATGAAACTGGCCACCCTGTTATTTCTGGCATTGCTCTGGGACCCAGCCCCATCCCACCACTGGAGCGACAAAATGGACCACTCTCTAGAAGCAGCCTCTCGAGCTCAGAAGTGTTTCTTCTGTCCAGGTTAAACATTTCTATCCCTTTGTTTTTTTCCCCATATGACCCAGTATTAAGTCTCTTGCTATCCTCTTTATGACCTTGAGCACGTACTAATTTTTCAATACTCCTTTACAAATATGCTGCCCTGAACTGAGAATGGTAATCAGTAGGGTCTGTCCACGGAGCAGGAATATCACCCCCCTTTCCCTGTACACTAGGCTTCTATTAATGTAGCTCTGAGACTAACTGAAATCACTAGAAGAGGGTGGCAAGATGAAGAAGAGACAAGGGCAGCACTTGTGGGAAACCCTATCATTATGGGATTGGCTCACAAAGAAGGACCAGAGAAGGAGTGGTCAGAGAGGGGGGTGGAGAGAGGGAGAGTGCACTTTCCCAGATACAAGAAGGAAGGGAGAACATCCCAAAGCTGCAGTCAGTTAATAACCACACAGACCCTGCAGGGAGGCCAAGAGAATGAGACAAGGCCACCGATGTCATCTAATAATCCAGCTTGTCATAAACTTCAAGGAAGATTTTCCATGAGGTGGAAGGACCTGAAGTGAGACCACGAGGTGCAGAGGGGAAAACAAGGAGCGGAGAAGCTGAGGCAGGAAGAGTAGACAACGCTTTCAAGATCCAAGGGCTGGACTTTGTTGCTGGGAGGTGGGGTGGGCCAGGGACTAGGGCCAGAACTCAGCCGCTGTGATGGACATCATGGTTTGTATGTCCAGCCATTGCTTTCTTCTGAAAACCACATGCCCACTTCTTTTGGGTCATATCCCTCCCCCAACCTCAGCCATTGGGTTTTAGTGGAACCTGGATCCGGAAGAGACCATGAGTCAATGCTAGGCCAATCAGAGCTCTTCCCTGGGATTTCAGATTAGAACCAAGGAAATAGAGTCTTTTCCTCTCTAGTGATGAAAGCTGAGATTTATGAGTCCAGGAGTAGCCAATGGCTTAGTACCCCAGCCTGGTGGAGAAAGCCAATGTAGGAAAATCCAGCCGACATTCAGAGAAACAGAAGTCATGCCCTGATAACATTTGAGTGTGTGACACAATTCTGCCCTGCCTGGCCTGAGATTTGGAAATTCGAGTCAGTAGAGCCCCTTGGAGCATAAACTGAATGAAATTGGGTTTCTGGCACTTTCAATCTAAAGAATTCTGGTATCAGAACTGTAGACCGAAGGGTGAGTTCACAGTGAGTCTGGTACCCAAGATGGTTGATGCTAAAGCCACTCACAAGGAAAGCCAGAGCAACCCTCAGGGACCTCTTGTCCATCTTGAACCTGGCATCCCCAGTCTGGCAACCAGCATGGTTGCGCCCGGCATCGGCCGCTGCTATGATAATGGAGCTGGGCTGGCTGCCTTATGGAGAAGGTTATTTATTTGCTTCATAAGCAGGAGGGCCCGAGGCACACCATGGCAGGGCCCAAGCCTCCCTTCCTTTCCTATTTCATATTATATTTCACCCTGGCAAGAGTGATTCTTCTTGGCTGGAAAACTGATTTTAAATCACCCTTCTTGCTGCTGACAGCCCTCCACAACCCTCCCTTCCTGGGGCCTTTGCCCTCTCTCCCTCTCTGCAAAGCTCTCTCCCCCACTCCTACCTTCCAGCACCCCTGCTAGACAGACAAACAGAAAGACACACAGAAAGACACACAGACACACACACACACACACACACACACGAGTCTTCTCCATGCTGGGGATTTTATCTTTTGCCAATTCCATTTATTGATGCACTTTTATAACCAGCTCCATCTGTGGCACCGAAACCAGTCTGGAGTGGGACCCTGGGAAAGGAAGCCGGCCAGAGGATATGTGGGCATGAATGCTTGGTACCTACTTGGGGCGGGGGAAAGCGAGAGCTGGCACTGGACAAGAAGACCAGTTGTTCCAGGAAGAACTTAGTGCAAGGATGGAGATTCAGCTGCCTAGCCCATGAGTTCTATAGACCAACAACCTCAGCTAAGACACCAGACATCTAGTGCAGAGGAGAAAACACAGGCGGGCAGGGAAGAAGGAGCCATGTGGGTGACAGAGCTCCTCCTAGAGCCCTTACTGCCTTCTTCTGTGCTATGTTGCCATTGTGCCTTACCCATCCCTGCACCTGGCTGCAGGGGAGAGGCCATGGAAATCGGTGCACAGGCTCCAAAGCCTGAGAGGTTGTCATCCCCACCCCAGTGCTCCTGCTTACTAACTGTTTGGGATTGTCTGATGGGGATCTGCCAATCTTTTCTTAAAGGACCAGATGGTAGGGGCGCCTGGGTGGCTCAGTCGCTAAGTGTCTGCCTTCGGCTCAGGTCATGATCCCAAGGTCCTGGGATCAAGCCCTGCATCAGGCTCCCTGCTCTGCGGGAAGCCTGCTTCTCCCTCTCCCACTCCCCCTGCTTGTGTTCCCTCTCTTGCTGTGTCTCTCTCTGTCAAATAAATAAATAAAATCTTTAAAAAAAAAAAAAAAGGACCAGATGGTTAATATTTAGGTTTTGCAGACCGTAATGCCTTCCCCCACTACTCAATTCTGCCACCGTAGAACCAGAGCAGTCAGAAACAATATGTAAATGAATGAGCATGGCTGTGTCCCAATAAAACTATTTACAAAAACAGGCGGCCCTCTCTCAAGGCATAATTGGCCCCTCCCCACCTTAATCCTCCCAGTTCAGGGGCAACTCTCAACCCTGATCACAGCTGCTGGAGCTCAGCCCAGCTGCTCAAAGGAAAACTACAAAACTGTGAGAAAGCAAGACTTCCTGCCAGTCACTTAATACCTGCGGCACAGCCAAGGGGTCAAGAATGTGGGCTAGGTTCAAGCCTGCCTTTGTCACTTATAAACTCGGTAATCTTGGGAAAGTTACTTAACTGCTCTGGGCCTTGGCAGCATCATCTGTAGAAGAAGATGCTAAACAGAGGGCAGGTATAAGGATTTGAACAGTCAGCTCATGTGCTAGAACATCTGTGCTAGTCCAGCAGATACAAGCCTCATTATTCAGGGGTCTGGTGAGATTGCGAGGTGGGTAACAGAAGGAGGCTTCCGTGTGCAGGTAGAGGAACGCCTCTAAATCCAGCCTTAGGAGGGCTTCCCTGAGGAGGCAACACTGGAACTGAGGCTCAGACAACAAATAGGAGTCCTCCAGGGGAAGAAGATGGAAACATGTTCGAGCATCTTATTGAAGGCAAGAAAAAGCAAGTCTTTTGTAAGGGCTCACAAGGAGCTTCAATGTTTCCAGGGTGTGGTGCAGAGCAACCAGGGAGAGACCAGGCTGGAGAGACAAGCAGGGACCAGGTCATGCAAGACTCTGTGCACTATGCAGTAGAATGTAGATTTTATCTTCATGACAACGGTGGCCCTGGAAAGGCTTTAATTGGAGGAGATGTGTACCTAGATGTGTGCTTACTCTGGCAGCTGTCTAGAGGATGAATTACAGAGGACATGAGTGGAAGCAGGGGGGACCACCAGGAAACCCTTGCACCGATTAGGGCAGGGAGGAGCCGATACCCTAAAGCAGGAGCCCTGGAAAGAGAGGAGAGGCACACACAGGAGATGTTAAAGAGATAGAAGCATCAAGACATGCAATCCTACTGGACATAGGGACTGGGAAAGAGGGAAGAGCCAAGAGTGACTCCCAGGTTTTTGGCCCAACTGAAATGGCAATGGGCAGAATCAACTGATATCACCACTTCCCCCTTACAGGTCTAAAACAACAGAGCTTTATCACAGACTGCTTTGGAGCTGGAACTCAAAAGCCATCATGCAGGTATCTCTTCAAGATCCTGATTTCAATTCTTTTGGACATATACCCAGAAGTGGGATTGCTGGATCACATAATGGTTCTATTTTTAATTTTTTTAAATTTAATTTAATTTAATTTTAAAATTAAGGAGGAATTTCCTTATCATTTTCCACAGACTGCTGCACCATTTTGCATTCCCACCAACAGTGCACAAGGGTTCCAATTTCCCCACAGCCTCACCAACACTTGTTATATTTTAATTGTTTGAATTTTTAAAATAATAGCCATCTTAACAAATGTGATGCGATATCTCATTGTGGTTTTGATTTACATTTCTCTGACCAGTGTGATGTTCAGCACCCTCACATATGCCTGTTGGCCATTTGTAGGTCTTCTGTGCGTTACGATGCTTATTGCAGCATTATGCACACTAGCCAAGATGTGGAAACAACACAATTGTCCATCAACAGATGAATGGATAAAGAAAATGTGGTAAATGTGGTAATCACATATAATATAATATTACTTAGCTTTAAAAAAGAAGGAAATCTTATCATTTATGACAACATGAATTGACCTGGAAGACATTATGCTAAGTGACATAAATCAATCACAGAAAGACAAATATTGCATGATTCCACTTGTATAAGGAATCTAAAATAGTCAAACTTACAGAAGCTGAAGATAGATTGATAGTTGCCAAAGGATGGGTGGGGGGTGGGAGAGGGAGAAAGGGGAAGTTGTTCAGTGAATATAAAGTCTCATTTATACAAGATGAACAAGTTCTAAAGAGCTGCTGTACAACATAGTGTCTACAGTCAACAATATGGTGCCATGCACTTAAAAAATTAAGAGGGTAGATCTTATGTTAAGTGTTCTTACCACACACACACCCAAAAAAAGCAAAGGGACACAAGAAAGCTCTGGAGGTGATGGGTATGTTTATTACCTTGACTGTGGTTATGGTATCACAGGCATATGCATATGTTGAAACTTATCAAATTACATCAAATATGTACAGTTTTCGTGTATCAATTATACCTCAATAAATCTGTAAAAAATTATCATGCAGTCTTAACCTGTGGCAAGAAAGAACCTGTCAGAGGTCATTTCACCCAGCCCCCTGCCTCCGGACCTGTCTGCATTTAACCCTCTAAAAGTCCAGCCGTGAGTGCAGTGAAGGACAAATGTTCCTTACAGTGCACAGGAGAAAAGCTGCCCAACATGGAGGTGAAGGTTTCCAGGCTCTGGAGAGTCAGAGCTTTTAGCTGTTAAGTAGACTGGACACTTTCTTCCTTTTTTTCCTTTTAAAATTAGCCAACAGGGTCAGTTTCCTTGCTGTAAGGGGAGGGGTAGGGGTCTGGCAGATAGCCACCCCATCCACATCACAGCTAAAGCTCCACGGCCCCAGCCACGACAGATGCAATTTATCTACAGCCAAGGGAAAGAGGCAAAGAAATGCTGTTTCTTCCCTTCCTTGCTGTTTGAGGCCATTCATCACCTTCGTTATTTTTATAGCAGTGTGACTGTGCTGAGCTCTCTCTGCCACCCCCTCCCAAGGAAATGTGAACAAATGAGGGATTTGGAACCCATGCTATCAAGGAAGGCATCGAAGCACAGAGGGGTGATTAAGGATGGGATGTCGCATTTCCACCCCTCTGCCCTTCTTACTTCTTTTTTTTTTATGTTATGTTAATCACCATACATTACAACATTAGTTTTGATGTAGTGTTCCATGATTCATTGTTTGCATATAATGCCCTCCTTACTTCTTATTTTAACTCCAGAATGCCCCAGAATTCCCCAGATAGGACTTGAGACTTTATCTGAGTTGTGCACCAGAATGGAAGACTTGCTCTAAAACACCTAGAAGCATCTGTGGACTTTGAAAAGGGAGATCATTGTAATGCTCATTCCAGTGATCTCTGATTTAAGCCAGCAGAGTGAACAAAACAATGAACTCCGTGAGGAAGTCAGCAGGAGGCCTATAGGACTTAACGCTTTGCTGAAAAGTTGGAAAGGTGGAGAAAAAAAAAAGAACCCTCTCTCATTAGGGTGAGAGCTTCTGTGTTGCTTAACTCAAAGTAGAAGCAAGAGTTTTAATGCATTGAGTGATGCTATTTGTCTTGCTACAATGGGATGGGAAAGGTGTGTTGTATAGTGGAGTTTGGGTATTATAGGAACCTGAATTTGAATCTTCACTCCTCCATTACCTCAAGAATTTATAAACTGGGGATAGTCTCTAATCAACTTCATAGGGTTGTTGAGAAAATTTTTTAAATTATTGTATACATTTTATTCACTGATTTTAAATCCAGTACCAGTATTAATTTTTTTGCACCTCAAATTGTTCTAGCTTTCACTATTAGAGGCCCCATCAGGTTGACTCCAGACTTCTTTCAACAAGCCTCCAGATGTTCCAAGTTCATGTTAAATGTACAGTTCCTCACCCCTGGCATCAACAACTTCTTTTAGGAATGTCAGTTCCTTTTAATAGAGAATGGTGCTTAGAGGCCAAGAACTGAGTGCTACATGTGCTCGTTGTTACTGAGGTGTCACTGCTTCTAGGCCCTGTCATCAGAAGGAGATATGTGCACCAACCCATGCAAATATGCACATCTGTATTTCTGGGTCTATGTGTCATACTGTGGCTTTGCATGATAAAAGCAAGGTGAGAAATTAAAAAAGAATGTTTTATCTTATTTCTGAAACTTTTCTGTTAGCTCAAAATTGTAAGTTGTTTAAGTATATAAAGAATCTAGAATGTAACAGGTGTGCAACAGCTGCAAACTCCCTTTCCATCCCTCCAAATTCTGAACTTGATTGTTCTATCTACCTTGAGAATTTATCAGTGGAATAATAATATCTACCCCATCAGGTTGTTGCAAAACACACTGGATGTGTTTCAGGATATGAACCTTCAAAGTGCCCTATAGCAGCAAATTGGTGGAAGGAACCACTCTGGCCAAGCTCTTTGAGCAATTAACTAACTCTATCTGAAATTTGAAGCTGAGTCTCTTATAATACAAAAAAGAGAGGGGCTAGTTCACATTCCCCTAGAAGTAGACCCTGAGACAGGGTTCAAGTTCTAATAATTTATGGGGGGAGGACCAGAAACACTATGGGAGAGTGGGAAGTGATCCAGAGAAAGAAAGGCAGCCAAATGTGTGTGATAATAAGCTAGCTCCCCCATTGAGGGACTGCTACATAATCCCATGAGGAAACTCTGGGAAATGCTGTAAAACACATGCCTCAAAATTATCCACACTCCTCCCAGCAAAGTAGCTGGGGGACTTTATATACAAACTCCCATCAATCATTAATTGAGGGCTGCTCCCAGGGGTTGTTGCTCTCCCAGCACATGCAGAGTGGCCTCCTGTGGTTCTGGGGAAAGCCCTAGGACCAGAGCTGTAGATACTGTAGATGAGTCTCAGCACTTTGCCCCAGACATCAGTGACCATGCCACACCCGAGTTCAGTCGGCTTGACTCCTTTTCCTGAACTTCCTTGAGAGGACCATACGATGGGAAGAGAATTACGGCATCTCCTGAGCTTGTGGCTTAGGAGGAGAAAATTTGTCAAGAAGAGCCAGTTTCATCGAACCAAATATTCATTAATCTGTGACAAGATAGCCAGGTCTACAAATTTCCTCAAAGTGATATTAAAATGTATTTATATAGAGAGCTAGGCGGCATTTCTCTATATAGGAATATGTAAATTTCTGGGTTTGTAAGTATCTGTGGTTGAGAATGAGAATGAGACAGGGAGTACAGAGCCATGAATTCATAAAATGTTTTAAAGGAGCTCTCTCCAACCTTTTGGTGTGTTACGTTATTAAGGTACAGTAGACTTGCAAAGTGTGTTGTAAATCTAAAAGTTTAATGCATCATTTGCAGAAGTTTTCCACTGAGTTTGCTCTAAGAAAGGGCAATGAGGAGAAAGAGATGTCATCTCAACTTTTCCCCTTGAGAAGAGTTGCATGGTTGGCTTCCCTGCCAAAGCCGGCATCCTACCCTGCATCCTGAGGATTCAGAGCTTCTCGAATAGGCAGGGTCATCCGCATAGATGCAGGTTGTGCCCAGCACAAATGCACCCAGCCTAGCAATGAGGGAGTATTGGAATTTCACCCATGCTCCCTTCACCAAGACAAGGACCTAATGTAGGACTGCAACTGCCTAGAAGAAGGGGTGTGTTTTCTTAATTTGCATAAAAGCACCACATGGGTCAGCAGCATCCATATGTGCAACACACATTATGTGCAAGCACACAAGACAAGGAGTTGTCATTATTTTAAGCATTGCAAGACCAAGACACAGAGAGGAGAAAGACTTCTCCAGAGTGCATTCATTTGCTAGGGCTTCCATAACAAAGTATCACAGACAGGTGGCTTCAACTACAGCAGTTCTGGAGACTAGAAATCTGAGTTCAAAGTGATCAGCAGATCAAGGTGGTTGGCTTACAGATGGCCGCCGTCTCTCTTGTGTCCTCACTTGCTTCTCTCTGTCGTCCCTCTGTGCCTGTCTGGGTCCTAATCTTCTCTCCTTATAAGGACACCAGTCATACTGGATTAGGGCCCCACCCTAATGACCTCACTTTAATGTAATTACCTCTTTAAAGACCCTATCTCCAAATACAGTCTCATTCTCCGGTACTGAGGGTTAGGACTTTAACATATGAATTTGGGGGCTGGGGGAGGCACAATTCAACCCATAACACAGAGCAACACAGAAAGTCATTGATGATTCCAGAAAGAAAGCTTGATATTTTCTGACTTCCCGTCTATGAAACTCTGGGGCTTATTCCAAAGTCATCGTGTCCCTGTCAACCCTTGTTTTTGACAGAGGTGTAAATGGAATTGCAGACGCTAAGTAAAAAAGCAGTTCTGCCTCACTGCTGTTCCTGCTTAGCGAGTCATGTCACCATCCCCAAATGGAGCCAGGATCTCCTGTGACACCCACATAATACCCACCTCCACTAGTTCCTTAGTAGAAGGGAGTGTCATACCACAGCCAAGAGCTCACAGATACCAGTTAGACCCTCCTCACTAGGCAGGCACCTCCTGCCTAATCTACACAGAGAGTGAGCTTACACAAACCCAGTTTCCAGAGTCATCTGGGTCATTTCTGCATGATTAAGAGTTCACTACAGTGAGGCCCCTTCCATGTCAAACTTCTGCAGAGAAGAGCCTGTGCTCGCCTCCACTGAGGGCTCTGATTGGTCTATGTAAATAGAACCTCCTAAAGTAGTGCAGTGCACAACGAGCATAACTGTATGAGGCAGCCCTGCCCCAGCACTTACTCCATAAGTTCTTTCTGTCTATTCCCTCCCTTTACCCTCCTCTTCACACCTTTCCCTTTCCCAGTCCTTTGCTATATTAAAACTGCTTCTCCCTTACAGCCAATCAACTGACAGGCAGTATGGTAGCCAGTCTCCCAGACTGCCCCAGCGTCTGCTGCCTCCTGGCATTCACACCCTTGTGTAGTCACCTCCCACATTGTACAGGGTGATAGAACACTGTGGAAATGATGGTATGTGACTTCCAAGATCAAGTTGCAAAGACATCGTGGCTTCTGTCTTTGTCAGTTTCTCTCTCTCTCGAATCACACGCTCTGGAGGAAGCCATGTCATGAGAAACCCTACAATAAGATCCACCTAGCAGGGAACTGAAGCTTCTTGCCAAGAGACAAGTCAGTGAGCTCAGAAACAGACCCTCCGGACCCAGGCAATCTTCAGATGACTGTAGCCCTGGCTGACCCACAGCTAAGCTGCTCCTGGATTTCTCCCCCACAAAAACTATGAAATAATAAATGTTTGTTGTCTTAAGCCAATAAGTTTGGGGTCACTTGTTATACAGCAACAGAAAACTAATGCAGGCAAACTACATATTGGGCCAGATCAGATCAGCCCCTCACCTCCATGTGTTATGTTTGGATGCTCCGCCCCAACTTTTATCAGAGATGGTTACAAGAAACAGCCATGTAAACACAAACACAATTTTGCTATACACCTGCTATTACCCATATTGCTTACCGCTTCATTAATTTTGTAGTTCTCTTTGTAAGGGGCCATGTGAGAAACACTTTAAGAGTTTAGTACAAAGTTTGCCTTTATTCAAGTACTCATTACCTGAACACTTAACAGTTACAAGTTTACCAGAGAAACAAAAGTCTCCACTTACAATATCAGCCCTCCCTCCTTCCCATTCCTCCCCCATTCACACTAAGGTTTATTCTTTCCTATCCCATAGACATCTTTGTTGCTCTACCTCTCACTGGTTGACAGATGATCAATACACTGGGAATACAACGCAAACTGATTGCAAAGCATAATCACAAATATTGCAGTGGAAAGGGGCAGAATTTCATAAAGTCCATGAGAGTGAAGTTGAAGAACTGCTGGCATCATGTGCAAAGGTTGTGACAAATACGTATTTGGGAGCATTAGATCAGTTAACAGCTGAAGAGGGGAAAACAGCAAGGATGATGATGCCACAAAGACTTTGAAAGAGATCGGTTTGAATATCAAAGGAATAAGAGAGGCTCTTGAGAAAATTGATAAAGTGCTCAGAGTTTTTGCAAAAAAAAAATAATAACCCTTTTGATGATCATGCTGCAAGTTAAACATGAATTTGAGAATATTTCATTCTATCATATACTTTTGTTGGGGAAATTCCACCAAAAATTCAGCCCATGCTTCATTCTGTCCATTCAAAGAGCAGGTGGGCAGTTGCACCTGCAATTTCAATTGTGTTACATGTACAATAAAATAAACTTATTTTAATATTTTTTATTTTCACTTTTGAAGATGCCGTCTAGCAAAGCTCTTTTACAAATATTCACTGCGAGATTTCTGTCCTGTCTTTAAGGGCAATTTAAACTAGTCTTTTTCTACTTTCAAGTATACCAAGGCATCAAAGGCCAATGTTAACAGAGGAAAGGGGAAAAAAAAAAAACTTGCTCTGAGGAATTGGCCTGTGGCCTCCTTTCTGATTATCTGAACTTTGTAACTTCCATATTTGACTCTTTGCCCGAACTTCCAGGAAACTAATTATACTTCTGCTCACAATTCCAGTATGGGGTTTTTCCCCACACTACCAAGCAATTCTCAGACACCAACTGGGTATCCCATAATTCAACTCAATTCTGACACTATCTTCCTGGAGATAGCTTCAGATCCCACAGGTTAAGGGCTCGATCCTATATAACTGCCTCCTGCTTCAGAAGCGAATTGAAAATCCAGGTTATCACTTGTGCTTCTGACTGACCAGCTGTACACTGGAGGTTCCAATGACCCCCTCCCTGGGTTCAATTAATTTGCTACAATGGCTCACGGAACTCAGAGAAACACTTTACCTTCTTGGTTACCAGGTTATTATAAAAGGATATAACTCAGGATCTGCCAGAAGGAAGCGATGCACAGGATGAGATGCGTGGGAAGGGATGTGGAGCTTCCATGTCCTCTCTGGGTGTGCCATTCTCCCAGCACCTCCACATGTTCACCAACCCGGAAGTTCTCCAAACCCCCTCCTTTGGGGTTCTTATTAGAGGCTCCATTTCATAGGCGTGATTGATTAAGTCATTGGCCACTGTAATTAATTCGACCTCCAGCCCCTCTGCACTCCCCTAGAGGTCAGAGGGGGTGGGACCAAAAGTTCCAACCTTTAATGATATGGTTAGTTCTCCTGAACCAGCCCCCATCCTCAGGTGCAGTCCCAAAGTTGCCTCATTCACACAGCAAAGGTCACCCTTGTCCAGAAAACATGTCTAACCACCGGATCTGAGACCTCCCCAGCCTACATCAGCCCACCACAAACTAGGTTCTCCTCTGACAAGAGACACTCAATTTGGGAATGTACTTATTCACTTCTATCAAGCTCCACTTTCCCTTTTAACTACATAATTAGATTTTTTTTAATCTATGGCCTCTTGCTAATCAGCCTCCTACTTTGGCATTTCCCCACAGAGCTTATAAGCAATCTGAAGCACTGGGCTAGGTTAGGCCTTCACACAAATGCAATTGCACTTTTATTGCTGCCATAATTTTGAGTTGCTGAGTAATGAGATTGATTTCTCAGAGAAGTGAAAGGCAAATATGTGGCCACTCAGCAGCCAACTCTTATTTCTTTATAATTTGGTGCTGCCAAGGATTATGTTTTGTTTTTTCCTCATTTCTGGTCATGGCAACCTCAACAGCTAAGAATTTCTGGGTGGCATTCAACCCCAGCAAGCTACACCTAGTCCTGTTTACTCTTAAAATTTTCCATGGAGGGGCAGGACTTCCTGAAAGGTGTAGAAGGAGCTTGGCAGATACTCTCTCCAGCAAAACCATTCTCTAATTGGTGAAATTTATTTTTAAAAAATTACTTAAAGTCTAAAGCTTCTCTGAGGGCATACAGCAAAGGGAGAAACATTCTTTTAAGAAAATCTATTAAATCTCCAGGAGAACAGTGAGAGTCTGTGGCATTTGAGCCATAAATCCCTTCTTTGTCCCCTACTTTCAGTTCCATATATTAGGAGCTCTACTCCAAGTCATTGTGGCCAGGAAGAAGAGGGCTTCCCCTCCCCTCAGCTCCCAGTCTGGAGCTACTGTTTCATCTTGGCAAGAGTAGGCTCTCGGCATTTCCCATCCCCCTCGCAGCCCCAAATTGCAGAAGTCCTGTTTTGGTTGATGCTGCAGAGAGGACCAATCTCCCTTCCCTCACTCTGCCCTCACTCATAGGGCAGCAGCTCGGCTCTAGGCACTCAGGCCAAGACCACGGGGAGCCCAACTGTTCTATTTCAGTTCTCTTGTAAGGCAGAGGTTCCATCTTACTAGAGATACAATAAGGGACATTTTATAATGAAAAAAAATCAGCCCTTGAGAAAGATATAACAATTACAAATATACATGCATCTAACAACAGAGACCCAAAATACATGAAGCAAAAGCTGAGACAATTGAAGAGAAAAATAGACAATTCAATAATAATAGGTGGAGACCTCAATACTTTTCTTTCACTAATGGATAGAACAACTAGGAAGAAGCTCAATTTAAAAAAGAAGAAGAAGAATACGACGACTTGAGCAACACTATAAACCAACTAGATCTAAATGACATTGATGGGACACTCCACATAATGGCAGCAGAATATACATTCTTCTCATGCACATGTGAAACATTCTCCAGGATAGCCCTTCTGCTAGACCACAAAACAAGCCTCCATAAGGAATTAAATTAGAAATCAACAACAGAAGAAAATTTGGGAACAAATATATAGAAATTAAACAACATATTAGTAAATAATCAACAGGGTAAAGAAGAAATCACATGGAAAATTAGGAAATACTTTGAGATGAAGGAAGATGAATACACAACATGCCAAGATGCACAGAATGTGGCTAAAGTAAAGCTCAGAGGGAAATTTATAGCTGTAAACATCTATATTCAAAACTGTAAGAAAGAACTCAAATCAATAACCCAGGCTTCCACTTTAAGAAACTAGAAAAATGAGAGTAAACTAAACCCAAAACAAGAAGAAGGAAAGAAATAATAAAGACTAAGTGTAAAAAAAAAAAATAGAGAGTGAATTGTATAGGACTGTTGAATCACAGACCTGTACCTCTGAAACAAATAATACATTATATGTTTAAAAAAAGAAGAAGATAGTAGGAAGGGAAAAATGAAGGGGGGAATCGGAGGGGGAGACGAACCATGAGAGACGATGGACTCTGAGAAACAAACTGAGAGTTCTAGAGGGGAGGGGGTGGGGGGTTGGGTTAGCCTGGTGATGGGTATTAAAGAGGGCATATATTGAATGGAGCACTGGGTGTTATACGCAAACAATGAATCATGGAACACTACATCAAAAACTAATGATGTAATGTATGGTGATTAACATAACAGAATAAAATAAAATTTAAAAAAATAAAGAATAGGAAAAAAAATAGAGAAAATGAAAAGCAAAAATTTGGTTCTTTGAAAAGATTGCCAAAATTGACAAACCTTTAGCTAGAGTGACCAAGGAAAAAAAGAGAGAGAGAAGACCTGATACTAAAATCAGCAATGAAAGCAGGATATCACTACTGACGTTACAGAAATAAAAACAATTATAGAGGAATCCTGTGAATAACTGAATGCCAAGAAATCAGATAATTTAGAAGAAATGGGAAATCCCTAGAACGACACAAATTATCAAAACTGACCCAAGAAGAAATAGAAACTCTGAATATATCTGTAACAAGAGACTGAATTAGTAATTTTAAAACTCCCCACAAAGAAAAGCCCATGCCCAGATGGCTTCACTGTGAACTCTACCAAATACCCAAAGAGGAATCAACATCAGCCCTTCATGAAGTCTCCCAGAAGCAGAAGAAAACATCCCAACTCATTTTACAAGGCCCATATTATCCTGCTACCAAAACAAAACAATGACAACACAAGAAGAAAAAAAAAAAAAACCCTACAGACCAATATCCCTTATGAATATACTTGAATATTTAACAAAATACTAGCATGCTGATTCCAGCAACATATGAAAAGGATTATACACCATGACCAAGTGAAATTTATCCCAGGAATGTACATTGTTTTAATATCTGAAAATCAGTTCATGCAATACACCACATTAATAGAATAAAGAACAAAAAATCATTTCCAAAGATGCAGGAAAAACATTTGACAGAGTCCAATACCCTTTCATAATAAAAACACCCAAGAAATTGTCGATACAAGAAACCTCTTCCACTTGATAAACCATCTAAGAAAAACTCACAGCACACACTTAATGGCAAATGTCTGACTGCCTTTCTCCTAATATCAGGAATAAGACAAGAATGTCCCCCTTGCCACTTCTATCCAGTATTGCACTGGGTGTTCTGAGGTGTTAGCCAGTATAATTAGGCAAGAAAGGGAAATAAAAGTCATCCACATTGAAAAGAAAAAAGTCAAACTATATTTTATTTTTTATTTTTTTTTATTTTATTATGTTATGTTAGTCACCATACAATACATCATTAGTTTTTGATGTGGTGATCCACGATCCATTGTTTTCATATAACACCCAGTGCTCCATGCAGTACATGCCCTCCTTAATACCCATCACCGGGCTAACCAATCCCCCCTCCACCCTCCCCTCTAAAACCCTGTTTCTTTGTCAGAGTCCATAGTCTCTCATGGTTCATCTCTCCCTCCGACTGCCCCCCCATTTTTCCCTTTCTTCTCCTAATGTCCTCCATGCTATTCCTTATGTTCCACAAATAAGTGAAACCATATGATAATTGACTTTTTCTGCTTGACTTATTTCACTTAGCATAATCTCCTCCAGTCCCATCCATGTTTATGTAAAAGTTGGGTATTCATCCTTTCTGATGGCTGAGTAATATTCCATTGTATATATGGACCACATCTTCTTTTTTTTTTTTTTTTTTTTTTTTTTTTTTTTTTTTTTTTATAAAGATTTTATTTATTTATTTGAGAGAGAGAGAATGAGAGACAGAGAGCATGAGAGGGAGGAGGGTCAGAGGGAGAAGCAGACTCCCTGCTGAGCAGGGAGCCCGATGCGGGACTCGATCCCGGGACTCCAGGATCATGACCTGAGCCGAAGGCAGTCGCTTAACCAACTGAGCCACCCAGGCGCCCCTGGACCACATCTTCTTTATCCATTCATCTGTTGAAGGGCATCTCGGCTCTTTCCATAGTTTGGCTATTGCGGACATTGCTGCTATGAACATTGGGGTGCATATGGCCCTTCTTTTCACTACATCTGTGTCTTTGGGGTAAATACCCAGGAGTGCAATTGCTGGGTCATAGGGTAGCTCTATTTTTAATTTTTTGAGGAACCCCCACACTGTTTTCCAAAGTGGCTGTACCAACTTGCATTCCCATCAACAGTGTAAGAGGGTTCCCCTTCTCCACAACCTCTAGGAATAGAACACTCATGAAAGAAATTGAAGAAGACACAAAAAGATGGAAAAATATTCCATGCTCATGGATTGGAAGAATAAACATTGTTAAAATGTCTATGCTACCCAGAGCAATATATACCTTCAATGCCATCCTGATCAAAATTCCAATGACATTTTTCAAAGTGCTGGAACAAACAATCCTAAAATTTGTATGGAATCAGAAAAGACCCCAAATTGCCAAGGAAATGTTGAAAAAGAAAAACAAAGCTGGGAGCATCACGTTGCCCGATTTCAAGTTATATTACAAAGCTGTGATCACCAAGACAGCATGATACTGGCACAAAAACAGACATATAGACCAATGGAACAGAATAGAGAACTCAGATATGGACCCTCAACTCTATGGTCAAATAATCTTTGACAAAGCAGGATTAAACATGCAATGGAAAAAAGACAGTCTCTTCAATAAATGGTGCTGGGAAAATTGGACAGCCACATGCAGAAGAATGAAACTCGACCATTCTCTAACACCACTCACAAAGATAAACTCAAATGGATGAAAGACCTCAATGTGAGACAGGAATCCATCAAAATCCTAGAGGAGAACATAGGCAATAACCTCTTCGACATTGGCCACAGCAACTTCTTTCAAGAGACATCTCCAAAAGCTAGTGAAACAAAAGCAAAAATGAACTTTTGGGACTTCATCAAGATAAAAAGCTTCTGCACAGCAAAGGAAACAGTCAACAAAACAAAGAGGCAACCCACAGAATGGGAGAAGATATTTACAAATGACACTACAGATAAAGGGCTGGTATCCAAGATCTATAAAGAACTTCTCAAACTCAACACCCAAAAAACAAATAATCAAGTCAAAAAATGGGCAAAAGGCACTTCTCTGAAGAAGACATACAAATGGCTAACAGACACATGAAAAAATGTTCATCATTAGCCATCAGGGAAATTCAAATCAAAACCACATTGAGATACCACCTTACACCAGTTAGAATGGCAAACAATGGACAGGGAAAGAAATAACAAACTATCTTTATTTTAGATGACGTGGTTTTGTATCTAGGAAATCCTGAAGAATCCACTAAAAAATACTTACAGAATTAATAAATGAGTTCAGCAAGGATGCAGGATGCGGGATCAATTTATAAAAATAAGTTGTGTTTAT
The DNA here is from genome assembly GCF_002201575.2 of Neomonachus schauinslandi. NCBI lineage: Eukaryota > Metazoa > Chordata > Mammalia > Carnivora > Phocidae > Neomonachus > Neomonachus schauinslandi. The sequence continues at coordinate 25,900,062 of NC_058406.1, forward strand.
GTACACTGGCAATAAACAAATTCAAAAATAAATTTAAAGAAACAATTCCATTTACAACAGCATGAAAAATAATAAAATAAAGAACAAATTTAACGAAAGAATGCAAGACTTACACACTGAAGCTATAAAATATTGTTGAAAGAAATCTAAAAAGATCTAAATAAATAGAAAGACATCCCATGTTAATGGATTGGAAATCTTAATATTGTTGAGATAGCAATATTTGCCAAATCATCTACAGATTTAATACAATTCCTATCAAAATCCCAACTTCCTTTTTTGCAGAAATGGAAAAGCTGATTTTCAAATTTATGTAGAAATCCAAGGAATTCAGAATAGCTAAAATAATCTTGAAAAAGAATAAATTTGGAAGAATTCACACTTCTCGATTTCAAAACTTGCCACAAAATTACACTGTAATCAAGACAGTGTGGTACTGGCAAAGGATAGCAATATAGCTCAATGGAATTGAACTGATAGTCTAGAAATAAACCTTTACATTTATGGCCAATTGACTTTCAATAAAAGTGCCAAGGCAATTCAATGGAGAAAGAACAATCTTTCAACAAATAGAGCTAAGACAACAGGATATAAACATGGAAATACTGAATTTGGACCCCTACCTCAATTACACAAAAAATTGTTTCAAATTGGATCATAGACTTAAATATAAGGGCTAAATTATAAAACTCTTAGACAAAAGCATAGGAGTAAATCTGTGACTTTGAGTTACATAATGGTTTCTAAATCCTATACCAAAAGCACAAGCAACAAAAGAATAAAAATGTACATTGGACTATATTAATATTAAAAACTTTTGTGCTGCAAATGATGCCACCAAGAAAGTGAAAAGATAACCCACAGTATAAAGTAAAATATTTGCAAACCATATGTCTAATAAGAGATGTGTATTCAGAATATTTTTTTAAACTCAACTAAACAATTTTAAAAAATCATTTTTAAATGGGCAAGGGATCCAAATAGACATTTCTCCAAGGAAGATATACAAATGTCCAATAAGTGCATAAAAAGATGTTTAACATTATTAGTCATTAGGGAAATGCAAATCAAAACCACAATGAGATACCACTTCACATGCACTAGGATGGCCATAATTAAAAAGACAGGCAATAACAAACATTGGCAAGGATGCCCACATAGGATGTTCCAAACTGGAACCCTCGTAACATTGCTGGTAGGATTTTAAAATGGTGCCGCCACTTTGGAAAACTGTTTGGCAGCTCTTCAAATGTTAAATATAAAGTTTCCATGGGACTCCGCAATTCCACTCCTAGACATATACCCAAGAGAAATGAAAACATACATCCACACAAACAATTTCACACAAATGTTCATGGCAACACTAGTCATAATAGCCAAAAAGTGGAGACAATCAAAATGTCCATCAACTGATGAATGGATAAATAAAATCTGATATATCTATATGATGAAATATTATTCCACAGTAAGAACGAGTAATGTACTGATAAATGCTATCACATGTATGAGTCTTGAAAACGTTATGCTAAGTTAAAGAAGCCAGTCACAGACACCACATATTATACTTATATGAAATATCCATCTATGTAAAATGTCCAGAATAGGAAAATCTGTATTTAGAGAAAGTATATTAATGCTAGCCCAGGGCTGGAGTCAAGGGTGGGAGAAAATAAGGAGTGGCTGCTAATGGGCATTAAGTTTATTTGAGGAACACAAAAAATTTCTAAAATTAAATAGTGGTAGGGCACCTGGGTGGCTCAGTCAGTTAAGCATCTGCCTTTGACTCAGCTCATGATTTCAGGGTCCTAGGATTGAGCCCCGAGTTAAGCTCTCTGCTCAACAAGGAGTCTGCTTCTCTCTCTCCCTCTGCCCCTCCCCCTGCTCTCTCTCTCTCAAATAAATAAATACAATCTTTAAAAATAAAATAAAATTAGATAGTGGTGATGGTTACACAAACTTTCAGTGTACTAAAAAAAATTGAATTCTACACTTTAAATGAGTTAATTACATGGTGTGTGAATTATGAGTCAATAAAACTGTTTTAAAATTATCATAGTTCATGGTTAAGAAGACTCAATATCGTTAAGATGTCAGTTCTTCCCCAATCAACAAAACCAAAAGACAACAGACAGAATGGGAGAAGATATTTACAAATGACATATCAGATAAAGGCCTAGTATCCAAAATCTATAATGAACTTATTAAACTCAACACCCAGAGAACAAATGATCCAATCAAGAAATGGGCAGAAGACATAAACAGACATTTTTCCAAAGAAGACATCCAAATGGACAAAAGACACATGAAAAAGTGCTCAACATCGCTAGGCATCAGGGAAATCCAAATCAAAACCTCAGTGAGACCACCTCACACCAGTCAGAATGGCTAAAATTAACAAGTCAGGAAACTACAGATGTTGGCGGGGATGTGGAGAAAGGGGAACCCTCCTACACTGTTGGTGGGAATGCAAGCTGGTGCAGCCACTCTGGAAAACAGTATGGAGGTTCCTCAAAAAGTTTAAAATAGAGCTACCATACGATCCAGCAATTGCACTACTGGGTATTTACCCCAAAGATACCAATGTAGGGATCTGAAGGGGTATGTGCACCCCAATGTTTATAGCAGCAATGTCCACAATAGCCAAACTGTGGAAAGAGCCAAGATGTCCATCGACAGATGAATGGGTAAAGAAGATGTGGTATATATATACAATGGAATATTATGCAGCCATCAAAAGGAATGACATCTTGCCATTTGCAACAACGTGGATGGAACTGCAGGGTATTATGCTGAGCGAAATAAGTCAATCAGAGAAAGACACGTATCATATGACCTCACTGATATGAGGAATTCTTAATCTCAGGAAACAAACTGAGGGTTGCTGGAGTGGTGGGGGGTGGAAGGGATGGGGTGGCGGGGTGATAGACATTGGGAAGGGTATGTGCTATGGTGAGCACTGTGAATTGTGTAAGACTGTGGAATCACAGACCTGTACCTCTGAAACAAATAATACATTATGTGTTAAAAAAAAAAAGAAGAAGAAGAAGAAGAAGATAGCAGGAAGGGAAGAAAGAAGGGGGGAGTTGGAGGGGGAGACGAACCATGAGAGACTATGGACTCTGAGAAACAAACTGAGGGTTCTAGAGGGGAGGGGGGTGGGGGGATGGGTTAACCCAATGATGGGTATTAAAGAGGGCACGTTCTGCATGGAGCACTGGGTGTTATGCACAAACAATGAATCATGGAACACTATGTCAAAAACTAATGATGTAATGTATGGTGATTAACATAACATAATAATAAAAAAAAAGATGTCAGTTCTTCCCAACTTGACCTATAGATTTAACACAGTCCCAGCCAAAATCCAAGCAAGTTATTTTGTACATTTCAACAAACTGATTCTGAAGTTTCTATGAAGAAGCAAAAGACCAAGGATAGACCACACAGTATTAAAGGAGAAGAACAAAGTCAGAGGATGACACTACCTGACTTAAAGACTTACTTCATAAAGCTATAGTAATCAAAACTACATGGTATTGGTGAGAGAATAGATAATAGACTAATAGAACAAAATAGAGAGCCCAGAAATAGATCCTCACAGAAATAGCCAACTGATCTTTGACAAAGGAGCAAAGGCAATTCAATGGAGAAAGGATAGTCTTTTCAACAAATCGTGCTGGAAAAACTGGATATCCACACGCGAAAGAAAGAAAAAAAGGAGGAAGGAAGGAAGGAGGGAAGGAAGGGAGGGAGGGGGAGGGAAGGAGGAAGGAGAATTTAGACACAGACTTCACTCTTTTGCAAAAATTGACTCAAAGTGGATCATAGACATAAAAGTAAAGCACAAAACTATAAAACTTCTAGAAGTTAATAGGAGAAAACCCAGGTGACCTTGGGCCTGGAGATGACCTTTTAGATATAACATCAAAAGCACAATCCATAAAGGGAAAAAATTGATTAGTTGGACTTCATTAAAATTAAAGATTTCTGCTCTACAAAAGACACTGTTAAGAGAATGAAAACACAAGCCACAATTTGCAAAACATATACCTGGGATAAATGATTTGTATCTGAAATATTCAAAGAACTCTTAAAACTCAACAATAAATAAACAAACTACCCAATTTAAAAATGGGCGAAAGACCTGGACAAACACCTCACCAAAGAAGATATACAAATGGCAGATTGGCATATGAAAAGATGCTCAACATCACATGTCATTAGGGAATTGCAAATTGAAAAAGATACCAGTGCACACTTATTAGAATGAGGAAAATCCAAAACACTGACAGCATCAAATATTGAAAGGATTAGAGCAATAGAAACACTCATTGATGGTGGGAATGCAATGATACAGACACTTTGGAAGACAGTTTAGTAGTTTCTTACAAAACTAAACACACTCTCAACATACGATCCAAAAATTGTACTCCTTGGTGTTTACCCAAATGAGTTGAAAATGTATGTGTGCACAAATGTTTATAACCTCTTTATTCATAATTGCCCAAATGACAAAGATGCCTTTTAATAAATGAATGGATAAATGAACCGTGGAATAGAAAAACAATGGAATATTATTCAGTGATAAAACCGAAATGAGATATCAAGACATGAAATGACATGGACAGTCCTTAAATGCATATTGCCAAGTCAAAGAAACCAGTCTTAAAGAGTCCACATACTACATGGTTCCAACTAAATGATATTCTGGAAAAGACAAAAACTATGGAGACAGTAAAAAGACCAGTGGTTGCCAGGAGTTTGAGGAGAGGGGGGATGAATAGGTAGAGCACAGAGGATTCTTAGAGCAGTGAAAGTATTCTGTATGATACTATAATGGTGGATACATGCCATTATACATTTGTGAAGACCTGTAAACTGCACAAGACAAAGAGTGGGTCCTGATGTGAACTATGGGCTTTAGTTTAAAATAATGTATAAATACTGGGTCACCAATTGTAACAAATGTATCACACCAATACAATATGTTAATAATAGGGGAAACAGGAGATGGAAAAAGGGGGTATATGGGAACTCTTTGTACTTTCTGCTCAATTTTTCTATAAACCAAAATAGTTCTAAAAAATAAATATTAATTTTTTTAAAAGTTCCCCAGTTACTTCTCATGAGCAGTCCCGTTGCATGTCACCAAGCACACAAGGATTCTTTATTCTTCAGAGTTGGCATTTGCTCTTGTCACTTTCCATAAGGAAATATATTATTTTTAAAAATAAATCATCATGTAAATTTGGTGCATCCAAAAAAATACATGTAACCAACATGTGAGTTGTATACCATGGTAATCATGGGACTACCCACTTAAAAATTAGAATATCATCAGTATTGTTGCATCTACTGATATGCTCCTCCCATATCCCATCTCCTTCTTTCCCTCAAAGAGAACAACCTTTTTCCTGAATTGTGTTCACCATTCCTTTACATCTTATGAGACAACGGCACTGGTGTTAGGAAGGTGGCTCTGAAGCGTCACTGCCTAAGTCACTGTCAATGTGGTAGGCAGATTCTAAAATGCCCCCAGTGATTCTGGCTAGCTGTATTTATGCCATGTGTAATCTCCTTCCCTGAGTAAGGACTGGACCTAATGACTCACTTCTCTTCTGAAGAGAATATAGCAACCACGATAGGGTATCACTTCCAAGACTGGTTTGCAGAAAGATTCTAGCAGCCATCTTGCTCACTCTTTCTCGCTTTTTCTCTTGCTTGCCCGGATAGAAGCCAAGAGCCAAATTTTGAGCTGTCCTCATGGAAAGGTCTACATGGCAAGAAACTGAGAGAGACCCTCAGTCCAACAAGCTCAATGACCTGAATCCTGCCAACAGCCACATGAATGAGTTTGGAAATGGATCCTCCTCCAGTCGAGCCTTGAGTTGACTTGTAGTCTTGGCAGATACACTGAAGGCATCCCTGTGATAAGCCCTGAGCCAGAGAACCCAGGCAAGCCACACCTAGATTTCTGACCCAGAGAACATATGAGATAAATTTTATTGCCTGAAGATGCTAAATTCAGGAGTCCTTTGTTATGCAATAAGTAAATGATATGGACACCATATTAGCTATGTGATCTTGGACAAATAACCTATAGTTTCTGTGCCTGTTTCACAGTTACAAAATACAGATAGTAATAATATATCCTCGTGATATCCAGAGAGAATAAAATAATACATAAAATGATTAAAATAGAAAGCTCAGTAAATGTTAGCATTCTCTTTTTGTTACATAATATATGTATAGATTCTTCATCAAATATGCATCTAAGACCCAACTTTTCCTCACCGGAGCACAAGTACACACTGCTGATGTTAGAATACTGGAAAAATGGGCTATGTATCCACATTAACTATGCCTGTTTATAGGAACTCTCTTTTTTTGTTGTTGTTTTTTGAGGTAAGGGGACTGGTTTTAGGAACTGATTCCTCACTGATGAGATGTAATTTATTGAAGTTTGTCTAAACAGACTACATTCAATGTTCGGGGGCTCCCTTGTCAAGAATTTAGTGAGTTTGCTAAGAAGATATTTATGTTGCAAAGAGAGAGACCATATTCCTGCTCAACCTCTGGTTTTCTTGACTGACAAACACAGGTCATTGTAACTTCTTATGGGTTATATCGACCATTCCTCTGGGGCATCACCAGGTCGTCTCAGAATAGAGGTGACAAAAGCAATGCACAGGGATCTGAGTGTGAACATGTGGAAGTTAAACAGGATACTGAGATGTGTATTTCTAAAACTTAATGATTTGCTTATCCTTCAGTCATTGATTTATGCCGACTGCATGCCACACACTGTGCTAGTCCATGGGTTTCAACACCAAATATGTTTAGTGGCTTTGGTTAGGATTGGGGGATTCATACAAATCCTTTGCTTAAGTGTAAGGGTCTGGAGTCCTGTCTACTTGGGTTAGCCATTCTTCCTTTCTTTCCCCAGGACTGGGTTCTGTTGCTCCATTTTCTTGCATTTCCCCCTCTGTTAAGATGGGATTCCTGGAAACCCACCCTCCCTTAGAATGGTGTTTCTAGACTAGCCTAATGGTATGAATCACATGGGTACTTACCATGTGCGGTATTCCCAGACCTCACTTGAGACCTTTTGAATCCAAGTCTTCTGGGGAAGAGTCTGGAGTCTTTTTTTTTTTTTAAGATTTTACTTACTTATGAGAGAGAAAGCAGTGGAAGGAGCAGAGGGAGAGGGACAAGCAGACTCCACACTGAGCACCAAGCCTGACGCGGAGCTTGATCTCAGGAACCTGAGATCACGACCTGAGCTGAAGCCAGGAGTCAAACGCTCAACCTACGGAGCCACCCAGGCGCCCCCAGAATCTATTTTTAACAAGCATGTCCAGGTAATTCTTATCATCAGTAAAGTTTGGGAAACATTGTCTAAGAACATTTTACTTTCATCTTTCCCCTGGTTCTGGGGCTGGTGAATAACTGCCCATGGCAGACATTACTAATTGATCATAGGGACTCTTTCATACTGAACCTGGCCAAGGCCTCAGAACCCTTAATGAGCACTTCAGGCAGCCACCCCTCATCAGGTGGAATTGCACTGGAGATGAAATGTAATTGCCAGCCCTGCCTTAGTTTATATGTATTCATATGATGTTGACATTTTCCTGATCTGTTGATGATAGCTATGCAAGACATGTAGGTGTAGAGACTATGGGAGAACCCAACTCCATCTGAGACTTTCTCTCAGGACTGATTGATACCTCCCCAGACAGATGTCTTCAGAGAGAGGTCAAAGGTCCTTAGTGTGGGCATTTTCCTCCTGTCTCTCCAGATAATAAGTCCACCCTGGACATAAGGTGTGGTAGACAAACGATGATGTGAGTATATCTATTTGTTGTCACGAGAGGAGACTAAGAAAATGTGGGGTGGGGGTAGGCTTTTAAAAACTTGTATAAGTCTTGATCAAAATGTAGCCCTTTGAATTGAGTTTAGCTGCCTGTGATGGTAGCAGGTCCATAAAATCTCTCTGATTTCTGGAAATCACAGTGTCTCTATTTTCTCTGTATTACCCTCAAGATGCCAAGGTGTCACTATTGCTAAAGGAACTGGCCAGATCAGGACCAGGTAACAGAATAACGCTTCTGCTCTCAAAAGGCACTGAGGTTAGTGGAGGAGACACACAAGCAGGAAATCATAATGTTGCAGAGTGGGATGCCCATTAAGAGCCACAGGGAACCATGAGGGCAGATAGCATGGAGAGGCTAACTCTGTCCTGGAGTGGGGAGCAGGGGGAAGACAAAAGAAGTGTGTAAACAAAAGAAGTGATTCTAACAGACTCCGTTAGGGAGGTAAGAGTTTGCCCTGTAGAGGAGTTGGGGAGTGAGAAGATGTATTCCAGGAAAATATCCACACAGAGAACTGTAACGATTCACTCCTTGGTATCAGTAGGGAGAAGCAGCATGGCTGCAGGGCCATGTGTACTTGGGTGGGGGAAGGGGTGGGGAGAGCAGGGTATGGCTGGCCATGGGGCTGGAATGGGTAGCAACTGATCTATCCAAGAGAAGAGACTCTATGGTATTGGCATTTATGGGCTCCTACTTGAACACCCACATCCTGCCAGGTCATGCTAGAGGAAATCACCAATGCATAAACTTGCACACATGGAGCTTCCATTGAGCATTTTGGTGCCTCCCTCTTAAATATGAAGGGCATCAAATTTCACCAGATATTTGAGGAACCACTCTATTGTGGGAGGGAAGACTAACATAAGCAAACAGGAAAAAATACCATGGAAATAGCAACAATGTAGAAAGGGAAAACATACAGCCCTATAACTGATATACTTAGGGATATAGAGGGAAATACTGTATCCTTAAACAATAATATATAATTATTTTAAAAAGAAATAATAAAAAGAGCTCTTAAAAATTAAAAATATAGGGGCACCTGGGTGGCTCAGTTAGTTAGGTATCTGACTCTTGATTTTGGCTCAGGTCATGATCTCAGGGTTGTGAAATCAAGCCCCACCTCAGACTCTGTGTTCAGCACAGAGTCCGCTTGAGATTCTTTCTCTCCCTCCCCCTCCGTCCCTCCCCCTGCTCTAAATAAATAAATAAATTTAAAAATATGACAAAAATAAACAATTCAATGGAATGGTTGTAAGAATAAATCAAGGGAACCTCCAAAGACAAGCACAGAACTCCAAAAAGATGGAAAATAGGAGAAAGTATAAGAAGATTATAACACCTATGAGGAGAGCTAATATTTGAATATCAGAAGTTCCAGAGAGAGAGAAACCAAGAGGGGAAATTACTGAAGCAATAAATGCGGACATGAGTTTCCAGATTGAGAGGGTCACCAAGTACCAGAACAAAGGATGGAAAACATCCCTTGCTCACTGATATTCAAACAATCAGAAAGAAGAACAACATAAGTCTTCTCAACATCAGCCCTGCAAGCTAGAAAAAGTGGTGAAATGCTTTCAAAATCCTGAGGGGGTAGAGAGACAGATGATTTCTATCCTACAAGTTTATATTCAGCCCAACTATTAATAAAGTATGAGGATACAATACAAAATCATCTCACATATACAAGATCTCAAAACTATTGCCTCCCCATGAACCTTTACTCAGAAAGCTACTGAAGGATGTTCTCCACAGAAACAAGGAGTAAATCAAGAAAGATGAAGCCTAGGATCCAGGAAATAAAGAATTTAATACAGGAGAAAGGTAAGGAAATTCCCAATTCGATGATGAAGAGAAGTTCCAGGATGATAGATGAATGACAGAACAAGTTAGAGCAGGGAGACCAAGAAAGGAATTAAACCAATACATACTTTTATATATGTCAACATATTTAAAAGAAAAGTATAATTCTGCCAGAGAGCTCAAGGATGAAATAGTGATCGGTACATAGAAAACCAAGTAAATGACAAATCAGGGCAATTACAACCCAAGAAAAACAACAAAGTTGTGCAAGAAAGGAAATATAATCATGGTACACCGTGCATCTTAAGCTGAGAATAATATCATAATAAAATAAATACTGAATACTAATATTACCAAAAGATGATGACATAATCATTTTGGGAGGATGGGAGGAAATGTGTTTGTGGGAGATAAGAGAGCTAAATCTTCTTACATACAAAGACGTTAGTAAGTGATAAGTAAATTTGAAAAAAAAAAAAAAACAGTAGACTAAGCCTGTTATTTAGAATCATGGAGTTAATACTGAAAGAAAACAGCTAAAAGAGTTGCCTTGGGGGAGAAAGAATCCAGAGAAAGGAAAGTGCTGCCTTCCCTTCCAAGCCTTATATAGATATTTATTCTTTTAAACTAAGTCCCTGAAATTTAAATATGGATTGCATGTGAAATGATACTGCTGAGTTAATGTGAATCTCTTAGTTATGATAAAGGTATTATGTCTATATAGGAGAACACCTTTAGTTCTCAGAAGGTACATGATGAAGTATTTAGAGGTAAAGCAGTACGTCGGTGACAATTCTTTTAAATCATTCAGAAAAAAATGATAAATGGACGTGAAAATAAAGAAATGTGACAAACGTAACTAGTGAAATTTAGTGAATTTCTGAACATCTGTGACATTTCTGTCATTTAAAAATTTTTTTCAAAGTAAAATGTTTGGGGGAGAAACCAGGTATCTGTATTCTGATAAAAATTAAAAATTAAAAACAACACTTGGCCCAACACCTAACATATTTAGGCATGGTAGCTGTCATTAAGATCCTATCATCATCATTATTTCTCACCAAGTGATCCAATTTAGTAGGAAAGATAGTGATAGACCACTGGTTGTTACACCTAGATAATTACAAGAAAAAAATATTGAGTGAAGACAATTTTCACTCAACTGTTCTATCCACCCAGCTACCCAGGGCCTGGGGCCTGTTGCATAGCCCTGGAAACATAACCAAAAATGTTCTTCCCTCTTACATAATGCTCATGGGCCACACCTAGGGGATAGTACTTGTCACCTCCAGTTTGAGAAGGTACAGAGAATGGCCAACAGCCTGGTTAAAGAGATAGAAAGGAAGTAGACTCATAAATCTTGAAAGGAAGGGTAATTTAGGGTGTCTCTCAGGTGTACAACATGGGGGATCTGGGTGGGTGATGGGGTGTTGCTTCAACTGAGACTGGCCGCCTTGACCTTTACAGCATATCGCACCAGAGTTAAGGGTCTCCACTGACCTTCCACCCCCAGGGCCATCCCAAGACCTGGAACTGTTTTTTTATAACTGTTCATTTCTAAATGTGCTACATTCATACCTGGACCTGCTTTGTGTTACTGTTTTCTATCCACTTGAGAAGAGTTGAAGTCTTCCCAGAGCCTAGCCTAACAGCTTTATGACTCAGCTCCTAATAGGCTCCATAGAACTACAAATTTAGAAACTTCCCTGTGCACTTCCCCACTCTGTGTCATTCACAGATGCTTAAAGAAACCCCTTACAGGGACAATCCTAGAGGAACTCCTCTTCATACATCTCTGAAGTACCTGGTCATTCCTAATCCATGTTTTTTGCCTCTAGGCTGTGTCCTTAGCCTTAGAGTAACATATCGTGTGTGTGTGTGTGTGTGTGTGTGTACAAAGCTATATGTGCAAGTGTATATGCAGTCGACCCTCATTACTCACAGATTCCATGTTTGTGAATTCACCTGCTTCATAAAATTTATCCATGACCCCAAAAATCAATACTCACAACGTGCATGTTCCCAGCTGAGTTGCAACCAGGCCATAGTCTGATTTCTCATTTCAGTTCTCATACTATAAATAAGGGTCCTTTTCACAGTCTGTTTTGTGTCACTCTTTTTTTTGTTGGTTGTTGTTTTGGGGTTTTTTTTGCATCTGTATGCTTTTTGTCTGTGATTTTGCTGTTTAAACTGGCCCCCAAGCATAGCACTGAAGAGCCGTCTAGTTCCTAAGCGCAGGGAGGCTGTGGTGAGCCTCAGGGAGAAAACACGCATTAGATGAGCTCCATTCTGGCGTGAGTTATGGTGCATTGGCCGTGAGTTCAATGTTAGTGAATCAACAGTATACATTAGATAGGGTGTCTTTAAATAGAAACACGCATAAAACAAGGTTACGTATTGACCAGTTGACAGAAATGTTGTGACCTGAGGCTCACAGGAAACTAACCCTGAATTTGCCCTAGAAGCAATGATTCAGTATTCACTAATTCAGTGTTGGTGGCAACTCTGTAGAACACAACGACCATAAATAAGGAGACTCAAATGCACACGTGTGTTTGTGTGTGTCTCTTTAGGTATGTATCAATTTTTCCAATGGTTTTTTGAAAAGCTATATTAACAGGTCCTCCTTTGTTGATTTGTTTTTTCAAAACAATCATCAAATTCACTTCCCCCAAGGCAACATGGTAAAGTCCTAGGGTGTGACTGAAAAGGGACAGGAATGGCATGGAACAAGTGTGGAAGTACCCAACACCAGCTGACTGGATGAGGCATGTTCAGATCTCCTCAGCTGTGAGCTGCACGTCCATGAACCCATGGCTCTGGCCCCCAGTGCCAGCACCCTACTGGGGTCCTCTGTGGCTGCTGCTGAAGTGACTGGCTCTGGAAGCAGGGCCCCTATAGACTGACGGTGAAGATTGCTTCCCATGAGAAGAAAGGATGAAGGTGAGAGCCTTCCCAGCCCTTCTGGACTCCGCCATGGAGGACTCATAGAATGTACAAATAAATAACTCCAGGGACTTCATCTTGACCCCTGATCACTGCCATTAGGTATGATTATTTATACCATGTCCCGTACATAGTAGGCAGTCAACAAATATGAATGAATAATCATCTTAACATAGTCGTTCTTTCCCTTGAATACATGATTCTGAAAAATCTGGCCCATTTCTAATGATGGTTTGATTATTCTTAAGGACATTTTATTTTCTTTGCATCAGAGAAACACATCTTCAATTCTGCAAGAAAGATGATTTGATTCAGTTACTTTGATTTATTGAAACTGCTTGAGGAGAACATCAGTGCCATATACAGAAGCACGTGCAGTGAGCAGCTGAGATGGGGTCCAGTCTCAACTAGGCTCACTCTGGCACCCCTAATCTCACAGCTGACACCCCAGTCTACACAGTGAGCTGGCACCCCAGTCCACACAGCTAGAACCAGGTTTGCACAGCTGGTTGGTAGTCCAGTTCCCACAGCTAGAACCCAATCCCCACACCTGGCTGGCACCCCATTGCACACAGCTGGCCCTCAGGTCCATACAACTGGCTGGCACTTCAGTCCTCACAGCTGACTGGTAATATAGTCCACACAGCTGGAACCCCAGCCCACACAGATGGTGACCCAGTCCACACAGCTGGCTGGAGGCCAGGTCCTCACAGCTGGCACCCATTTCACACAACTGGTACCCCAGAGTGGCTGCTATACCCGCTGGGAAGCTTCTTTTCACTGTTCCTTGCTCTTTACCATGGAGTCTACAACAGCTTCTGAACACACCTCAAATGACTATTCTGTTTTCGCCAAGTAAAATGAGCTTCAATTAGACTGAAAGGGAGTTGGATAAGATACCCAGTAGAACTTCCTAGCCAGAAGAGTTTAAGATACGACCACAAGGAACTTCTTTCTTTGAAGATTCCCAGGAAAGCACGTACAGGCTTCCCAGATGAGGGTTCTCCTCAGGGGCTTCTTGGGACTTCTTTGACCTGGGCTGGGAAGTTGGTGGGTCCCTTCAAGGTGTCAGTGCTAATCCAGACACAGCAGAATCAAAAGCATGGCCCACGCCTGCATCAAGAACAAGGGCCCTGGGAAGTCAAGTTCTGACCCTTATGAAGATACAGTGACAGTAGTGTGGGGACTCCATGTTGTCCAAAAACCCAGTAGGCAAGCCTAGCAAAGAAGAATACTGGAGTCAGATTGCAGGTGGAGAGGAGCATCATGGGAATCCAGGATACTGGACCAGACAGTGCACAGTAGACTCAACAGAATGTCAGGAACAGAGTTCTTCTGGGAGAGAACATACTTTGAAGAGTACACATGCCCCCATACCTAACTCTTTATGATCTTAAGTTTGATGATTTTGAGACACCTAAATGCAGCACCCATCAGAAACACCTGGGGAGAGAGACCCAGCAAGTGCATTCCTAAGCCCAAGCCAGAATGTCCCTAAGAGAATCTCCAGGGAGGGTAGCTCACTTGAGCTCATGGTTCTTGGTAATTTATGGCACAATGGAACTGCCACTCTTTATCTGTGTTACCTTGGGCATCCATCTTTCCCTTGGTTTGTTCATCTTGAAAATGGGGATGATGATGTTTCTCTCCCAGAAGTTCCTTCTACTGTTGCCTGAGCCTGAACTACTCCAATTTGATTCTCTCTTGGGCATCTGAAAGTGAGATGGGGAGCCCACATTAGTTGCCCATGGATATTCTCCATTTGCCCCTCCAGGTCCACTCTCCATCCTTCTCTGCCATACTCTATGTCCTGGAGGGCTGACCTCAATCTGTGGATCATATCAACTGGCCTCCCTGACCTCCTGGATTCTAATCCTACTTGGCCTATAGGAGGCACAGCAGGAGACTGAAGAGGAGAAAGAGAGAGAGGTAGGGGATCTATTCTCACAGCTTCCTCCCTTTCAGGCTATGGTTTGGCAGCAGCTGAATTTTTCTGCCTAAGGCCATGACTCTTGTCAGGAAGTCCTTCTCCCATTGCTACAGCCCTTTCCAGGTTCAGTAACTCCCTCTCCTTACTTCTTCTTATCTACCAGAGGAAATGATTTCCTACATTGCCAGCCCCCGGGTGCTTCAACATCCCTCTCTGGTTTACCTTGAACCTTGCCCTAGTAAACCATCCCCTCCTTAAACTTTCTTTGACAACCCCTTTTGAGTAGGTCATCTGTGTCCTCGTGGCCCAACAATGTAGGGAGCCAAGCTGGAAAGGTCCAAAGATGTAATAACTTGAGCTCACCACTTGGGAGCAGTTAGGATGGCCCTTGTAAGAAGCAGGACCATGTGACTGTAGAAGGAGTCAAAGGGGCACAGCCTGATGACTTTACAAGACCCACAAGGCCTGAGCGTGCATCCCACACAAGAGCCCATGAGTTCCCTTGGCTGAGCTCACTTGAGTGGGCTTCTGCTTCTTGTGCTCATTGACCTTGTGCTGATTGAAACATGGGCTTATCCTTACCCCCCTCCAGGAGAAATCCTGCTGGTAAAATCATCTGTTGGTCCTTAGATACCAAGTGCTGGATGAGCAGGTTCTGTTTCTGGTCTAAAGCACACTGTTTCCTCAGTATCCAGCCTAGTATCTGGGCACTCAGTACATCATATTTAATGAATCAAAAAAAAAATAATCTCAAATAAATATATTTGTTGGTTGCACAAACATAAGATCATTAAAGAGAAGATGCTCAGTTAAAAAGAACTGCTGGACATTTTGCTAATTGGCTAAATACACACCAGAGTCACTTTTCTCTTCCATCCACAGATTTCCACTGCCTTTGATTTATCAATGTTCTAAGAAGCCCACTGCCCGTGGCTGACCAGGAATTCCTTCCCAGCCTCAAAGGGGCACTAGAGGAGAAGGAACTTGCCTCTGGGTACACAAAATCTGAGTGTTTTGCTTTCCGGTTTCCAAATACCAAGAGCAACAATAAAAGGTAAGAGAAAAAAATTTTGCTGTATGTAGAGAATAAATATTCCTATAACTGTAGCTTTTCAGAATTGGAAGGATTGTTCAAGGTCTGATCTCCCACAAATGGTAAAACAGCCTTTTATAAAGCCTGGGGACCCCTCTTGGCCAGCTTGAAGAGGTTCTGTACCTCCTCAGAAGTCTCTGTTTCCCCCAGAGATCTGGCACTCCAAAGGCGGCAAGGCAGATGGGTGTCCAAGCCTCACCTGCCGGTGCAGACCATGTAGTAGTGATGTCCTCATTCTGGGCTCCAATGGACACGCGCAGCACATAGAAGTGTCAGGGACTACGTCGGGGTGGGCAATCATGGTCACATTCTTCCTATGGCTCCATGAGCATGGGATCTCAAAGGCAGGGGCTTCAGCCAAGCAAGCCCAGTCATGGGTGTCTGTCCACAGCAGGGTCCTCCTCACAGAACCCAAGCTAAACATTGTCACATCTGTGTCTCTTGGCTTGCAGTCGGTGGGTACAACCTCTGGAACCTGGCCTGGAGCTATTGCTGCCAAGAACACACCACCTCCACCAGCATGGCCATCAGGACTAAGCCTACAGTGCCAGGTCCATCACATAGAAGGCCCACTACTGCTGAGAACTGCTCTTTCAGGAGTATGGGGTACATCACATTACATTACATTACCCCATTTTACAGATAAGGAAACCGAGGTCCCTGAGGGGTTAAGTCATCTGTCCATGGCTAGGGAAAGGGGAAACAAAGATGTGAATCCCAGTTGGCTCAAAATCACATGATCTTTCAAGAGTGACAAGCATTAGGGGCACCTGGGTGACTCAGTCAGTTACGCATCTGCCTTCGGCTCAGGTCATGATCCTGGGGTCCTGGGATCCAGCCCCGTGTTGGGCTCCCTGCTCAGCGGGGAGTCTTTTTCTCCCTCTGCCTCTCCCTCCTGCTCATTCACTCTCGCTCTCTCAATCTCTCTCTCACTCTCAAATAAATAAATAAACTTAAAAAAAAAAAAGTAGCAAGCGTATAACAGAGAGTGAGGGGGAAGCAGGAGGAGGGAGAAACCAAATCTGCCTAGAGGACAGGAGAGACTTTGAGGAAAACGTGGGCTGAGCCTTCAAGTTCAGCCAGAGTTCTCCTGGTGTCGGGGAAAGGACAGTCCAGTCAGGGGCACAGGAGATACCAGCTCTCCTGCTGAGTTGGAGACACTGAAGTCACTCAGTAAAGACTGGGCCTACAATGGCAGCCCCCACTCTGTACAGGACCCTGTGCCAGGCACTCTCAATTCATGGAACAAACGTGTATTGAGCACCTCCTAGAGCCAGACTCTGTTCTAGGAGGTGGGCATACAGCCTTCAACAAGATAAACAAAATTCCCTGCCCTGAAAGAACTTACACTCTGGTGAAAAAGGCAAATAGTAATAATTTATTCTGTAGTGTGTTTAGTGACAAAAGCTGTGCAGAAAAATAAAGCAAGGAAAGGAAATTAAGCAGGGAGTTCTGGAAGAATGAGATGGTTAGGGAAGGCTTCATAAGAAGGGTATTTGAGCAAAAACTTGAAGGAGTGAGAGAGAGGGAGCCATTCAGATATATAGGGGGAAGAGCTTTCCAGGCAAAGGAAGCAGCATGAGCAACGGCCCTGAGGCAGACATTCTCATGCCTGAGGAGCTTCAAAGAGCCAGTGGAGGAAGAGCAAAGAAGGTAATGGCATTGAATGGACTCCAGTCACCTTACTGGGGACCTTTTTGTACCTCTGTCTATTCATCTGTATTAGGGGTGCACCTTCCCCAGGTACCCAGCGACCAGAATGCTCCATGCTTATGGTTTCCATTGCCCTCTCCCTTAGGGTCTGCATCTTGTTCTGTCTCAGTAAAGGGGGTCTGCAGTGAAAGCCAAGGGGCAGCTGGCTGGGAAGCCAGAACAGAGCAGCACAGGGAAGTAAGGGGGTACAGTGTGATCTGGGGAGAAGGAGGTAGCAGACAATCCCCATGGTCTCTGGACAAAACCCACAGGCCAGGAGGAAGAAGTGAAGAAGAGGGTAGGGAGGAGGCCTGCTCAGCTTCCTCAGTCCCCAAGGTGCTATCTTGGCCAGGGCAGGAGCCCTTCTGGGAAAACCAGGATCAGGAAGGGTCTTACCTCTGGAAAGTGAGCACTCTTCCCCTCCCTAGGCCAAGCCAGAAGAAGGGAGCAGAGATCCAGGAGAGTCTCTCAGAGACTCCAGCTGAGCCCCCAAACTCTGATTGCACTTGCGTTTGTTCTATCCATGTCTATCCCGGGTCCCTCTCCTGCCTGTCCCCAATCCACCAATGCCCTCCCTAACCACCAGTGTGGGGCCTGGTTAGCTGGGCCCAGGCCCACAGCCAGCCCTGGGATTGAAGAACAGACATTTCTGGCGGCCTCACCCTTTGGCTTTTAAAAGGGCCCCCAAGTGATGGAGCATTTCTACAAAGGGGAGGATGTCCCAACAAAGTTTGGGGATGCACAGTTTGAATTACGCCCCCTCTGTTCCCCCTCACTCACTTAGTTTCCTAACAGAGACTAAGAAGCCCATGTCCTGCACCCAGAGGGGAGACATCTGGAGAAACAGGAAAGACAGACCAGAAAGGTCAAAACTAGCATGACAAAGACACTGAGAGAGAGCAAAGTGGGGACAGAAACAGAGGCAGGGCTAGGAGGGACCCTGAGGCAGAGAGAGAGTAGCAGAAAAGTGGTACGGAGAGAGGGAGTGACACAGAGATGGGGGAGACAGGGACAGACAGAAAAATAGAGCGAAGGACAGAAGAAAAATGTTGAGAAAGCAATGAAACAGAGACAAGGACAGAGAGATGAAGAAGAGGACAGACAGATTCAGCAGAAGAACCCATGACAGCTGTCCCTGCCAGGAGGACAGCTCATCTGCTTGCAGAGGCCACAGAAAACTTAGGAGGATATTTCCCCACCCAAGGCTGCCAACAGGTCCTCTTGGACAAAATCCTCACCCCAAACCTGGAGGGCCTTTGTCAACCCCCCTCCACCAAATCCAGGTGGATCCCATCATCTGCCCTTCCCAAACCTTGCCCTAAGCACCCACACAAGCTCTGGGCTCACTGTGTAGTGGGGCAGGGCAGCGGGGACTGTCCACCCTGGTGCAGGCAAAGCTGGGATGGGCTGTCTATACAGATGCTCCCAACAGTAATAAAGCCAACTGAAAGTTTGTCTGTTATCACCAGGTATTAAGTCCTGAACATCGAAGTAATAAAATACTCTTCCCCGAAAAATTCCTTGGTTGATAAAAATGCTAATAATTGTGGTTACCGTTGAGTTAAAATATATGTTTAATATATATACAACATATATTCAAATTAGCTCTTTTTTATTGCTTATCCTTTAATGGACTTTGTATTCTTCGTGGACATTAATCCTGAGTCCCTTCGGTCACACAGGTGGCCCCTGAGTGTGAGGCTTCAGCTACACATATTCATTTCCAGAGTGTTCCACCATTCGGGATCCTTCAAGCTCACTTCGGGTGCACTTGATGTCTCCTCCTCCCATGATACTATATATCCCTGTGTTTAAACAGAAACTTCTAAATAAACAACCACCGGGCAATGATGGGAAAGATACTCTGAAAAACAAAGAAACTGAACTTGAGTTACTTCCATTCTGTCCTTCTATGCACCCACACGGAATTTTTATTTGTGTATCAATTTTTAAAACAGTGAAACAGAATACAAACTGCAACCTGTACTATCTTTTGTTTGGAAAGTGCAAATTTCAGCTCCTGTGCAAACTGTCTTGCTGAGTTTGGATACTATCTTTAACATTGAAAAACAGAAATTGTCATGTTATCATTTGTTATTAGGACAGACCAATAAGTAGACATAGGCTTTCTCCCTTTTTTTTCAAAACATACATTAATATAATTAAAAAGCATTAATCTATTACTTTCTAAAATTTTGTACTGTAATGTTTTATTAATTTTTACTTTTTTACTGGTGTGATGATATATATGAAGTTCAATACCAGATAACATTTTACTGAGTATCTTTTCTAGCTATTATTATTATTGTTTCATTTCATGATTAGGACTGAAAATAATTTTATTGAATAGTGGAGAGTGTTTAAAGATTTATCTACTCCAGATGTCAAAATGCACCATTAGCCCTGATCAAACTTCAATGGATTGGACCGACCTCCCCTGCACACCCCACTTTCATGTCGTCTCCCCTGCCCAGGTGCCCCCTCCACTTCCTGGGGGAACTGAGGCCATCTCTGCTGCAGGCCTCACTCCCTTAAGCCCCCTGACCTCCAGGGTAGAGGAGTGGGAGGGCGAGAGGAGCTCTCCACCCTGCTCACCTCGGTTACCATCTCAAATGGGAATGCCTTCTTGGGGGCTCAGCACTCTGCCCCTCCTCACTGCAGCTACACCTGGTCTTGAAGTCACACCTCCACCTCCCTGAGGACTCAGGCCCTGGTTCAAGGTCTTCCTCTCTGCTCTGCCTCAGCCAGGAGGCACTGTCCATGTGAACTCAACAACCCCTGTGATTTTCCAGCAACTTGACAATCAGAAATCTTGGAAAGGTCTGTATTCCATGCAATGCAGCTCAGTGAATGGCACCCCCATTCACCCAGATGCTGGAGACAAAACCCACATTCTCTCCCACAGCTGATCCAGCAGCAAGGCCTGGCAGCTCTACCTTCAAATGCAGCCCAAAGCCAGCCCATCCATTCCACACCCCCCAACCTGGTCACCACCCCCCAATTCCCACATTGCCTCCCCACTGGACTCCTTTCTTTCACTCTTGCCCCTTCCAGTCTATTCACCACATGGCAGTGAAGGTGACCTTTAAAAACATTTATCAGATGAGATCACTCCCCTGCTTAAAACCCATCAATGGTTTCTCATTACACTTAGAATAATTTCCAAGTTCCAAACATTGACCAACAAGGGCCAACCTGACCTCTCAGCCTATTTCCTCTAAACTTTCTTCTCTGGGTATCCCTGCCATTCACTTTGTCTCTGCTATGCTGGCCTTCTTGCTCTTCCTTAAGCATACCAAGCTTTTCCTATCTCAGGGCCTTTGCGCTCACCGTTTCCTCTACGTGGAATGCTCTTCCCACAGATTACTGCATCATCTCATAGGTCTCCATTCAAATGTTACCTCCAGGCCCTTTTCTGACCATTCTGCCTAAAATATAACCCATCCCCCTTTCCATTCTTTATCCCTTTACTTTGCTTTGTCACTTTGCATACTATCTGCAATTATAGACTTTTTTTAAAAAAAAAATCTATATAATAGTTTAATCTGACTCCCCTAGTTGAAATCAAGGACTTTGTTTTATAGGCTAGGCCCATATCCCATAACAGTCCTGAAACATAATAGATGCTCAGTAAATATTTTTTGAGTGAATTCATCCACCAAATCACAAGGCCATCTCTGGACTTGGCTGTCTCCTAAAACTGCCCAATATCTTTTTTTTTAAAGATTTTTTTATTTGAGAGAGAGAGAGAGTGGGAAGGAGAGAGAATCTGAGCTCTCATGCATGCTGAGCTCAGAGCCAGACATGGGGCTCGATCCCACCACTGCAAGATCATGACCTGAGCTGAAATCAAGAGTCGGATGCTTAATCGACTGAGCCTCCCAGGCCAATATCTTGAAATCTTAAATTCCAGCATCTGAGGATCTGGCCTATTTCAATTCAATTCAAAAACTTCTCCTATTTCAATTCCCAAATGCCCTTGATTTTTCCAACTCTCTCCCATCCACTTCTGTCCTTACGTACACTCCTTCTCCAAAGTTCTGTTTTCAGCCAATAAACCACCATCCAGTAGTTTCAAAAGTCAGAAACGTGGGACCGATTCTTGACCTCTCCCCACTTCTCACCCTCTACTTCCAAAACTATTTCCACATCTGCCAATTCTACCTCATCCACATCATTTGGGTTCATCTGCTTCTCCATGTCCACTTTACCACCTGGGTCCAAGGCAGCACTGTCTCCAAGCTAGAAAACAAAAGCCCCTGAACTGGTCTCCATCCCTCCATGTTCCCTACCCCAACAAGTTGTTCTTTCCACGGATTCCAGGAAGAGCTTCTAAAGTGGAAATTTTATCACAATATTCCACTTTAAAATATTCAGTGACTTTCCATAGCTCACAGAATGGAGATGAAACTCTTGAATAAAGTCTACACTGCCCTCCAATGCCCTGGCTTTCACCCACCTGTCTCACCTTTTCTCTTGCCATCCTCCCTTTTACACATTGAAGTCCAGCCACACTGGCCTCTCTTCCATTCCTAGATGTACCTTGCTCCTTTTAATTTAATCATTTAATATATATTTGTTGAGGCAAACCTATATACTAGACACTGGAATGGATATACATTGGTGAACAAAAGAGACAAAATCATTGCCCTCATGGAGCTTATGTTGTAGTGAGCGAAGACAGATCATGAACAAATCACTGTATACAAAATCAGGGGGGAACAGTGCTATGAAGAAGCATTAAGTAGGGAAAGGAGATAATGAATGTCTCCAGGTGCTATGCTGGTCAGAATGCCAGGGAAGGCCTCTCTGAAGAAGTCATCTTTGAGCAAAGAGTGAGCCAACCATGTTATCTGGAGAAAGAGCTTTCCAGGCAGAGAGAAGAACACATGCAAAAACTGGAGGCAGGAAAATGTTGAAAGTATCTGAAGAACAGCAAGAAACCCAGGGCACTTGCAGGGGTTGGGAACACTTCTCCTATACCCAACTTCTCCTATTTCAATTCCCAAATGCCCTTCAGATGTCCCATCAAAGATCATTTCCTCAAGCAGCTTTTGTGACCCCATAGCCTAGATCAAATCCACCATTCTAAACATTCATTGTTCCTTGTTCTCTTCCTTAGTAGCCTGAAGCACCATTTAGCTTGTACATGTGGAAAATTATTTAATTAATGTCTGTCTACTATCTGGCTCACACTTAACATCATGCTACCCTGTGCATTAGCCTTTCTCCCCTGGCCAGAGCAGAAGAGATGCTGCCATTCCTTGCTCTCTGATTGACCACTTGCTATCTCCTCCCTGCTGGTTAAAACATACTATTTTCAAACATGGTTCAATATAATTGATCTGACTATAACTCTCTTCACCATAATCACATCTTCCTGAGACTACTGCCTCATTCCCTTGATTAGACTTGGATGTTTTGTCATCACTTAAGATGGGTCTCTACCTTCTCAAGATGCTGATTTATTCTGTCAAATGTTGAGTCTTCATAGTTCCACTCTCAGAGATTGTTTTGAATTTAGCAGTCTCCTTATTTGCCCTTATTTAGAAATTACTTCCGAAACTCTGCTGGCCACCTTCCATGTTTTATCTCACCAGACCATTTTTCTGACTTGCCATATTTAAGGGGGTTGGAGCATGGACAGCTGGACAAAGGCCAGAACCACCTTAGATCCAGAAGCAGCCACTTCTTCCAAGCCTCATGGAGCCCAGCCCGCTCTTCCTCCCGTCCTTGGATTGCCTTAAGAGTTTCCATCTCTTTATCTTCCTTAAAATCCATGGGCAAGCCAAAAATTGTGTTGCTTGGCTTAAAAAAAACAAAACCAAACAAAACCGTATCAATTTAATCCCCTTTCTTGAGACTATGACACAAGAAAAACAGTTTACCAATTAGTAGCTAAGGGAAAATTTGAAGAAAAAAAAAAACATTTAGTGGAACAATGGCAAACCAAGGCCAAATGGGATGGAAAATTATAAGGAAAGAGAGGAAGCAGACACTATGTGGAGTAGCTGATACATATTAGTGCAGAGCAGAAGGATTTTGCAGCTAGCAGAAGAATCCAGAACCATCTTAGATCCAAAAGCAGCCACTATGTCCATCCTCCTGGAGCCCAGCCCAGCTACTTCTGTTCTTGGATTGTCTTGAGAGTTCCCATCACTTCATGTCTTAAAATAACCACCTCTGCTTGAACCAACTGAAGGGAGTCCTTGTTCATTCATTCAATGATATTTATGAAACATCTACTATATGCAAGACATTATTTTAGGAACTAGGGACATAGCAATGAATAAACCAGTCAAAATTCCTGCTCTCATGGGGCATGCATTTTAGCAAGGAAAGGCATAGCATAAACAAATAAACAAACAAATATGTAATATGTTAGATGTTTCTTAAGTGCTATAAGGAAAAATAAAACTGGGTAAGTAAGGGGTCAAGATAGTGAAGATGCTTCCACTTCTGGGACAGTGACCAATGAGATACACCGCAAGGATCTGCTACCTGCAAACAATTGTATGCTGCACAACACATAGTTTTTGCCATATTACTGATGCCTCAGGAGATGTGATAAATCTCCAAAGGGCTGGAAGAAGGCCATGAACTATAAGCAATAGTGAGGTATGAGGTTATAGTAAAAGATGCAATCTAGGGACTGAGCCTTGAGTCAGTGGCACAGTAGGAGAGCTGAACCTGAGACTCAAATTTAGCCAAGAATCTTGAAAGAGCCTAAAAGTATTTGTGGTTAATGGTACCTTCTGGTGCCTGGCACAAGTAAATATAAATCTTCTCTGGAGGAAAATATCCTCAGTTTATTGATTATTAAGATCAACCACATGGAAACTCGCATTCAAAGAACACCAAACACACAAGGAAACAAAGCACTATGAGTAAGAGCAGAATCAACAAACAACAGATTTAACCCCTCCTGGCAGTGAGAGAAGTACAGACAAAATAGATGGCTCATGAGTTGTGCTGTGAAAACAAGCAGGAAAAAGCGATAGAAACTACAAGGAGATGTGAATGTCAAGGTCGGCTTCTGGCAACCACAAAGGGACTTGACTTAAGTAGAGGGTAATTGATATCCAAACCACAAGGTTCCCAACTTGACAGCCTGTGTGCTGACTGCAGAGCTCTTAACCAACTTGTTGCAGACTTAGGTGGAGTGTGAACACCAGGACCTCGCAAGCTCCGCCACCTCTCCCCGTCACCACTGCTGGTCAGGCTCTGAGAACCTCTGTGTTACTGAAGTGACTTGAAAATATAACTGGAGTGAAGCTCTGTGGTTGAAATTACAGCCAGAGCAGGCTTCACCCCTCCTTATCCTTTGTGATGGGGCTAGGGAGAACTCTGCTCAAAAGACCAGTGTAATTGATAAAGTGATATAATGTGGGGGGGAGGACTGCTATCTGGGGAGAGGAATCATTATATTATTTCACGGCTCTACCAGCAGCCCAGCATGAAGGCAGAGACAGGGAGTGAAGCAGCAAACACAATCTAAGCTACTCCCTGAAGGATTGACAAAGCAAAGGACCAACCTCGAAATTTTCAGCAAATATTTGCAGTTGATAAAAACATCTGGCACTTGCTCTTACACAGACTGAGGAAAAGGGAAACCGAAGCAGACCCAGGGTTGAGCACCCTGTGTATACTGGGCTGTGGGTCATCGCTATGCTGGATCCTCTGCACACATTTTGTCATTTCATTCGCACCACCTTGCCCTGAACTCTATGCCAAGGGTAGCATTATCCTCATCCTGCAGATGTGGCTCACAAGTAAGGTGTTGCCAGTAACAGAACTTAAACCATACTGGACTCATGCACTGTGTAATTTTGTTAATCCACACAGCAATTCTGTCAGTTAAGTGTTATCATCCCCATTTTACAGAAGGAAACTAGGGCACAAAGAGGCTAGCCTGCAGTGACACAGGGACAGACAGTGACGCAAGGTGACTGGCATAGTACAAAGGTTCCATGGCTCCTAAAGAGCAGAGCTTGGATCCAAACCCAGAGAGTTCAGACTCTGAAACTCATGCCCTTTCCCTACACTGTGCTGCTTCCTGCCATTTGTCCCTGCCCATCTGTGTTTTCCCACAACCCAATTCCCAAAAGGGCCAACACATGGGATGACTGAGTATGTGAGCCAGTGCCCACCAGAACTCTTGACCCCAGCATCTTGCAGCCCTGAATTCCATCTCCTGCGGAGCTACAGGAGGGCAAGGGAAGCTGTGCCATCCCCAAGGAACTGGAGAGAGCTCACCCTCCCAGAAACAAGCAAGATGATGCCCTGTGCCTCTGTAGTTGTCTTGTCTTAGCTTCATTGTGTCTCCAAGCAGCACCCAGGACCCAGGACGACTCTCCTAGGCAAGAGAAGATTTTCTCAGTTTTCAGGAAATGACCTAGCAGAGTGAACCTGACTTGCAGTCCCGAAATGACTGGGGGGAGGGGGGGCCATCCCAGTTGCACCACTCACTTGGTGTTCTTGGATAAACTGCTTCACCTCCAAGGTTAGCTTCCTTATCTTTAATGAGGGTAACAGTCCCTATCTCCCAGATGTTCAGATGGGATTACGTAAGGCCAGCCCCAAGCTCTTTACCTGGAATGTAGAAGGCACTCACAATGCCAGTTCCTCTCTCCATTTATCTCTAAAATGAGACTTGTTCTTTGCATGCCTCAGAAGGCTGCTGCGAACATGACGTGACATAATCCAGTCTGGCAAATTGTAGGCGCTCAGTAAATGTTCATCAAAATCAAACACCCTAACACGATTGACTTCATGTTGCCACCATGAGGCATCAGCCCATGCACAGTGAGCTAGAGTGACTGGAAAGAGAGGCTGGCCTTTCTGTGTGGCCAGGCCTCGCCCAGACCTGTGCTCTTGGGTCCTGGCTGGGCTTTGCTCTTTCATCACAGAGGCTCTGAAAGGGAAGGACTTGCCTGCACACTGAAGCCAGTGATCTTTCTAGAAGGCAAAGCTAAGCATGCCCCTCCTCCAAGCTAAGAACTCTTGACCGGCTCCCCGTGGCCTTCAGGATCCAGTTCAAATCCTTGAACATATTTTACTAGCTTTTGTGATCTGACCTGTGTCCATTTCCAGCCTCACCTCTGTCACTCTCTCCCTCCTCTGCAACTTCAAACAGGTCCTCAAGGGCTGCGGTCTTCTCTTTCTCAGACACCCCCAGAGCATCCCAAATGTCCCCTTTCATGACACCCATCACATGTACCAGGCTTGTTTTATGTCTGTCTACATCATAAGAACATAGGCTGCACAAGGGCAGAAGAGTTGAGTCCTTGCCTGCTTTGCCCATTGTTA
Source organism: Neomonachus schauinslandi (assembly GCF_002201575.2). NCBI lineage: Eukaryota > Metazoa > Chordata > Mammalia > Carnivora > Phocidae > Neomonachus > Neomonachus schauinslandi. The sequence continues at coordinate 25,926,709 of NC_058406.1, forward strand.
TATTCCCAGTGCCTAGCACAGAGCCTGGCACTTGGTAATGATTGAGCATATTACCTTTACAAGCAGAAAAATGTTATTATCCCTTCGATGTTATAAGTGAGTGAAAAAAACGTCACTTTCTGTATGTACCTCCACCATCTTACTCAGTCTGGTAAGCCAATGCAGAGTTCTGAGCCTTACTTCTGCAGACATAGCAATTCTGAACCCAGCCTGGTCTCCTGGCATAAGGGGGCAGGCAAAGGAGGAGGGGTAAATACAGACTGTTTCCATAAGCTTAGACAGCAGCCGTATCTAGTGCCAGAGAGCATGTGTATTCATGTGCACGCACACACACACACACACGAATTCACTTACATGCATCCAGATAACTCTATGCCTGTGTGTGAGAGTGCACATGTCTCTATGTAACATCTCTAATATAAGGTTCCATCTCTGTGTATGCATGCTAATCTGAGCAGCACAAATGCTTTATTTAAGTCCCTCTTAAAGGTTTCCACCCTTTCCTCAAAGTCTCTTCTCTATTGGGCCACCCCTTGGCTCTTTCTTCTTCTTCTTTTTTTTTATTTTTTTTTTTATTATTATGTTATGTTAATCACCATACATTACATCATTAGTTTTTGATGTAGTGTTCCATGATTCATTATTTGTGCATAACACCCAGTGCTCCATGCAGTACGTGCCCTCTTTAATACCCATCACCAGGCTAACCCATCCTCCCACCCCCCCTCCCCTCTAGACCCCTCAGTTTGTTTTTCAGAGTCCATCGTCTCTCATGGTTCATCTCCCCCTCCGATTTCCCCCCCTTCGTTCTTCCCCTCCTGCTATCTTCTTCTTCTTTTTCTTCTTCTTTTTTTTTTAACATATAATGTATTATTTGTTTCAGAGATACAGATCTGTGATTCAAGTCTTGCACAATTCACAATGCTCACCATAGCACATACTCTCCCCAACGTCTATCACCCAGCTGCCCATCCCTCCCACCCCCCCACCACTCCAGCAACCCTCAGTTTGTTTCCTGAGATTAAGAATTCCTCATATCAGTGAAGTCATATGATACATGTCTTTCTCTGATTGACTTATTTCGCTCAGCATTAACACCCTCCAGTTCCATCCACATCATTGCAAATGGCAAGATGTCATTCCTTTTGATGGCTGCATAATATTCCATTGTATATATATACCACATCTTCTTTACCCATTCATCTGTCGATGGACATCTTGGCTCTTTCCACAGTTTGGCTATTGTGGACATTGCTGCTATAAACATCGGGGTGCACGTACCCCTTCAGATCCCTACATTTGTATCTTTGGGGTAAATACCCAGTAGTGCAATTGCTGGATCGTATGGTAGCTCTATTTTAAACTTTTTGAGGAACCTCCATACTCTTTTCCATAGTGGCTGCACCAGCTTGTATTCCCACCAACAGTGTAGGAGGGTTCCCCTTTCTCCACATCCCCGCCAACATCTGTCGTTTCCTGACTTGTTAATTTTAGCCATTCTGACTGGTGTGAGGTGATATCTCATTGAGGTTTTGATTTGGATTTCCCTGATGCCGAGCGATGTTGAGCGCTTTTTCATGTGTCTGTTGGCCATTTGGATGTCTTCTTTGGAAAAATGTCTGTTCGTGTCTTCTGCCCATTTCTTGATTGGATCATTTGTTCTTCAGGTGTTGAATTTAAGAAGTTCTTTATAGATTTATGGATACTAGCCCTTTATCTGATATGTCATTTGCAAATATCTTCTCCCATTCTGTCGGTTGTCTTTTGGTTTTGTTGACTGTTTCTTTTGCTTTGCAAAAGCTTTTTATCTTGATGAAGTCCCAATAGTTCATTTTTGCCCTGGCTTCCCTTGCCTTTGGTGATGTTTCTAGGAAGAAGTTGCTGTGGCTGAGGTCAAAGAGGTTGCTGTCTGTGTTCTCCTCAAGGATTTTGATGGACTCCTGTCTTACATTTAGGTCTTTCAACCATTTTGAGTCTATTTTTGTGTGTGCTGTAAGGAAATGGTCCAGTTTCATTCTTCTGCATGTGGCTATCCAATTTTCCCAACACCATTTGTTGAAGAGACTGTCTTTTTTCCATTGGACATTCTTTCCTGCTTTGTCAAAAATTAGTTGACCATAGAGTTGAGGGTCCATTTCTGGGCTTTCTATTCTGTTCCATTGATCTATGTGTCTGTTTTTGTGCCAGTACCATACTGTCTTGATGATGACTGCTTTGTAATAGAGCTGGAAGTCCAGAATTGTGATGCCACCAGCTTTGCTTTTCTTTTTCAACATTCCTCTGGCTATTCGGGGTCTTTTCTGGTTCCATACAAATTTTAGGATTATTTGTTCCATTTCTTTAAAAAAAGTGGATGGTATTTTGATGGGGATTGCATTGAATGTGTAGATTGCTCTAGGAAGCATTGACATTTTCACAATATTTGTTCTTCCAATCCATGAGCATGGATCATTTTTCCATTTCTTTGTGTCTTCCTCAATTTCTTTCATGAGTATTTTATAGTTTTCTGAGTACAGATCCTTTGCCTCTTTGGTTAGATTTATTCCTAGGTATCTTATGGTTTTGGGTGCAATTTTAAATGGGATTGACTCCTTAATTTCTCTTTCTTCTGTCTTGTTGTTGGTATATAGGAATGCCACTGATTTCTGTGCATTGATTTTATATCCTGCCACTTTACTGAATTCCTGTATGAGCTCTAGCAGTTTTGGGGTGGAGTCATTTGGGTGTTCCACATAAAGTATCATATCATCTGCAAAGAGTGAGAGTTTGACTTCTTTGCTGATTTGGATGCCTTTGATTTCTTTTTGTTGTCTGATTGCTGTGGCTAGGATTTCTAATACTATGTTGAATAGCAGTAGTGATAGTGGACATCCCTGCCGCATTCCTGACCTTAGGGGGAAAGCTCTCAGTTTTTCCCCATTGAGAATGATATTCGCTGTAGGTTTTTCATAGATGGCTTTTATGATATTGAGGTTATGTACCCTCTATCCCTATACTCTGAAGAGTTTTGATCAAGAAAGGATGCTGTACTGTGTCAAATGCTTTTTCTGCATCTGTTGAGAGGATCATATGGTTCTTGTTCTTTCTTTTATTAATGTATTGTATCACATTGATTGATTTGCAGATGTTGAAGCAACCTTGCAACCCAGGGATAAATCCCACTTGGTCGTGGTGAATAATCTGTTTAATGTACTGTTGGATCCTATTGGCTAGTATTTTGGTGAGAATTTTTGCATCCATGTTCATCAAGGATATTGGTCTGTAATTCTCCTTTTTGATGGGGTCTTTGTCTGGTTTGGGGATGAAGGTAATGGTGGCCTCATAAAACGAGTTTGGAAGTTTTCCTTCCATTTCTATTTTTTGGAACAGTTTCAGAAGGATAGGTATTAATTCTTCTTGAAATGTTTGGTAGAATTCCCCTGGGAAGCCATCTGGCCCTGGGCTTTTGTTTTTTGGGAGATTTTTGATGACTGCTTCAATTTCCTTAGTGGTTATAGGTCTGTTCAGGTTTTCTATTTCTTCCTGGTTCAGTTTTGGTAGTTGATACATCTCTAGGAATGCATCCATTTCTTCCAGATTATCTAATTTGCTGGCATATAGTTGCTCATAATATGTTCTTATAATTGTTTGTATTTCTTTGGTGTTGGTTGTGATCTCTCCTCTTTCATTCATGATTTTGTTGATTTGGGTCATTTCTCTTTTCTTTTTGATAAGTCTGGCCAAGGGTTTATCAATCTTGTTAATTCTTTCAAAGAACCAGCTCCTAGTTTCGTTGATCTGTTCTACTGTTCTTTTGGTTTCTATTTCATTGATTTCTGCTCTGATCTTTATTATTTCTCTTCTCCTGCTGGGTTTAGGCTTTATTTGCTCTTCTTTCTCCAGCTCCTTTAGGTGTAGGGTTAGGTTGTGTACTTGAGACCTTTCTTCTTTCTTGAAAAAGGCTTGTATTGCTATATACTTTCCTCCTAGGATTGCCTTTGCTGTATCCCAAAGATTTTGAACAGTTGTGTTTTCATTTTCATTTGTTTCCATGGATTTTTTTAATTCATCTTTAATTTCCTGGTTGACCCATTCATTCTTTAGTAGGATGCTCTTTAGCCTCCATGTATTTGAGTTCTTTCCGACTTTCCTCTTGTGATTGAGTTCTAGTTTCAAAGTATTGTGGTCTGAAAATAGGCAGGGAATGATCCCAATCTTTTGGTACTGGTTGAGACCTGATTTGTAACCTAGGATGTGATCTATTCTGGAGAAGGTTCCATGGGCACTAGAGAAGAATGTGTATTCTGTTGCTTTGGGATGGAATGTTCTGAATATATCTGTGAAGTCCATTTGGTCCAGTGTGTCATTTAAAGTCTTTATTTCCTTGTTGATCTTTTGCTTAGATGATCTTGACTCTTTCTTTTTTCCACTAGCCCCATTAACATCCCTCTCCCCCACTGTTCAGAATAATCAGCTCTGCTCCCAAACTCACATGCCCCACTCAATCTCTTTGCTGAGCAAGACAGAAGTCCTGCAGTTAATTGGACCCACCCTCTTCAGAGGGCAGTTTAGCTCTAATCTGTTTTACTTAATGATAATCCCAGAGATCTCACCCAATCCCCAACCCAAGCCATTTATCAAAGCAGCTTGACCAAGCACATCTATCACGTGCTCCAAGAATCTTTTATTCCAGCTCTTCAGAGGGTAACATGAAACATAACACCCCCTCTTTAGAGTTACAAACCCATACAGGGGGGTTCAAGGTCGGGTTCTCTCCCACGCAGCAGTGCTGCAAGTAATGAGGATCCCGTGGATCTGGGCAACAAATTCATGCTGGGTGAGCACCTGTTTGTTCTCCCTATTCCCCAACAATTTATGACACTGCCTAATTTCATCCTCACGTTATTCCTAGGCTTAGATAAAGAGATGGGGGTCAGAAAAGGCAAGTAACTTATTCAAGATCCAACAAGGGAAGGGCAGGACCAGAACTAGATCCACCTGACTCCCCAGTCCATATTCTTTCCACTACACCAGGGTGCTTCCTCTCAGAATGTGGAAACACACCAAGGTGAACATTGTGATTGAGGGGTCTTCAATGTGCCCATGTACAAAATACAAAAGTCATATTTAGAGAGGTAAAGAGGGATAAGGTCTTAGGTTTGATCACTGAGGAGGCACAGATCACAACCTGTAGGAGCTAGGCAGGACCTCAGATTATTTTGTCTAACCACCTCAGGGGTTACAGATAGGGAAACAGAGGTCCAGAGAAGAAGCATGACTTGCCCATGGCCACACAGTAAACTAGTGCCAAGTTAGACTAGGTCTCAGGCCCGACAACAGCTTGGCCAAGGTTTTGACTACATCCCCCTGCTGTTCTGCAAGTAATTTACATCTTATTCTGATGTTGACTTGCATAAAAGTCTCCAGTGTCTTCCAGAACTTGAGATCAAAACTTTGTCTATCTCATCCAGGAAAAAATACTGGAAGAGCTGTTCCCTGGAAGCCCCCACATTTCCTGCCTCCTGAGCACATTATTCAAGGTCTAGGAGCCCCACCTGAAAAGCCATATCCACTGTAGCTGTTGGATGGCCCAGCAGCTCAGGGTCATGGCTGATGCTGCAGATGCTAAGTCTTGGTCAGCATCCTGTCTGAGATACGGGTACCACTCTAGGCTTTCCAGTGGAAAAAGCTGGCACATTTCCCATCCCCAAAGGCAAATCTTTTCCACCTTCATGGGGCAGATCTAAGGCTGTCCATGGGAGGGTTGGTGATAGGATGGAGGTTTCCAATCCTGCAAACCAACTTTGGAACCAGCCCAGACCTCTCCATCTCTGGTGCAGTGTGGCACCCCTGAAAACCCAAGACTGAGTGCAGAAAATACGCCTTTGGCTCAATATGTAAAAACTCTCCAGCAATAAATTTAAGCAATTCCATTTGGGGCTCTCACAATTTCCTCCACTCAGGCAAACTGCTTTTTATTTCAAACTTTCCTGAAGGAAATTGGCCAATTGCTTACTTCAACTGTCAATGCCATTATGCTGAGCCTGATGGCAAGACACAAATGCAAGCTGGGGATTTCTCTGCATTGGATCTTCGCAAAACTGGCCACTGGACCAGGGGTCCGGCCCAGAGGGGCCATGGATACTGACCTACTAGGAACTCTTCAGAGCTCCCACAGAAGAGAACAAAGTGGCTGAGGCCAGGGCAGGGCTCCGGAGAACTAGGCATAAGGGAGTATAACACTCAGCCTGGTCCTTTAGATTGACAATAATGTCTTCAATCCAAGGGGGCGAGGTCACCTCCAGCTGGTCTGGGAAGGCATTGGCAGTTAAGGGGATTGACTGGAGAAGGTAGGAAATAGCATTAGTGCCCAAGGAGTCTGATATGAACAACAGTAGCTCTGTTTATTGAGCGCTTCCATATTCCAGGTGCTGTGCTAGGCATTTTACGTGCACATCTGCAGTAAATCCAAACTCCTTACCATGTCCCCTGGAACCATGCCTGGTACCTGTAAATACTTACACAAGTGTTAGCGAATGCTGTGGTTGTTAACAAGGGACTCCCAATGAACCTCCCAACCCACTGTCACTGGCTTGGAATAGACAAACTGATTCTACAACTTCTTAAGTCACCTTAGCATCAGAGGTGGACTTCATGGGAGGCACTGATCATTTGAACTGTCCCCAGTTTGGGTGAGGAAATGATTGGTCAGTGGTGTGGCCCCTGGCTTCCTAACCCTGACAAACAACATGTTCTGAGTGCGTGTCTCCCCAGGAGCCCACCCAGGCTGGCTCAGAAATAGTGTGTGCAGGTCTAGTAACCTGCACCCATGGGGTGCTTCCTCCACCTTCACCCCACAGCAGGAAAGATTTCGCCTGACACTGCAAGAAAAAGGAAAGAGGCATTTACTTTTTACAGTCAAAGCAGAGTTGTGGTAAGCGACTCCTGGCTCCAGCATTGCCATGACAACACCTGGGAGCCATCCTGGCTGAGAGCTGAGGTCTGTGAAGCTGAGTGGCTGTCTCAGGTTAACAAGGTCTGGAAAGACTTCTCCAGGCCAAGCAAAAGGGAGCAACCAAGGGCTTCATAAATTAGTCACTCCCCCTTCATAGGGTGGGCCTGGGGACATGGAAGCAGGTCCCTTGCTGACCAATCCCTTTTGAAATGTGCTGTATACAGGGCTTCTGAGCTCCACTCCCCCCACCCCCAGCCCAGAGGGCACCTGCTGCTCCCTTCTCTCCATAGCTTTCCAGCCTTCAGAATGGGTCTTGGGCCCCCCAATGCCAATGTGGCCCCCCAGTGCCAAAGCTGGATCAGGGTCACAAGAATACATTGAGCATCTACTATTTTTTGGCACTAGGCTACATAACTAGGGATACAGTGACAAAAAAACAAAGGGATCTGCCTGGTTTCTCCAGGAAGCAGAGCTTAAGGCCAAAAAAAAAAAAAAAAAATCAGAGACTTCCATCAATGTGAGCATCCAGGGGGAGGGCAGAGAACGTGAAAAGGGGGCAGGTCAGTCAAATCTGGGCCAAAGCAGTAGAGACACAGAGACATCTGTAGGTACTCAGTGATAATGGAGAAAACCGTATTCACAGAATGCCTCTCCAGGAGAATACTCTCTGAGCTCGCAGATTTTGATAGATTTCGATATGCCAGTTGTGGGGTGGAACCTCAAGGACATGCTTAAGATATAATAGGTGCCTTAGTGTTTTCGAAGGAGGCTGAGTCTGGTTAGCTGCGGCACTTGGATGGTGCTGAGTGGGGCCACCCTGCTCAAGACAGGAAGGAGCAGAGCCACTCCTCCCCTGCCCACACCCCCGCCTCATTACAGATGCCAAACAAACCTGGGAAGAGTGTTGATTTGAAGGGTGCCAAATTTTCATCCCATCTGGGATACCCACAGACTGACTCCATTGTTGGGAGCCCCACCAACCCTAGGAGACAAAGTGGCTGTAAGGCAGATGCCTGAAGGGTGGCCAGCTGTCCACCTTACTGAGCCCTGAGGAGTGAGGCCTGGAGATGCTCAGATGGACCATGTGGCCTGCAATGCTTCAGACTTTAGAGGAGGCCTCACCCAGTGGCTAAGCATGCAGGGTCTGCCCTGAGCCAAGGAGGTACCAATGCCAAAGAACCAACAGTGACCAGAATTGCTGGACTTTCCAACAAGGTGGACTGCAGTTCAGCTCACAAAAGAGATACACTGGCTTCTCCATCCGGGCAACCGAGTATGTAAAGTAAGGACTCTTCTGCCCTTGAGTTGCTCAGAATGATTGAGGGACACAGCTATGTAAACAGAAAATTAACACAGGCATTGAGAGTTCTGGTCACATCATACTTGGTGCTGTTGGAGCACAGAGAAGCCCTTTTTGGAAGGACAGGAGGAGTCAAGGCTGTGGTGGAGGGAAGGGGACAGGGGAGGTGAGGGAAGGAGTGGAAGAGTGAGGGTAAAGCAGTCCCAAACAAAAGGAAGGGGATGAGCAAGGAAGGTATGAAATATAATACATACAAGGAACACGCCATTGGGGATGTTGGAAAACCAAGTCCGTGCCAGTGAGTGATGGAAGATGATTCTGCCCAGACAGGAAAGAAGGAGCAAGACTGGGAAGGGTCTTGGATGCCATATGTTACCTGGGCTTTCATCTTGGAAGACAATGGAGGCCACTGAAGGATTTTCAACTTGGGGATGACCTCGTCCCATTTCTAAATTTCTTGGTACTAATGCCCTGTTTTGTTTTGCTTTTTTCTTTCCTCCTGCCTGCCCCTCACCAGACCGTTAGAATCCTAAAAACCAGGCTTGGTCATAATCATTCCCGTGTTCCTGTTCCTTGTACCGCTGGGAGAAGGCACTCTGAAATGGAAAGCATTGCATACATGTCTTCTGCTGCCACCACTATAAAGACAACTATTATTCCTATCAGCATTAGTTGCATTACTGGACTTCTCTAACTACTGAGTAATCCCTTAGCTGTAAGGATACAATCTCTGCCTGTGAACCCTCATTCAAACTGACTAACCTATAAATGGAAAGAGCTTAGGATTTATAGGCTGAGGAGGTGAATTCAAATCCTGGTTCTACCACTAACCACATGGGGAGACCCCACTTCACAGAATGTCTGTTGAAAGAGAACAAAGGGTTAAGAAGGTGCTGGGGGTCAGATTCCCCAGAAGAAACACCTGGTAAAACCTGGCTCCTTCTTCCAGCTGGCCAAGAGGATGTTCACACATCAGAGGCAATTTGGGCAGCCAGTCCCCAACTCCAGCCCAGTGGGACAGACTCTACCCCCAGCACCTTGCAATTGAAGCCGGGGGTCTACCCCAGGACACCCCTTTAGAAGCCTCCAATAAGGTAAAATGGATGCTCTTGGCAGCCTAGCCGTAAGTTCTCAGAGACTGGACTAAGACACGTCAGGTCAGAAGTGTCCACAGGATCAGGAGAGGCCCAGACATCAAGGGATCCCTGTGACTTGTGTCTTCTTCCGCCCCCCAGAGATTGAGCAAACGGGAAAACCATGACAGCGTAATATAGCAGGAAGTGCAAGCTTACTGGTCAGTCCTACCTGCAGCTCCTTGTCATCATCACAGGGCAGACCTGCCCGCAGGGTGCTCATGGATAGAAACTGTCAACAAACACCAACACAATCATATGAAGGGTCATCTGGCCACAGTCTGTGGCCTCCTCCATTGATCATCAAAGTGGACACAGCTGAGCTGGCTGACCCACCAGTGGCCTGTCTTCCCACTCCCTTCCAAAGCTGCTGACCCATCAGAATCTGAGGCTTACTCTGGGAGAAGAGGGTGCCCATTACCCCATTAAGATAAAAACAGGTGCAATGCAATATGAACTGAGCAGAAGGAAGCGTAGTAAGAGACAGAGGAGTGATGGCCATTCACACGACCCTGGGCCACTAGGAAAATACCCCTTCCAGCCACTCCTCCCACTTCTCCACCATTTCCAGGCCTCTTTAAGGAACACTTCCTCAATCACAAGGGGCCTTGCCAGACTACCTATGAATTTGAGTACCATTCACATTTAATCTTTGTGTTGTTTTTTAGGTGAAGAGCCTCAGGAAAAGTCTAATTCTTTTTCTGAATTGAAGTGGCCCTGATTTGGTGCCTGATTCTCATACCTTCCCTGGTCTGGTTCGTTTTGGGGGGCTCAAGGCTGGCACAATGACCCAACTGCAAAGGAACCTGATGAACGGGTCAGTGCCAGCCTGAAGGGGGAGAGATTACAGGCCAGTATATGGAACATCTTTCTAAGCCTCCGAAGTGCCTGAAGAATGAGCATGTTGACCTCGCAGGTAGGGAGCTCCCTGTCACTGGAAAGTTTCAAGCAGAGGCTGGATAACTACCTGGTGGAGAAGTTGTGGAGGAAAGGCATGAATCTGTAAAGGTCTCTCCCAGCCCTGAGCCCATGATTCTGTGTCTCTTACAGCCTCGGCACTTAAGAAAGGCTCCTTCTGCTCAAGTGGTGTGTGCCCTTGCCACTTTGAGGAGCTAGTTCTTTGGCAGAAATGAAACTGTGCCAAATGGCAGCAGGAGCCTGCTTTCTCTCTGTTTGCTTGTGTGCAATGCCTCCCCAGAGGCAGGCAACACCTCCCTTGTTCTTCCTGTTCTAAACACAACTAGGGTTTAGTCCAAGGAATGCAGTTGCTTTTTGGTTTTGGGGGTTTTTTTTGTTTTTTAAGGCTTGTTATCCTCCAAGAAATAAATAAAGATGATGTGAGTAAGCAGAAGAGACAGGGATCCAAGCAATCTGCAGTTGTCCCCCAGGATTTTGCTTCCTGGGAAGCTACTCAGTGGGATCACCCTAGGCTGTCCCTAAAGATGCAGTGATTGGATCATAGGAGGACATATGCCCAAGATGAGCCAATCCATTTTCCATTCAAAAATCTGAACTGGGGGACAGAGCTGCAAGTTGAGAGCTGAGTCAAGCTAATAGCAGTGCTCTTGGGCCCACCAGAGCCAAGGGTGGCATCACCTAGGAACGAAATGCCAATTCTTGCAGGGATTTGGGTCCAGCCAGTCCACCAGGTGATTCTTCTGTCTAAAGTTAGAGAAGCTTTGCCCTGGATAGAAGGAAGTCCATGAATTCAACTAGATTGTTCTATGTTTCTTTGAATTCTGTGAGACACTGGAATATATTTCCAGTAAATCAAATACATCTTTCCTCATACTACTTCAAATTGGTTTCTATCACTTGCAACCAAGAGAACCTTAACTAATGCAGCTGGTTGAGCCTGGGATAACAGAAGCAGATCTCCATCCCCCAAATCCTCACCACCGCCTCTCAACGCTGGCTCACAAAGGAAGGTGTCCCATTCCCAGCCCACCTCCTGCTCCTCCAGGGGGAATCCCCCCTAATGCCACCTCCCTCCCCTTTCCCACCTGAAGTTCTTTGGGTTTGCTCTTTTATTAACTTGTTTTTCAGTTCACTTTTACCCCTGATCCTTTATTTACCATCTCAACTTAGAATCTAACGTGTTACTATTAACACCTTGAATTCCCCTCCTTTAGTCAATGCTGTAAAGACTCCGCCAGATTGTCCCTCTGTTCTCCAAAGCAGAGGCATTCCCCACTTTGTCCTAGGAATGCATTTCTTTCAGGAAGTTGGAAGCTTCTCACAATAGCACCCGGGTTCACACAACTAGTAAGGGACACATTCAGACACCAAACCAAGTCTTCCTGACTGCAAAACTCATGTTCATTCCACTGTATCACTGCTCTCGATCTGCAAACTGTCTCCTTAATCTTCCTTCCTTCCCCTGAGTGAGGAGCAGTAGCTGAGCTGAGAGTCTCCCCTTCCCTCCCCCAACCTGAAGACTGTGCTCTGCAAAGCAACAGATTCTGCTCTTTCTCTACCCTCCTTTATTTGTGTGTGTGTGTGCACACATGTATACAAGCACACACACAGGTATACAAGCATGTGTGTATATATGTGTGAACAGTAAGTTCAGTTCCAAACAGCTATTTGAAAGTCCATTTGTTTGCAAGTCCAAAGAACCTGGGGAAGGTTAAGCTTATAATCCCCAGGTACATTTTCCACCAAAGAGAAGAGTGAGTTGGCGTTTTGTATAATCTTCTGTTTTGCTCTGATAGGTGTTCTTTTTCCAAAACATCCCTGGTTCTCCAACTTTGAAAATCCTCTGAGGCAGACCAGCCCCTCCTTCCAGATCTCTGTGAGAGAAGTCCTTAGCAGTCCCAGTACCTACGTCACTTTGACCTTGTGTAGATGGTAGGGACCCTGAGCCCTGTGGCGTCTTCGTGGCTCACAGCAGCTGTAGCACTTCCGCTGTGGTCACATTCTCAGACCCCTCAGGCATCTCCTGGGCTCACGTCAGGCTAGTGAGCCTCCACTGATGCTGCTCCTCCCTAGCCCTACACCCAAAAGTTTTCCTACTTCTTTGATTTTTCAATTGCTTCTCATCCTATTTTGCTGATTATTGTCAATGGCATGGGCAGAGCATTTTTTACATGTTTCCTGATTCACTCTTGGTCCTTTACAATAACGCCATTGTCAAAAGATGTATCGCACTTTCACTTGCAACATCGATTTTCTCACCACTTCCAATTTCTGAAATTATTATGCCACTTCGGTTTCCATCGTAACCATATGTCTCTTCTAACTAGCATTTTCAACACGCGCCCTCGCTGCTTCTCCACTTATTGGTCATGATGATAACAACGTTTATAAAACACCACCAGTCTAAGCACGTTTATAAAACATCACCAGTCTAAGCACGTTTATAAAACACCATCAGTCTAAACATTCCCTAATAAATCAAGCGACAACCACACCAACCACTGTTGCCACCTGTTGGTGGCAGGAAGAGTTGAGATGCTTTTGCTGTGGAGCAGGGGGCAGCAAATTTTATTTGTAAATAAAGTTTTATCGGAACACGACCATGACTAGTGTATATGTCAGCTCTCAAGTTAAAAATGGCAGCGTTGAATAGTTGTGACAGAAATCATGTGGTCCTCAAAGGCTGAAGTATTTATGATCCGGTCCTTTGCAGAAAAAAGTTTGCCAATCCCTGCTCTGACGCATTTATGGAAACTAATAATTTTAAAGTTTGTAAGTAGAGGAATATACAGCTTGAGACCCTGCGTGACTCAGATAAATGACCTTCGTGAAGCTCATTTGCATGAGAACCTTTGAGAGAATTCATCCTAAGGAGGGAAGGGACCAAATTCAAATGGCCTGACCCAGTCAGACAGTTTTAGTCAATGCACAGAAGAAAATTTCTCATTACTACATACTGGCTGTAACTCCAACCCATCCTTAGCCCATTTCTGTGGATACCTGTCTGGGTCTGGATCTTGGAGGAAAGAGGGCTTATCTCAGTCAGCTATAGCCTAAATAATTCTGCATAACAAACCATCTCACACCTCAGTCGCACACAGCCATAAGCATTCATTCCTCTCTCTAGCATCTGCAGGTTGAAAAGGGAGATTCCCCCTCAAGCCACAGGTCTGCTGTGTCTGGTGCTGCTCCCCATATCTCTCATCCTTCCAGGACAATGGTCTATCCAGTAAGGCATGTTCTTCTCCTGTCAACGGCCAAAGCCCAAGAAGGCAAGTCCAACTGCATGAGCACATTTCAAGCCTTTTCTTGTTTTACATCTACTACTGTCCCATTAGCCAAAGCAAATCACATGGCCAAGCCCAACATTAATGGCTGGGAAATACACTCCTTTCATATAGGTTCGGGAGAAGGAAATGAATATATGCTGAATGATAAGATACTTCAGTAAAGACTGGAAAGACTGTTTCATCAAGCTCTATAGAACTTTGGGATGTCTCCAAGACAGTGCCACATAAAAGAGAGAAAGGCTTTCTCTTTTCTTCCCACCTTCACAGCAGACATCATTCTGCTTTGGCACTCAGAACTAAGTCCCTGGAGAGATGGCCGCAGTTACCCAGTGAAGCAGCAATGAGGCAAGGGTGGGCCTGGTGGACACCACCAGGCAGGACAGAACAGCAGTGGAGCTCAGTAGGTTACCCAGGAGTGCAGAGGAAGAGGCTGCAGTGGTCAGCAGAGCAGCACCTGAAGATTCCAGCACCTGCAGAGCGGCACAAGTGTCTACAGGGGTCAGCCAGGCCCAGTGGAGCAGCAGCACCCCCTAGAGGAGGACATGGTACTGGTGAACCAGCAGCATCCTTGTTTAGACAGCCCAGAGACACATATGGGGATTCTCAGGAAATCATGAGACTTCACAGGAGGCTAAGGTGGAGATGCAAGGCAGTGAAACCTGAATCAGCTCATTGATACCCACAGATTGGTGGACCCTGGAGAAATTTAGATTTGACAAATTGGGATCTCTGACCCCAAATCCCAGGCTCATCCGAGCAGAACTTCCCTTAAACACACATACATGCACACGTGTGCAAACACACACACACAGCACAAACACCCTTAGGTCCCACCCATTAGAGAGAAGCAGAGCATTAGACTCTCATAACATTTTCTTCCTTCCTTCCTTCCGTAGACTGATCAAACATAGATTCCTACCAATTCTAACCAAGTCAGGCCAGTGAATTGTAACTAATCCTATACCCAGGGACAAAGCAGCCTCAGTTCTGGAGTCTCTGGAGAAATGCGTTGAAATGCCTCTTTGTAGGGGAAGTTCCTCCCTGCTCTCCATCTGTCCAGCCCCACCAGGCCCTGTAGCTGGTGATCATTAAGCAGTAAGTGCGGTCTTAATGGTGGCTAATGGTGGGCTTAAGTGCTCGTTACTCGAAGGAACTCCTGGGGTTGGCTCACTTACATGTATTGAGTGGTCCTACAGACCCATGGAGCCGCTCGTCCTAATGAGATCGACCAAACACTGAATTAGAGTCCAGGAAATGTCTGGGAAGGGGAGGGGAGTCCGGCCAATGCCCTCTGTCCAGGACCAATGTGAGAGCACAGTCTCCTTTGCTATTTCCTCGGGAAGGCCTGTTGCAAGACCCACACTGTGAGAGCTAAGGTGCTCTCAGTAGTTAATAGTTAAGGCTGCCTCGACCTCACCTCCACCTCTGCTCCACCTCAGTCACCATTCCCACGACAACACCCTGTAGTTCGTGCTCACCCAGAACTGCCTTGCCTCAGAAATCCATTCTGCTCAGACTACCTGCCCTCCGGCTCTCACCCACCTGCCTCCCAATTCCCTGTCTTTCCTTTGATATTCTCTATCCTGGTCATGACCACACATTTCTCCCTAGTGTTCAAGCCAGAGACTTAGATATCATTCGAAATACCTTCTTCTCCCTGGATCTCTTATACCAATCCATTCCAAGTCCTACTGACTCTTCCTCCTAAACATCTCTTTAATCTGCCCACTCCTCTCCATCTTCTTTGTCCAACTTTCTATCATCCTTGCTTGGACCACTTCAGTGGACCCCAGTGGCAGGGACCCAGTTGTATCCACCTTTGTATCTCAAATGTTGCACCCAGGTCTGGCCCAAGATAAGAACTCAGAAAATTCTGGCTGAATGAATGAATGAATAGATAAAAGGGCCAAAACATATTTATGAGAAATTGTTCTCAGCTGTCTCCTCTCCTCAGTATGGGCTGAATGTACTTGGACTAGTCACTTCTCTACTTTGAGCCTATTCCCATCCCCACCCCCCACCCCCGCCATTAAAAAGAGAAAATTCCATGTCAGCTAGGGTTGTTATAAAGATGAAAGGAAGTAATGCTAAAAGAATTGTGTTCTGCTGCTAATAATAATCTGAAAAACAATGACCTAAGCCAAGTGGAATTTTTCTTTCTTCTCTTTTAAGAAGCCAGGAAGACGCTGTTGCTAGTATTGGCCCAGAGGAAGACTTTTATGATATTCCTGGCCTTTTCCTTACGATTAACTCACATTTACAGAAAGGTAGCCATACCTCCAACATCAGCTCACATTCCAAGTACAAAGAAGGGGAGATGCCAAGGGCAAAGAACAGAAGGGGTAGATGCCAACTGAGTGGCTCCTTTTAGAGAGCTCCACACACACTGACAATTTGGTTAAAAAGTAAAGCTTTGGACCAGATTTCAAACATCTGCTTGAATGACTATCAGTCAAGGTTCTTCATTGCAAGCATTGGAAACATCTCTGGCTATATTTATTTTTTAAAAAGAATTTCTTGGAATGCTATTAAAGGCTCACAAAATTACTAGGAGACTAGGGGCCAGGGTTAGAAAATAAGGAAGAACCAAGGGCTCCCCCAAGGGCCAGGCACAGGAAATGATCTGTCCAGGATGCTCTGGCCCCCACAGCAGGAAGCCACTGACACTCTCCACAGCTGCTGCTACCAGGAGACACCACATGGCTACCACAAATGAATTGCCAACCATGGTTCTCTCTTTTCCTTCCTTCCTCCCTTCCTCCCTTCCTTCCTTCATCCCTCCCTCCCTTCCTCCCTTCCTCCCTCCCTTCCTCCCTTCCTCCCTCCCTTCCTGTCTTTCTTTCTTTCCTCCTTTATTTCTTTTTTCACAATTTGCTCCAGAGTCAAAGTCCTGGGCAGAGCCCTGTGTATCAGTAAGGATCTTGGCAGGGATTGGCTGACTTGAGAGTTCAATCAAGGAGCTATTTATGAAGGGTTGGGGAAAGTGTAGGGAAACCACAAGAAGCGTCAACATTCTGGGGTTCGTAACAGCAAAGTGCTATGATTGACCTGAAGAGGCAAGAAGGGGAGTCATTGCTGAAACCCAGAATATCACATTCTCCGTAGGCCATTGGGTCCAGCTTTCCCTAAGCCAACTCAGTATACCAATACTTCTCAAATGTGGTCCCTGGACCAGCAGCAGCAGCAACATCTGTGAACTTGTTAGAAATGTAAATGCTTAGGCCCCATCCCAGACCTGCTGAATCAGAAACTTTGGGGGTGGGGTCAAGCCATTTGTGCCTTGTGATTCTGATCCTAAAGTTTGAGAACCACTCTAGCATACCAAAGGTTGGCAAACTTTGTGAAGAGCCAAATCATAAACATTTTAGGCTTTGAAGACCATACAGTTGCTGTCTCAAGGACTCAACTCTGCCTCTATAGAGTAAAAGCAGCCCTAGACAACACATAATGTAAGCACAGCTGTATTCCAATAAAACTTTACTTACAGAAACTGCAATTTGAATTTCATACAGTTTTTTTATTTTTTATTGTTATGTTAATCACCATACATTACATCATTAGTTTTTGTTGTAGTGTTCCATGATTCATTGTTTGTGTATAACACCCAGTGCTCCATGCAGAGCGTGCCCTCTTTAATACCCATCTCATATAGTTTTCATGCATCACTAAATATTATTCTTCTCAATTTTTTCAACTATTAAAAAAGGTAAAAACCATTCTTAGCACCAGGGTTACACATACACACAGTGGGCTGGAGGTGACCCACAGGTGCAGTTTGTCGACCCCTGGAGTCAGTTGCTAACACCACCCACGGAGCTCAAGCTGGAATGTTCAAATGTGAATCCCAGGGGAACACACCCACGGCAATGAATTGGAAGAAACTGTGCAAACCTTATTCTCCTCCCTACCTCTATCTCCTGCCTGTGGTCCAGGGGCTAAACTGCTTCCTGAGACACAGAGCAGGGTGAAGGGTGGGGAATAGATCTGCGGAGGTGGGGGTGGCATATGGAAGATTCCATCACACTCAAGTCAGGGGCTAGAGGAGGGAGACCTCTCTCCTTCAGTTCCCTAGAAGGGACACTGGTTTGCAAAAGAAGGGGGTGGGGTATAGCAAAAGCGTAACACGACTATCCACTACAATTCTATGTTTTCATCAAGCGTGAGTCGGTTGTCTTAGAGTCCTGTTGATACAGCCCAAATTTCACTCAGACTGGATGTAAAATACTACCACTGGGTTAAGATAGAAAGATAGCCCTCCCCCACCCCCCGGGGGGCCCAGGAAGGGTTCCCAGAACACATGTCTTCCTGAAGATCCCCAGAAGAGCAGCACTGCTGGCTAGGTGGACTTCAGACCCCTTCAAAGCATGGGTGCGCATGCGTCCAACCTTACACATTGTCCAACTTCAACTGAAGGAGCAGACCAGGGTTCAGCACAAGCAACTGGGCACCGTTTCATCTTCCCTGGACACTCAGGACTGGAATCAATGACGGTGTTTTCACACCCGAGGGGGATCCTTCACAGCAGTTCACTTGGAACATTAACCAGCCCTCGAGGCTCCTGTTCGGCTAAGGCCACCATGGGGACCATAGCTGTAAACAATCTTGTGTACACACGTACATCACACTCAGCACACAATCACCATTGTCACACCTGCACATCTGAAAGACTCCCCCAGACAGCTCAGCATAAGCAATGCTACACACGCTCACACACAAACACAGACATGTGTCTCTTTCTTTCAAAGAGAATTTTGCTACAGAAAACTCTATGAGCTAGCTATCTACTTAAAAGCCCAGAGGCCCTGTGTGGGAGGCAGGTCAGGGACTCAGTGAGAGGAGGAAGCTTGAAACCAGACATAAATGGAGTGGAGGCAGTCAGGTTTATCCTAAAGTTGCTTTATGCCTCAAACAATAGCTATTGACATCTCAGAAGGTAGGAAATGAGGAAACAAACATCTTTTTTTTTTCCCCGTGCTTAAATCTTTTTTTTAATTTTTTTATTGTTATGTTAATCACCATACATTACATCATTAGTTTTTGATGTAGTGTTCCATGATTCATTGTTTGTGCATAACACCCAGTGCTCCATGCAGAACGTGCCCTCTTTAATACCCATCACCAGGCTAACCCATCCCCCCACCCTCCTCCCCTCTAGAACCCTCAGTTTGTTTCTCAGAGTCCATAGTCTCTCATGGTTCATCTCCCCCTCCGATTTCCCCCCCTTCATTCTTCCCCTCCTGCTATCTTCTTCTTCTTTTTTTTTTCTTAACATATGTTGCATTATTTGTTTCAGAGGTACAGATCTGAGATTCAACAGTCTTGCACAATTCACAGCGCTCACCAGAGCACATACCCTCCCCAGTGTCTATCACCCAGCCACCCCACCCCCCACTCCAGCAACCCTCAGTTTGTTTCCTGAGATTAAGAATTCCTCATATCAGTGAGGTCATATGATACATGTCTTTCTCTGATTGACTTATTTCGCTCAGCATAACACCCTCCAGTTCCATCCACGTCGTTGCAAACGGCAAGATCTCATTCCTTTTGATGGCTGCATAATAGGGAAACAAGCATCTTACACTATCCACTTAGTGGAATGGCTATCTGGAAATGAGTTCTGGGAGAGAAAGATGGACTAAGAGGGATCTGTCTGTAATTAAGACAGGCCCAATGCTGCAGACACCCAGATCTGAGTTCCCACTGCACTGATGAGCTGTGTGACTTTGGGCAAGCTACCGCACCTCTCTGAGCTGTTCCCCAGGCTTACAAACAAGGGTACTGTGCGAGTTCAATGAGATGACCAATAGGAAGCATTTGGCACAGAGTAGGCATTCAACAAATGCTATTTCTCTTTTCTCCCCCTTCTATGGAGGGAAAGAAAGGGACCTGAAACTCCTTCTCCAAGAAACACTGAGCCTTATCTCACACACTCAGTCACCACATCCTGGCCATTCTACCATAATTTCATTTGTTTCTAACTTGATCCATCCTGGGATGTAGGATCTGCTTTTGCCCCTGCCTTTTTGGGTCCCTGTCTCCTTTTTAGCTCCAATACTGGAATTTCACTTTCTGTCTGCGAGCCCTGACTCTGCATCCAACCTCAAGTCTGTTTCCCTGTTTGTTTCTCTCTCCCTCTTTCATTCCTTCCAACCTCCCTTCCTTCCTCTCTTTCTTCCCTCCCTCCTGTCTATGATAGCTATAGAGAATCTGCAGCATGTCCTTTGCTGAGCTTGAAGCCTAACGGGTTGTCCCAGAAACAAGACAAATGTGGTCCCTGATCTCAACGGCCTTCAGTCAAGTAGGAGAGACAGACAATGAACAAATATATAACAGGATGTTTAAATGAAAGTGTTAGCCAGGGCACCAAGAGACAATAGCTCCCATATTTCAGAGAAGGTGCTAGACCATATGTAGAATTTACAAAGGAGGTTGTCAAATCCAGTATCACATCAAGTGTACATACAGGTCAAAAGTTGGATTTGGGGGAAATATTTTAGCAAAGAATTTCTTGGTATGAGCTGTGCAGTGCATCCCACCCCTTCCCAGGGAGAGGAGTGAGGGGCAGTGGTAATCACTGCTACTATTCACTAGTGTTAGGTTTTTCTCTACTTCTGGGCACTGGAGATATTGTACCCCATCCACCTGCCTTGGAGTTAGAGATGACTGTGTAATTTGCTTTGGCCAACAAATTTCATGGAAGAGTACAGCCCTCCAGCCCCCTCTTCCCTCACTGTAGCCACTGTAGAAGCATTTTTTCTTATTATTTAATTCTATTGAAGCTCTTCAACTCATCAATATGTATGCCGAGTGCTTAAAAGAGAAAATATTGACAATATCTGAAGGAATATCTAACATCTAGTGAAGGTAACAATCATTTTCTCACATGAAGCAAAAGCGAAGTTCACTAAAAATACTTTTTCCCCCATGTCACATTTTTTAAATTGTGGTAAAATATACATAACATAAAATTTACCATTTGAACCATTTGTAAGTGCACAGTTCAGTGTCATATATCCACACTGCTGTGCAACCATCACCACCACCATCCATCTCCAGAACCTTTTTTGTAGATGCTTTTTTGAAAGGGAGATGCCATAGACTGAAGCAGCCTGGAATGCCAAATCAACACTTAGAGGACAACTCTCCATCAGGGTTTCTGGAGCCACAGGGAACTGAGAGCCAGAGATGAACTTGTGTGGTATTAAGCACTTTGGTTGAATGCTGTTAACTCAGCATAACCTAGCCTGGTCTGATGGATGCATAGATGCTACCTCCGAACCCCAGGGTGACAAGAGAGTGGCTTTGAGAGACCACTTGGAAAATTTAAATGGGATCCCTGTAGTCTCACTTGAGAAATCCAAATGTCAAGAGGCTGGCTGCAGCAGCCTGTAGCGCAGAAGACAGGGCTAGAATTTGGGAAGTAACTTGCTTCCAGAGTGTATCAGAGCACAGGAATGATAAAGGTTTAACCAGACTCTGAAGTAAGTCAAGTGCAAGAGTGAGCCAGTGTGGATGTCATCTTAGGTCTTGTCAAAAAGAGAAAACAGTCACTGCTGGGTACCCAGGAGAAAGCAGATAGCCAAATAAAGATGTACGTGTTCTAGACTGGTATCTGCAGGTGAAAGATCCCCCAGTGATGAGGTGGGCATCCTCAACACCCCACAGAAGCACCCATCAGAGAAAGAGTTCACCTTCAACATCTGCCAAGTCAGAGAGTGTTGAAGCTGGTCACCTCCACGAAAACAGTCGAGTGAGACTTGTCTGCTTCCCTATCTCTCCTGGCACTTCCTTGTCCCATCCCAGAACTGCTATAAACATGACTAGCAAGATGGGAGAGGAGTAGAAGTACCAGGTGAAGAAAGGAGAAGATACACCAACCATACATCTCCCTTCCCCGAAGCTTGCAGCCCTCAGCAGTCCCCCTTGGAGGAGGGAAGACGGCGTGCCTTTAAGAAAGATGGCGGTCGGTGCTGCATATTCTAATTACCAAGTTAGAAATAGAGTCGGAACTTAAAGAATGCATGGGGCTTTATACTGCTTAATAACAGCCATCGCTGTCAGGGGCCCAGCTGAGTTTTCATCCAGAGTCAAGGGAACGAGCCCCCACAGAATGGATTTAAACTGGGACAGCGGAAGACAAAAATAAAGTTGCTTTATGATTCCATCCCACAAGTCATGCTTATTCAACATAATGATACAAATAAATCTACAAATATTTTCCAAGATCAGCAAAGTCAGGTAAAAGATTTGATGGGAGTGCTATGGCTAAAGAAACTATTTGTGAACAAAAATAGGAACTGGTCAGCCACAATCCCAGAACAAGAGGAGAATTCCTGGAATGTCCATGCCACTCAGGTCACTGTGTTCCATGGCCTTGATCCTTCCGTTTCCAGGGGCATATTTGTGGCAAAGGCAGAGTTTGGTTCTTCAGGATGTCTTAGCTTCACACAATTCAGCTTTCAAATCACATCATTAAATCCTATTATTTGATCTCCACATGTGCCGGGTGTGATGGAAATGGTCCATTGGCTTTCTGTATCCATTCCCATCTCCTTCTTCTGGGCGTACCAGAAAATCTGGAAATATTTTTTTTTTTAAAACTTAATTTCCCAGACTCCCTTGAAGGTTGGGTTCTGAGTAAGAAATAGGTTTCACCAATCAGATGCACTTAAAGGAGATATTTGCAGATGCAAGTAAAGCAGGCACCATCTTCCTGTTTGTGAGCAAGGGGGTCAAGACACCAGTAGGCTTTTGTCAGACTATGTCTCAGTGTCCAGGAAACAGTGGTGGCATCAACAGCAGATACTGAGTCATGGGTCATACAGCTGTGTGCTCTTGGACTCTGTGATCTCAGAGTCAACCAGCTGAGCTCCCACAATCCAGACTTATCAAAGGCAACAGATCTTCTGATGGATCCCTGCTACTGGAAGTCATTCCTAGAGGCCCAGCTTCAAGTCTCTCCTCCAAATCTTCCAACAATTTGAGGAGCACCTAATTCCTCATAATAAATAGATCTCTTTCTTCTTAAAATATTCAGAATTTCTGTTCCAAGCACTGAACCCTGGCTTATGCATGCCAGCACCTGCTGATGGTAATCTAACTTCTCATTTAGCCTCAGAGAGAGAAGGCTCTTGTCAGAACACAAAAGTAACCATTCCCCTGAGAAGTAACACTTCTCAATGAGGTCTAATGTTATACACCAGAGTCTTAAAAAGTTCATTGACATAAATCAGTATTCCTAAATTTGAGTAATTCTGTTTCATGGAATTCTGTGTTTCTATACAGAATGGACAGGGATGAATTCCCCAAGGAACATGCCACCTTGTAAGGCCTTGGGGAAACAGGACATTTAGCTTTCTCTGGTGGCACCTCAACTTTGCACACACCTCAACATTCAAATGCCCCATAAGTCCTTGGTTCCTTCCACGTCTCCACATTGCCACTCCACTCCTGGTAAGAGCAGCCCTATCAGGCTCTCCTGTCCCTGTAGCAGATCTGGACAACCTGGCTTTATTCTCCATCTTCCATCTGCTTCCTCCTCCTGATGCTACTTCCTCCTATGACAAAATCACCGCACAGCATGATGGCCTAGTTAGTGGCCCATCAGGGAACCCTGTCATTTTGGCTGGAAAAGCCCGGTGCTCAGGCATTTCCACCGAGGCATAACACACCCAAGAAACAAGAATGTTGTGCTTCCCTCAACCACAACAGGGAGTCATGTATCAAAGTCAGTGAGTTGGCAGAGACCACCCGACAATTTTCTCTTAACCATTCCTTTGCTGTTTTCCCTGTGAGCTCCCTGGACAGTAGAAGAGTTTGAAGACAGAAACTGTCCTGTTTGTCTTTACATTCCCAACACCCAGCTCTGGACCACGCAGAGAGTAGATGCTTCATGATGGTTTGTTGAATGAATGAATGAATGAATGAATGAATGACACTTGTATTTCTCTGCCTCTTTTCTTCCCACTCTCCTCTTGCGCTTTACATACCAGCCACACAGGATAACTTTCGTTCCCTGCTCTCTCCTACCCTCTCCTCACATACTCTGTTCCCCCTATACTACATACATCCCCATTTTCAAGTCACCGCTTACACCTCCCTTTCTCCAAGAACCTTCCCTGGCTTCTGAGACTAGTTTCTCCCATTAGACATTCCCATAGCTGCCTGAACTGCCTTCCTCATAGCACTCATCATCCCTGAGTGTAACTACTTGTCCAAGCATCTGTCTTCCCCCGCTATAGGTAGGCTGCAAGAAGGCAATGGACCAGACACCATAAATATTTGCTGAATGGATGATAAATTTCTCTTTCAAATGCATGCTTTAAGAGTTCAGACATTTCTCCCAAGTACTCTCAGCCAGATTCTCTCACCACAGAGCACAGAAGAAAATGCCAGTCTAAATCTCTGTCCTCCTAGAGGATAGCCCACCTTGTCCCTGGCCTGCTACCAGGTCTGTCATGCTGAACTCACCCACCAGGTACCACTGGTCCCTTAGGGATTGATATTTGTGTTATCTTTTATGCTGTGTTTAGTACAGCAGTTTTGCTTTGACTCTTTCTCTATTTTCCTTTTATTATGCCATTTTTAGCCTATTTCATTCCTTTTTATTGTGTTTTCCTGTTTTCTTTATTACTATTTAAGAGGATGTTCCATAGGAAGAAGGTGTAGCTCTAAGCAGCTGACTTGTCCTAAATCATGAACACTAAAATGTCACTCTCTCTCTCCTCCCATCCCTCCCCACCAGCTAGAATTACAGAGCCATTACCTGGGTCCAAAGGAGGCTTTCTGGTCCAGTCCTGGGAGAGTCCCTAGACTGTAAAGACTTCTCAGTGGGACAGTGAAAAGTTTCCCACAACATCTGATCACAAAGGAGGGCAAAAGGTCAGGATTCCCTGACCCCAGAATGCAAATAAGTGTAGCCTCCAACTACTACCTTATTGTCTGTGTAGCCTTCTGTGTTTCCCCAGAGCCAGGCTCAAGAGACTTCATCTCTGAAGGATCAGAAAATCTCTAAAAAGTGAATAAATTAACAGAATTAAGGAATGAGCAAATGAGTGAGAGAATGAATAGATAGATGGGTGGATGGTAGATGGGTGAACTAATGAACAACTGAATAAATAAAAGAAATGAATGAATCAATGAGTAAATAAAGGGATGAATAAATGGAAGAGATAGGCAGAGATATGGATGAATGAATGAGTAAGAAAGTGAATAAGTGAATTAGCAGATCAGTGGTTAAATGAGTGAGCAGACAAATGAAGATAAATGAGTAAATAATAAATGAGTTTGACTGAGCCCTATATAACTCAGGCATAAACCAGGAATGAATTCCTAGCAGGAACCATACACCAAGCAGGTCCAGAAAATGGAACCAAATACTAAAAATACAATAAAGAAGTTAAAAACAAAAACCGGAATCAATACAGCGCTCATTGATCAGTGTCCAGAATCAATATGCTCCTAAATGAGTCTCCTACATGGTCTCTTGGCCCCACCCATTGACCGTCACTGGAGCTGTGGACATTCCTGAAAAAAAGACTGAGAGATAGCATGCAGGTGTTGAGAAAAGTTATACACTCGATCAGGACAGTGGTTCTTTACCTTAGCTGTGCTTGAGAGTCACAACTGGGGAGGTTTCAAAAAATGATAAGGTCTGGTCCCCACCCCCAAAGATTCTGATTTACCTGGATTAGGGGCAGAAGGAAAAGGGAGGCAGACTGCTTTGTTTCTTTTTAAGCTCCAACAGGATTCTAATGTATAGCCAGGGTTGAAACACTGGTTCCATGGTAAATGGAATTTTGATGTGAGTATTTAAACAAACTCATTTAGATGCCAGTGACATCCTCATGTCAAACAAAAAATTAGCCTGTATGCTGTTGTTGTTGTTTTTTTAACCAAGTAATATGTGAAACTCATACCCTTACTCTCCAAGACTTCCTTCATTGCCTACCCTGCCCACACCTTCTGGGGGGAGCAGATTCTCTTCACAAACCTTCCTTCCTCACCCTACACTTTGATTTTACAGGGCTGGACAGTTGGCCCAGCGTCAGAGTTCCAGAGTAGAGCTCAGTTGGGATAAGACTCAGGAATGGAGCACAATTCTAGAAAGGAGGGAAACACAGGGGCAGAGAGGCTCAAAGATGTCCAAAAGTCATACTTCCTGCTCATTAAAAACATATATTCACATTTTGATGTAGCCATTTGACATGGTAACATGATGATCAACACAAAATGTTTCCTCTGTTCAAATGTCTTGCTTAGGAGAAAAACATGGCAGATGAGCTTTTTCCATGCAAGGAAACAGCAAGATCCCTGGTGACCACCTGGCCAAAGAACAGGCAGGAAATCAGGTGGAGAACAAGCCAACCACTCAGGAAATAAACACAGGGTTCTTGGTGCCTGGGAACCAGAGGCCTAGGGAAGTGCTTCTCTGCTTCAAAGAAGGGGCTTATGCTTGAATCATTGGACAATTTCAACACTGTATTTTCTGATTCTTTCCTGTCTGGGTTGCCTTCCTTTTTAGGACAGTTATTTTTGAAAGGCCATTCTACTATCTCCACAATGCCAAAGAAATGAAAGGAGAAGTATGGAGAAAAATGAAAACAGAGAAAAATCTCAAGATCTCTAGGGAGGCACAGTAAGATAGATGGAAGGTAGGAGTGGAGCATAGGAAATTGCTCACCCTAGCCCCACATACTAGTTCCAGGGAAAGATAAAGGAATGGGGAGGGGAGGAATCTTGGAACTTGAAATTTGCAGGAGGTAAATTCAGGAACAATAAAAGGAAGTGCTCCTTCACACAGCAGGGAACAAGCTCACAGAACTCATCATCCCAAGAAGAGATGCAGCTGGAAAAACAAATAGGATCCCCCAACTTGCAGATATATATTGGATTATTGAAAGAGGGCAACATTGACATCTAGGGAAGCAATCCTGTTCTTCCCAAATTTGTTTTTTAGCATGCTGGACTAAGACAAGATCCTGGACTGTAGGTACCATGAAAATGACCCAGTGTGGTGAACCAATGATTTCATGTGTGATCTGGGGTTAACAATTGCCTAGGAAACTAACTTCCTTTTTTCCTGCTTCCTCCTGAAAAGCGCCAGTGACAGATTCCATCTGTTAAACACCTTCTATTTTCCAGAAACTATTACTTTACACCCACTGTTTAAATTTAAATCAAGCACCCAAAAGCACTTATTGAGTACTTTTTTGCGCTCACCACTCTACAAGGTACTATGGGTGGTAGAGAATGAAAAGAATGCATCTAGGTCTTAAGGAGTCTGTGATCCATGTGAGGAAACAGAATAAATATGCATAATGTATTAAACAATTGACAGAGATACAAAACCACTAACAATGAGTGATAGATACAGGAAACCACTACGTGTTTCAGGTGCGTCAGATAAGGGAATAGTGAGGGCAGAGGACTTAGCTATTCTGTGTTTAATGGAGTTATAACAAAGTGGTTCAGAGTAAGGCCCTGGCTCCAGCCTGGCTGACTTAAAATCCCAGCTGTCCCATTTACTGGCTGTGGAATGTGGGTGAGTTACTTGATCTCTCTGAATCTGGTTTCTTTATCTGTGAAATGCAGATAACAATACCTTCCTCATGAAGCAGCTGAAGGGTTAAATGAATCAATGCGCCCATGGCCCGTACAACAATGCCTGGAACATAAGAGGTGTTCGGAAAAGGTTCAATATTGCTATTTTCATCTCTAATAAGGGCCACCATGAGGAGAGTGGTGACAGAAGTCAGGCCAAGGGCTTCCTCAGCTATCAGCTCTGGTGAAGACAAAATTCAGATTCCTTGAATAGCCAGCAGAGTGCCAGATGCTCTGCCCCCTGACTACTCCTGCATCTCACCTCATGCCCTCTCCCACCCTTGCCACACCCTAGACACACTGCCCTTCTGTCCTCTGTTCCTTGAGCCCAACCATAAGCTCTTTCCCACCTCCCACTTTCACACGCAACTTCCTTCAGCCGGGAGCCTCACTCCCCCCATTCCTCACATGGCTGGCTCCCCTCATCCCACAAGTCTAGCTTAAATGTCACTTCCTCAGAAAGGCTTTCTGTTGCCATCTGTATCTGTCAGGGTGCTGGCGGGAAACAATGGCACACTTTCATGAGGATAATTCAAGGAGGTTTGATAAGAGGATTATTTATAAAAGCATGGAGCAAGACAAAGGGAGACCACAAGGGACAGAGCAGAAACAACCCTAGGCTGGAAGGATGAAAGAGCAGGACAATGGCTGCAGCCAGCCCAGGGTGATCTTGCACAGAGAAGCTAGGAGAGGAATTACTCCAACCTCATCCCCCTCTCTATCTCCTGCTAGAGATGCCATTGGCTAAACCTGTTAGAATACCTACAAGATACTGGGCACACCATCCAACCTGAAGTAGGTTGCCCTCAAAGTTAGAACCTTAATCTTTTTCTTAATCACAGTTAGAACAATTTATTATTTATTTATTTTATTATTTTTTTCCCTCGATTTAGACCCAGCGGAACTGAAGAGGCTCAATTTTGCCCCAGAAACCCAATCCCGCCTCTTTGTATCGAGATGAAATATGCATGATATAGACATAGGGAGAGATATGATCTCTGTCCAGATGCCCTAGGAATAAATCCTCCTGACTGCCTTTTTTCTCCATTTTTCTTCTCACACAGCCCTGATAAATTATCTCAGAAAAATCATGGTTAGGAGTTGGGTGGGCCAGTGGCAAGTTGTAAGGTCACATTATGGAAGAACATGAGCAAAGGTCTCAATTTATATTTATTTAAAATCCATCTCGGGGCGCCTGGGTGGCTCAGTCATTAAGTGTCTGCCTTCGGCTCCGGTCATGGTCCCAGGGTCCTGGGATTGAGCCCCACATGGGGCTCCCTGCTCCACGGGAAGCCTGCTTCTCCCTCTCCCACTCTGCCTGCTTGTGTTCCCTCTCTCGCTGTCTCTGTCAAATAAATAAATAAAATCTTTAAAAAAAATAAATAAATAAAATAAAATAAAATCCATCTCTCACAATTGCCATGAGCTCTAGAACCAAGTTGTCTTTGCTTACGATTGGGTATTCACTTGGAGACATCACTGGGAACATAGTATAAAATTGGTAAATGTTCAAGATGAATGAGTGAATAAAATTGCTGCTACCCAAGAAGTGATAGCAAAAGGTCCAAACTGTATTGTCTAAAGATGTGCAGCCATCCCAAGCTTGACCCAGACCAGTAGACAAGAATATCAGTACGCAAAAGACCCAAACAAGTAGACAGGGCTCCCATACAGGTATAGAGACTTAACCTGGACTGGCAGGATCCTAGTTCCAGGAGGGGGGCTGGCAAGAACCAGGCAAGGCCGCAGGACCTCAGCTGGGAGGTCAAACCCAGCGGGGAACTGGGATACTTGTGCAAAGAAGCAGAGCAGACTCTTTGTCATAGCAATTGATAAACCAGCTATCCTCCACTCTCCACACCAGAGCCAGTGTGATTTTTCTAAATTATAAATCTGAGCATGCCATTCCCCCACTGAAACACTCCCACTCACTTTCTTAACAAACATTTATTGCATGCCTGCGATGTGCGAGCCCAATGTTCTTAAAACATTATATACATCCTTGCATATCTTGGCCTCTGCCTGCCTCTCCAGCCTCATCTCACACTTCCACCTGCAATATATGTGTGCATGCACAAACACACACACATGCACACATGCACATGCACCCCTTCTCTCTCTCCACCCAGCTTTCTCATACACCATTCCCTCTTTTCCTTCAGTATCTTTTCATATATCGTTCCCTCAACTGGAACTTGGCTTATTCTTTGAGTCTCAGCTTAGACCTCGCTTCCTCTGGGAATTCATCCCTGATCTTCTAAGATGGAGTTAAGAGTTTCTTCTTCGGGTTTTTGGGTTATCTCAGCAGCCTGAACTTTTCTCATCAGAACACTTGCCACTCTGTCCTAGTTGTCTGTGTAAGTGTCATCTCATACGTAGACTTTGACTTTGTGAAGGTGGGGCAAGGTCTGTCCAGCATGGTACACCCAGCACCTAGCACAGAAATAATCATTCAGAAGTATTGCTGAATAATTGAGTGGATGGATGGAGGAATGATGGATGGATGCATAGATGGGTGGGTTGGGTGGATAGATGGCATGTGGCTGATGTTCAGAGAAAGCTGGATTCAGACCAGTCTGGCCAGAAACTCATCAAAACCTACTAAATAATGGGCCAAAGAGGAACAGAAAACACTTGTCACTCCAGGCCCAGCCAAGGGGACAAATACTGTAATGAGACTCTGCTGAGATCCACTAGGTAAGGTTTTATTACCTGTGAGTGAGCAGGGTCAAGGAAGATGAGGTCAATGTTACTTAGGAAAGACTTCTTGAAAGAAGTGAATAGTTGCACTCAAAGGAAGTGATGCACAGGGGTAATAATACTGTGACAGCCTGCATTATGGAGCACTTATTTTAAGTCAGGCTCTGTGCTAAGAGCCTTATAAATTTTATTTCATGTAAGTGACAGAGACAGGATGTGAACCCAGAGAGTGTAATTCGATGGCTACACACTTAATGAATATGCTACAAAGCTTGCGTAGAGAGGAAAGAGGAAGATGTCCCAAGCAGGGTTAGCCAACAAAGACAAAGATGGCAGTAAACAAGTCTAAGACAAGATCTGGCAGAGTGTCAACCCCCAGAGGTATAGAGAAGCAAGGGGTAGAAGAAAAGAGAAACACTGATGCATAAGCCTGAATATCAAACTAAGAGGACTTTAGGGCTGAGCCCATAGGCAACAGGATGTCAGATGGAGTCATGATTACCTGGTGCTTGAGACATAACTTTTGTATGTGTGGGCCTGCGATTCTGTTTTCACTCTCAATGCAAACTAAAGCACTGACTCGGTCCTGGCTCTTGCTCCAGACCCAAAAGCTGCTTCTGTTTCCATTTGTCAACTTAAGTGGAACAAAACTCACCAACATTTGGTTAACTGTCTTGCTGCTGTGTGGAGGGGTCCATGGATCTCACAGTCATTGGCCAGGTCTGTTTTCAGAGTCATTGACCTCCAGTCTCTCCAGGATACTGAAGGGGAACCTTAATTTAATTGACCTGATTAAAAAAACAATTTCTGTGATGACTTGCATGGAAATAGGCCACTAGCAGAGAGATCTTGGTGACAAATAAAAATTCAAATGCCTGGAGAGCTTCAATAAACAACAGGCCTACCACTGTGAGCCTGATTTTCCCCCGCAGCTTGGCTGGCAGCCAAGAGTGCCAACTCTCCTCCCAAGAGTGCCCCCTTGGCCAAGTGGGAACAGCCCACAAGTAAAGGGTAGATATATGGGAACGTGACAGAGAACACCCAAACCTTCCCCTGAGCTCCCTGTGGAGCTACCTGTAAAGGGAACCCGCACTTGCTCCAACACACAAGCAGAAACTTGGGACTCCTCCCTCTTCCTCACCGATCACACACACCGATCACCGAGTCCTGTCTATTCTAGCTCTTTATCATCTCTCAGAGCACCCACTCTTTTCCATCTGTACTATCGCTCCTCCATTGGTTACTACAAAATAGCTTCCTACCCATAGAGTCTTAGATTGTGTACTTCAGCCAACAGCGTGTGGCTTTCATGTGCCTCTCTTTATGCTCTATCATTGCAATAGGGACAGGAGGCCACATGGGCATCGGACACCCCAACAATGGGGGCAGATGGAGCAGTGGTAGACGTCAGTGACCTCACACTTAACTTCGGTGCCTTGCATTCATTTTCTAGGGCTATTGGAACAAATTAACCACAAACTTGGTGGCTTAAAACAATAGAAACTTATGTGTAATGATAAATAATATAATAATAGAAATGTATATCACAGTTCTGGAGGCCAGAAGTCCCAAATCAAGGTGGTAGCACGACCACGGACCCTCCAAAGCCTGGAGGGCAGAAGACTTCCTTGCCCTTCCAGCCTCAGGTGGCTGTCAGCATTCCCTGGCTTGTGACTGCATCATCCCCATCTGCCTCAGTCTTCACATGGCTTCTCCTCTTCTCTCTCTGTGTCTTCTCTTCTTTCTCTCATAAGGACATTTGTCATTGGATTTATGGCCCACACAGATAATCCAGGATGACCTCCTCTCAAGATCCTTAACTTAATTACATCTGCAAAGACACTTTTACCAAATAAGGCCACATTCATAGGTTCCAGGATCAGAACATGAGCATATCTTTGGGGGACCTGACCAGAGAAGGATGTGAGGGAGGTAACTCTAGCACAGAAGAATGGCTGTAGACTGAATGTCTGTGTCACCTCAGTATGTTGAAACTTAATCCCCAGTGTGATGGTGTTTGGATTTAGGGACTTTGGGAGGTGACTGGGTCATGAGGTAGAGTCCCCATGAATGGGATTGGTGCCCTTGTAAAAGCAACCCCAGAGAGTTCCCTCCCCCCTTCTGCCAGGTGAAGACATATTGAGATGACTGCCATCTATGAACCAGGAAGCAGCTTCTAACCAGACACCAGTTCTACTGGGGCCTCTGTCGTGGACTTCCCAGCCTCCAGAACTGTGACAAATAAATTTCTGTTGATAATAAGCCACCCAGTGCAGGGAACTTTGTTATAACAGCCCAAATGGATGAAGATAAGGACCTTTCTGGAAATATAAGTAGCAGGTGAGGTATGGTAGTATGACCCAGGGAGGTGACTGGAAGGCCAAAGATGTGAGCCAATTTGTCCTCCAAAATGTACTCCAGTTTTGCCCTGAAGTCCTGACACTTCCCCCCACCGTCCACCCTTCAGGAACCCTGGAAGGGACCAGAGTAGACCATAGCCTGCGACCTGAGCCTGTGCCTACTCCCTCTGGAACACAGCCTGCCAGTCACCAGCCCTGGTCCTAAGAGCTCTGAGGCCCCAGGTCCTTAAGCTTATCTTATGAGCTTAAGGAAAGGAACTGACAGAGAAGAAAGACCATAAACTTGAGAGTCTGCAGGCTGGGTTTGAAACCTGGCTCAGCCACTTCCTAGTTGCTTCAGCTTCCTTTGCCATTGGAGAGGATAATGGCAGTGACCTCTCCAGGCTGATAGGGCACATGAAGTATGAGCACTGTGCCTGGCACGTAATGGGGGCTCTAAAACTGGTTAGTCTCCCTACCACCTTCAAAAGTGACCCATTCCTTCTGTTGTTATCCAAGAAGGATGGTTCCACACCTCCACCACCCTGAAGGCATCCCATCTGCTGGGGAGGCTAAAAAAGATAGATAATCAATGAGAAAAGGAAGCTATAATAGACTCTCCATTTAAGCAGCACCAAGCAAGCTTGGGCTAAAACTCCTCCTTTGTTCTTTAGGACCAAGCAATGCTTCAGCCCCTGCCATCCTGCATTAAGCAATGCTTCAACTCTCTGTCCTTCTTTATCTAATAAATGGGGCCACTGGGTGAAAGCCTGCACTCCCTTGGTACCTTAGCATGCTTTTCATTTCCCTCCTGGTTGTTATATAGGATATGATTTCATTCACCTAATTTACTGTTGCTGGACCAAGACTGAGCTGTCCAGGTCATACTCCTGGTGTTGAAAAAGTCAAGCAAAAGCTCATATCCTTTGGGTATGACAGGTGCCAAAGATCCCAAGATCCCATAAGATGCTTGTGAGTTCAGAGACAGAAGAGGACCAGTGAGAACAAACATCGCCAAATGAGGGATGCAGTTCTCTGGCATCCCACCACCACGACCCTA
Organism: Neomonachus schauinslandi; assembly: GCF_002201575.2. Taxonomy (NCBI): domain Eukaryota; kingdom Metazoa; phylum Chordata; class Mammalia; order Carnivora; family Phocidae; genus Neomonachus; species Neomonachus schauinslandi. Next base: position 25,959,985 of record NC_058406.1, read on the forward strand.
CCAGCCCCATTCACTGCTGTGCACTGGGAAATGTCATGGCATGGGAAGATGGGTGACATTAGAAGAGACTGTGCAACGCTTGGCAATGACTATAAGATGTTGCCCAGGGAAGGGTTTTCAGCATTCTGTGTAAGTCTTGGGGAGGATCATCCTCCCTTAGATTTGAAGTTTTACATCGCCTCCAAGCAACTGGCTTTTGGGCCCCATCCAGATCATCAAATTTCCCAAGTTACTGTAAGATAGAGAGTATTTGTCATTCTTAAGCTACTCCCGTGCCCCAAGAGCCACAGTGACTGAAAGATGTCCCAGTCTAGCTGGTACAATGCACTTTTACTGAAGAACACTCTGGTCTGGAGCCATGGTTCTCAAGTCGGGGCAATTTTGATGACTTCTATAGAAATTTTTGGTTTTCACAACAGGAGAAGTGCTTCTGGCATCTAATGGGTAGAGTCCAGGGATGCTGCTAAACCACCTACAATACACAGGGCAGTCCCCCACCAGCCCAGTGTCTGTAGCCTGAGACTGTAGTCTAGACCATTCAACCAGAATAATGCAGAAATGCTTCTCTGAGTCGGACCCAACTCTCTCCAACTGCATGGGTCATGCCCTGGCAAGGCAAGCTTGTTGGGTAAGGTGGTTTCCCTCCCAGCGCTGGGCCCACCCCACTCTCCCCCACCCCTGCAGCCCCACCCCCTCAGGGACAGCACTCATGTGGCTCAGATGAAAGACTGGTGCCGCAGGCCCCCATGCCAGCCCGCCACTTGATTGCTTTTAATTAATTCTGCTTGATTACAGCACATGGGAGTCACATCGGAGAGATAAGACAGGCTCTTTATATTCTGTCTTCATTAAAAAGTTTGGGTCTGGAAGCTTTTTCAAAGAGCTATGTGTCTCCTTTACTTTTGTGTCATTTTTAATTGGGGAGGGCACAGGGAGATAGTCGAGCTGTGCTGAGCAGAGACTTTGCAAATGAAAGAGGAAATGTCTGCGACCCCTTTGGGGAAAACCAGCTAGGATTGGGATCAGGGTGACACAGCCAGGACAGAGCCAGTCCACTGTGGCTGAGAGAGGTGTGGGGAGAGAAGTATCCCCAGTAGTGCGTTAGCCCACATCTATGGAACAACATGGCTCAGATTCTCTGCAAGTTGCAAAGGACTCTAGGGGAGGAGTTGGGAGATTGGAAATAAGAGAGAAGGAGCAGGGAGGCTGGCTCACCACCAATTATCTGTACCCATCTTCTCTAAAGAGAGCACCATCCCTTCCCCAGGGAAACCATGCCCGACTTCTCCATGCAGATTTAATCTGTACTCCTACAATATATCTTCATCTCTCCAGAAAAGCATCGTGTTGTATTAGTTGCCTATTGCTGAGTAACAAATCACCCCAAAATTTAGTGGCTTAAAACAGGAAACATTTGTTATCTCACAGTTTCTGTGCATCAGGAATCTGTACGTGGTTTAGCTCCATGCACCTGGTTCAGAGTACCTTGGGATGCTGTAATCAAGAGGAGTAGGATCCATTTCCAAGTTCATTCACATGGCTGTTGGTAAGCCTCAGAAGATCCACTTCTAAGCTCATTCATGTGGCTGTTGACAGGCCTCAGATCCTTACTGGCTATTGGCCAAAGATCTTAGTTCCTTGCTATGTGAGCCTATCCATAGAGGAACTCACAACATGGCAGCAGGCTTCCCTTAGAGCAAGTGAAAAAGAGAATAAGAGGGGGCAGCCCAAGATGCAACAAGAGATTTTTGTAACCAGATCACATATCCCACCACTTTTCCTGTATTTACTAAAAATGAGTCACTAGGCCCAGCCCACACATAAGGAGAGGGAAGTACACCTGGGCAAGAATACCAGGAGGCAGGGACCAGTGGAGGTCATCTTAGAGGCTGTCTGCCACACCTGTTGCACTGTAATGATCTTCTAGAGCAATTGCTCCTTGAAGCTAGGACCCCTGTTTGCTTACCTCTGAGTCTCCAACATCTCACCCAGTGTCTGGAACATGCTACGCACCCAAATGGTGTTTGGTAGAATGAACAAATGCGTAAATGCATGCATGCATGCATGAATGCACAAATAAATGAAATAATGTTTTCTTAAACCTTATTTACACTCATCAAACCAGTCCTTGGCAAAGAAAACGTGTTTGTCTCCAAAACTACTGTGGCAGGAGCAGATTTATTCAGGTCATCTAAAAACCCAGTTAACTTATTTAAACATAAATTTGAAATAACAGAGTACAATCATATTTTCTTCCATGTAACATGGGGCCATTACTATCTTCTTCTGTTATGGTTTAGTCTGAGCTCACTCTTAAATATTTTCTCTTTGGGGACTAATGACTGATGGTAAATCAATAATGCTGAAAAAAAACAGAGCTTTTCATTATTTTAAGCTGCTATCTGGGTGACACTAAACAGTACAGCAATGATCAGGAGGGAAGCAGCTGTGTCCAGACCTAGTTAGTTTTCATGCAAGATCAATAAACAGAGGAACTGGAAACTCAGAAACAGAAGTTTGAGTGGAACCAGGAGAGGCTGTAGCCTGAAGACCCAGCACACCAGCTTGAATGAGGCCAGGGCTTAAAGGTAAGCCCAGCTAAGCTGAGTGAAATAAGTCAACCCATGACAGTATGGCCCAGGATCTAGAGAAGGGCTAGCAAGTACTCAACAGATGAACAGTTGTCCAAGCAAGTTCAACTGCAAGAAGGTTTAGGAGACAGTATGCTTTAAAAGTAAGTGGATTAGGGGTGCCTGGGTGGCTCAGTCAATTAAGCATCTCTGACTCTTTGTTTTGGCTCAAGTCATGATCTCAGGGTCAAGGGATCCAGTGCCACGTCTGGCTCTGTGCTCAGTGTGGAGTCTGCTTAAGAGTCTCCCTCTCTTCCTCTCCCTCTCCCTCTGCCCTTTCTGTCTCTCTCTCTCTCTCAAATAAATTAATTAATTAATTTTAAAAAAGGTAGGTGGAACAGGCAAATGCAAAGAAACTGGCAGGGAGTAAAGAAGCTTAATGTCCCAGGCCCTGGGCTCAGAAACAGAGTCCCACACCCATAAGGAAAGTCTGAGCCTGGTAAGGCCCTAGTGTTAGTAGGACTAGGATAAAAGGCCAGAACATAAGGTGGGGAGGGAGGGCCATGCAAAATCAGCCCCAGCTACCAGGGGTACAAAGAAGGGCTTTGGTTTCAGGATTAAGTGAGGGTTTGTCTCCGAGATTGGACTGAGTCCTTAAGATACTGAATCCTAAATGAGAGCTCCTTAAATTCCTCCTTCCCTAGAACTGAATTGGGCCCAGGGGCTGGAGGGGGTAGGAAGGGAGATACTGGGCTCTAGGGAGGATCAAAGAACCTGTACCTTCCTGTTCACTTGGTTCCCCACCTTTTGGAGGAGGGGTGCTGTTCTGCAGTGCTCAAATTCAGGACCAGCATATTGGGCCACAGTCCCACTGAATGGGGCTTCAACAAGGTCAAGCAAATATGGGTGTGGCCATTTTATGGATATTCTCTCTTCTCCCACAAGATTGGGGAAGAGGTACTCAAAGGGAATGTCCTTGGGGGTGGGGGGAAGCCTTGGTCTGTGATTTAGGTGAACTCAGCCTTAAGAATTGAGGTAAATCCTCTCTCGGTCCATCTTCTGATTCCACTCATTGACACTGAAGCTTTAGACTGGTATTTCCTCCCACTGAAATAGTAAGAACTAAGATTGGGGTCCAAGTTTTAGGGTAGAAGAAGATGAACCAGACCAGACATTTTAGAACATTGATACTAGTGTAGCTAAGACGAAGGTAGCCTCTCATGGCCAAGGCTAGCTGACTCATGCACCCCACTGGGTTTGGAGCCAAGGTCCCCAGTGATGCAGCATTCCTGTTCATAGAACACCCTTGGGTTGCCCTGGGTTTCCAGACTACCACCATCACACTAGCATATCTCAGTCACAATGCACTATTACTTCCAGGAGTCAATGAGCCCAAACCTCATGCCCAGGAATCAAGCTGGGAGACAAGGAGGGCTCCCAGGTGGAGAGTCAAGCCAACCTTTACAGTTCAGGATGGAGAGACCTGCACAAACAGATTGTGGAGAAGACCAATGGTATAAAACCTGGAATGGCCATATTTGATGTAGGAAAAGGCGAAGGCTTTTAGAAGATGGGAGAAACCACATATTAAATCCATCCTGCGGGAACTACTTCCGAGGAGTTAATTAGGATAAATCGTTCAGTGTGGGTTATTTATTTATTTATTTAACAACCCTTTATTGATGCCTGCCTGCAATGTGGCAGGCACTGTGGGGAATACAAACATGTTCCAGGTATGGTCTCTGGCCTCAAAGGAGCTTGTAATCTGGCAGGGAGACAGATGCCTACACAGTTAACACAAGGGAGGATGGAAGTAGGGGGGAGGGGGTGAGCGTGCAACTCATCAGTCTCCTAATTCCAATTAGAACCCTTGGGCTCAGATGCTAGGGACCAATTTAGAATTCCAACTCAGTGGCAGAGTTGATAAGACAAAGCTCTGCCAGGTCTGGCGGTAGGGGAACACCCTGATTTACAAAGAACTTGAAGGCAAAGTGCCAAGTGGTCCCAATCTGAATCTGATTGTTCCCTGTAGATTTCTAAGTCATGTTGTCTGGTTTTGTATAGTGTGGCAAGGTCTCACCTCAGGCTAGAGATGCTGTGGGTAAATTTAATTACTGAGCTGCCTTAAACACGGAGTGTGGGGTAGCCATGCAGGAAGAGGGAGCAAGGAAAAGGGTATTCATTTATTCATTCAAAAATTATTTCTTGTTTTGTGATATGAAAATGAGTTCTGGACACAGGTGGTGGTGATGGGCACACAACAATGTAAATGCACTCAATACCACTGAGCTGGACACTTAAAACATGGTTCAAACAACAAATTTTATGTTGTATTTTACCACAATTTTTAAAATTGAAAAAAAATCAAAACAAATAATAATAATTAATATGTGCCAAGCACTATGTTATATGCGGGCCCTGATAAAAATATGAATGACACAGAATCCCTGCCCTTAAGAAGCTCACAATCAGAGAGGGAACAGGAAGAAATAGGTAAATCTCAGCTCAGACATCACCGCTGCCAGATGCCTTCCTTGACCCTTCCCATCCTGGGTTAGGACTGCTTCAGGTTCTCCCTCGATAGTCTGTGCTGGTTTTTTATAATTATCTTCATTTACTCAGCAAACCTTTATTAAGCTAGGAATTAGTGATACAAAACCAAATGAGGTTTTCAATGTAAAGGAAGACACAAACATGCAGATGAATCCATGCAAAAAAAAAAAAAAAAAAAAAACCACATACACACAGAAACCATTACTGCACCTTTCTAACCTATACACGGAGCTTCTGAAGGTAGTGCTGAGAAAATATTTACTGGATGGATGAATAGATGGCTGGCTGGCTGGCTGGCTGGCTGGCTGGCTGGCTGAGTATCTGTGGTATGGAGGAGTGAGCGACAAACTGCATGCCTGGGAATATGAATAGGGATCATTTAAACTGGGTTTCAAAAGATGAATAGGAGTCTGCAAGGAGAAAGAGAGGAGAGGCACCAAGGCAAAAGCATGGATGTGGGAAGCAGTGGAGAGTTTGGTGCTGGGGGTCTGGAGGAGAGGCAAAAGGACTCTGATCAGGAAGGCCCACATTTCTAAGGAGTTTGTAGTTTGTTGTGATGATAATTGAAGACTATGAGAGGTTTTTAAGCAGAAGAATGTGACCTAACATTCTTTATTTCAGCTTGCTCGCTCTGCTGTGGGCTGGAGAAAGTGAGACTGAGTGAGTCTACAAAAGTAGGTAGAGGGGACCAGATAAGGAATTATCTTTACCTACATGGCAGAGATAGATACAGATTAAAAGGTGGCTGAAATTAACACATGTTGAGGAAGCATGGTGGATGAATTTGGTCCAACAAATTGGACCAGAAGGTTTATTCTCTTATTCAACAAATATTTATAGAACATCTACTACAGGGGCACCTGGGTGACTCAGTCGTTAAGCATCTGCCTTCAGCTCGGGTCATGATCCCGGGGTCCTGGGATCGAGCCCCGCATCGGGCTCCCTGCTCCGCCGGAAGCCTGCTTCTCCCTCTCCCACTCCCCCTGCTTGTGTTCCTGCTCTCGCTATCTCTCTCTGTCAAATAAATAAAATCTTTCTAAAAAGAAAAAGAATGTCTACTATATAGTAGGCACTATTCTAGACACTGGGAATTCAACGCTGGTCCAGAGAGCCAATGTCTTACCCCCATGAAACACATGCTTTGGTGGGGTGAAAAAATAATAATAAAGAAACAAACAGAAGTAAAGGTGATAGGGCGCCTGGGTGGCTCAGTTGGTTAAGCGACTGCCTTCGGCTCAGGTCATGATCCTGGAGTCCCGGGATCGAGTCCCACATCGGGCTCCCTGCTCGGCGGGGAGCCTGCTTCTCCTTCTGACCCTCCCCCTCTCATGTGCTCTCTCTCATTCTCTCTCTCTCAAATAAATAAATAAAATCTTTAAAAAAAAAAAAAAAAAAAAAAAAAAAAAAGAAGTAAAGGTGATAAAGATGTGTAAGCTTGGTCAAGTCCCTTAATTTTTCCGTGCCTCCGTTTCCTCATCTGCAAAATGGGGGTCACCAATAGTATCGGCCTCATAGGGTGGTTGTGAGCATATAATGGGTTAATATCTGTAAAGGGCTTAGAACAGCACCTCACCCGTAGTAAGAACTATGAAAGTATTAGGTATCATAATTAAGAAAAATTACACAGGGAAATGCATTAGAGAGGGACGTTAGTGGTAGAAGTAGGAAAGGACTGTTTTGGTTAGCAGGTTAAGGAAGGCTTCTCTGGGTTGCTTACTCTTGAACAGAGACCTTAAAGAATGGTTAAAGGAGCCAAAATTGCTATTATCTGGAAGAGTGCTACAGACAGAGGGAAAAGAGCTGAGTCTGGAATTAGCTAGGAGCATCTAAGAAATAGAGATAGGGAGCATCTGGGTGGCTCAGTCAGTTAAGCATCTGCCTTCAGCTCAGGTCATGATCCCAGGGTCCCAGGATGAGTCCCGCATCAGGGTCCCTATGCTTCTCTCTGACGCTCTCCCCTTCATCCTCTCTCTCTCTCACTCTCTCGCTCTCTCTCAAATAAATAAATAAAATCTTTAAAAAAGAAAAAAGGAAGGAAGGAAGGAAGGAAGGGAGGGAGGGAGGAAAGAAATAGAAAAAGGGCCAGTGCAGCCAGAGCACAGTGAAGGATACAGGTGTGTAGGTGTGAGGGATAAAATTAAAGAGGTTGGCAGGGAGCCAGATCATGAAGGACCTGCAGGACCACGGATTTGTATTTCAATCACAACAGGAAGAAAACCATCAGAGGGTTTTACAAGGAGAGAGATGTCCTCTGATTCCTATTTTCAAAACATCACTCTGACTGCTTGTAATATATTTTGCAAAATATGGCTACAATTCCCTCTAATCCCCATATGCACAACCTCGGCCGTGTGATATTGCCACTCCCTCATCAAGAGAAGTCTGTTCTCCACCCACGTGTATGTGAGCTGGCCTCGGGACTTACTCTGATCAATAGAAGGGAGTGCAAGTGATATTTGGGAGTTTCCAAGTTAAGCCTCCACATAGACACCATACAGCTTCCACGTCTACCCTCTTGCTACCCTGTGTATTGATTACATTTTTATATAATTAATCTGGGGCATCTTTGGGGGGCCTTGCTGGCTGGGGAGAAACTGCCCCTCCCAGAGCTAGCTAACTCCTGGAGATAGTAAACAACTCAGTGGGCCTGCCTCTCAAAAACAAACCAACCAATCCCAACCCCATGCCCCCAGCCGTCTCCTTTGTCTCTCACCCACCAGACCCATATTTCCCCTGCCCTTGGTCAACCAGTCCAAGGCCCCAGACAACTAGGGACAGCCCCTATGCCTCAAAGCCCTCCAGAACTATTCAAACTAGCTAATCCTGAGCTGTTTGCCCTGCTCTGCCTTGCTTCCCATGGAAACCCCAATAAAGGCTGTGGCTTTTGTCTTCCCCTCACTCCTTTCTGCCTCCTGATTGACAGGGGCATTTCCCCTGTGGCCCTGCATGGAGTTCTGTGCATAACATTACATTTCCTTTCCATGTGGTCACCCAGACATCTTTATAAATTAAGACCCAGGCACAAATCTCCCTGCCATGTGAAGAAACCGAGGGTTTCTTCCCTCCCATCCTGGAGGATGAGAGCGAGTAGAACAGAGACAAGCCCTCCATATACTGAGGGTCCCTATACCAACCAGCCCAGCTGATCTGCCAGCTGACTGCAACAGAATGAGTGACCCCAGGTACCGCCCAGATGAGCTGGGCCCAAATTGCTGGAATCGTGAGCAAATAAGATGGTCTAGGACTAGGAGTAGAAGCCAGTCTTGGAAGGCATTGGTCCAGGCAAGAACTGCCATGACTTGGCCTAAAATGGTAGCAGTGAGATGAACAGAAGTGGCTGGAATCGAGATATAGTCTGAAGGCAACCAGCAACGCTTGCTGCCTCCGAGTGGGTGTAACAAGAGGAGAAGACTCAAGAAAGAAGCCACATTTTTAGCCTGAGGAACTAGGCAAACAACACTGGCATTTACTAGATGTGAAAAACCCAGGGAGGAGTAGATCTGGGTTAGATGTGGAGGGAGATCAGCGGTTCACTCCTGGATGGGTTTAGGTACAAGTGTCTATGGGCTGTCCCAGTGGGGATATGAATTCCAAGTTGGACATGCACACCGGAACTCAAGGGAGAGGTTTATGCTCAAGGTACAAATATGTGAGTCACTCAGGTTATAGCTAGTACCTACAGCCATGGTGTTTAAAGCCAAGTCTTGTGAGATCACCTAAAGAGACCATAGAAAGAGGGCACAGAATCCCCAGGGTTTTGGTTTAAGGAGGAGAGATGAAGGCAGACTGAGAAGGAGCAGCAAGTGGGTAGGAGGAGGGCTGGGCTGGCGTGGGGGAATAAGGAGTGTTAAGGAGAAAGGGGTCAATTGCATTTTCTGCTGCTGGAGGTTGGGTGAGATGAGAAAAGAGAAAGAAGCATTGGTTGGATGACATGTAGGTTGTTGATGGTGATAAGAGCCATTTCAGTGGCAGAGTGAGAACAGAAGCCAAGTGTAAGTATGCGGAGGAGAGAAGGGAGGGTGTGTGTGCAAGTGAGGACAGTGAATCCAAATAACTCCTTTGATAAGTTTTGTCATGAAGGACAGTAGAAAACAGGCAACACAGGGACGGGCTGTGGGGTCAAGGGGAGGAACTTTTGTTTTACCTTTTTGTTATTGTGAAATGTATCAGACATCCAAAAGAATAAAACAGCATATATGCTCTGTTTGAAGGGACTTTGCTTTTCTTTTTTTTTTTTAAGATGAGAGGTACTACAGCATTTTGTTTGCTAATGGGACTGATCCAGTGGAGAAACTGATGATGCAGGAAAGAGAGAGGATATTTACAAAAACAAAGTCCTTGAGAAGGTGAGAAAGAACAGGATCCAGGGCCGATCGGAGGCGTGGGCCTCTGTTAAGAGTAGGGACACGTCTTCCATTGTAGCAGGAGGAGGTTTGTCAATTTAGTGGTAGGAAGACGCAGGGGTTCTTGTGTGACTGCTTCTATGTCTCAGTGAAGTATAAGGCAAGGTCGTCAGCCAACGGTGAGGAAGGGAGGGGGAGGGCTGGGGGGTGGAGGAAAGAGAGCCTGCTGTCTCAGAGTGGGGAAGGGAACAGAGGGAGATGTGTCGTGGCGCTACTGGGCAGTGCCCAGTGCCCATCTGAGATTTGTGGTCATGAGTTCAAAGCAAGACCAGTCAGTAGGTTTATGCAGGTTTCTTCAGGTTAGGTGCCAATTCAAGTAGGACCAATGAGCGAGGTTAGCCAGGATGGCTGTTTTGCCAGGATGGAGGTTTTGCTGGGAAGGCCATTAAGGACTTTTATGGTAAAATGATTATAATACATCTTGGGCAGGCTAAGGAGAGGGGTGAGGGAGACAGAGGGCAACTCACAGGTTTCTGCAATGTACCTACAGCACCTACAGATAGGTGCCATTTGCCAAGATGCCATTCCCATCTAGGAGGAAGCCCGGGGTTTGGGGAAGGAGGGACTCTGAGCCGAGATGCAGATAGTTGTATCTGCAGGGATGTGGGTGAACAGGATACCTCTTCCCCTACACCGGCTCCTCCCCCTCGCCCTTGGCCTTTGGCTGGGAAGGTGGAAAGCCAACTTGGTGGCCCCAGCGCCTACTCCCTTGCCTAGCCTGCTCCAGCTTCCCTCCTTCTTTAGGAATCTGTCAGGGCCTGTTTGCTGGCCTTTTCAGTTTAATACATTTTAATCAGAAAATTAATCAGGAAACACCAGTTCAGCAGATAATTGAACAATGAGAAGACACGATAATTGCTGTTTAGTCTAATTAACTTTGTTAAGTCTTTAATGGTAACAGAGACTTCCTGAGTGAAACTTATTAAATGTCCTTCCCTGGAAAACGATTCCTATTCAAAGGAAAAGTTGTATGTTCTGTCTTTGCATTATTTCCAGAAGATGCAGCAGTCCTGTGGGCAGAGGAGACCATAAATCTCTCTTCGGGCTGTGCCTGCCTTCCTTCTCACTGGAGCCAAGAGCCTCGGGGCTCACAGGAGCAGGGCTCCCTGCTCCACCAGTTCCGGGAACCACATTCTGGGCCACCGGCTCCCTCCCAACCACGTGGCCTGCAGCCCATTAGTCCTGCTCTCCAACGCTTAGACTTGGGGGATCTTGAATAGGGCCACCCAGAGGCGTGGGGAGAGCACCAGGCCCCCTCCAGGGCCGGGGACCACCTGTGCAACCACCTATAGATATAAGCTGGCATCCATTATGCACCAACAGGCATCAAGCTCCACATTGGGCAAATGCAAGATGTTGACCTGGATTTTCCAAATCACAGCCCCTTTGTAAAGGAGGTGGTGCCTTCAAGGCTTCTAAAGGCGTGCGTGCGAGGTGGTTGGTTTCTGCACTAAATATTTTTCTCCTTGGGGTCTCTTCTCGCTTTCCTCTGTGATCATTTCTTATGTAGGTCCTCTTAGAGGGGACTTGCTTCTAATCTGCTGCCTCAGCAGACACAGCTGGTTCCCGCCAGAGAGCAGCCTGTTTCCCCCATGGAGGATGATCCCAGCACCAGCTCCAGTGGACACAGTTGGATGTCTGGCTCATGGAAGCCCTGGAGATTTTACTGAAAGACCCACTGTGGGAACTAGAGAAGAGGTGTACCCTGCGAAGCTCTGGAGGGGTCATTCAGAATATGCTTGGGTACAAGAGAGAAAGCCTTTCACTCCTGCTGCAACTCTGTACCATTGCCTTCAGTGTCCACCCGTATCACCACCATGACAATTTCCAGGAGGGCCACCTGTCATTGTGACTGTGGCCCTGACTTCAGGGATGCTTGTCCTGAGAGGTCCCCTCCTCGTGAACTCTTGGCATCTGTGACCTGCAGCCCTGTTTATAAGTACTGAAGGGTTTGGGTGGTTCTGGACAGTCTGTCACAGTGGTATTATTTTAGTGCCCTCTGTCATCTTCCACATCAATAGGCCAAACAGATATTAAATTTACTTAGATCCTGCATGTCAGCCAGGGGAAAGGTGGCAGTGAACTAAATACTCCAAGACAAAAGGAAGTACAGATCATTACCAGACGGTTTTGTTTAACAGGTGCAGAAATGAAGGGTGACAATTGACTGGTTTCACCTAATCTGGGAGAACATCCCCTAACTGCTGGAAATTAACCCCTCAACCTGTCCTCCAGCTCTTTCTGAGTGTTTCCTGAAGTACAGCCTGGGGTGCTGCAGAACGAGTTGCCGCTGTGGTCTCCAGCAAGGTCACGAGGCTGCAGAGCCCAGCCCACCTCTCCTCATGCCACCAGATGTCCACCTCTGATGCCCTCGGTCAGGATGTGGCTGTTCCTTCTGTACCGTGGGCCACCTCCTACCCAAGTCTGCCACCCTTGATTGCCTACATGACTGTTGCAGACAGGCTAGAACTTTAGCAAGATTTTCCTGAAGATTTGGGACTAATGAAAAGAAGTACAGCATAAAGCATAATTCAAAGCTATTCCTGCGAGTGGCCACTCTTGGAACATCCAGACCCAAACCCAACCTCCAAACTTTTTACTGGACTGGTTCCCAACTGGCTGCCAGCCAGCCTTCTCTCTCAAAACACAGATCTGCCTCAAAGTCCTCAAATCTTACCCCAAAATGATGGACAGGGTGGACCACACTGAAACTGACACACCCCCACCCACAGGGGCACAGTCTGGCATCAGATCCCCAGCAAGACAACCCTGCAAGAATCCCACAGCACATTTCCCCAAGTCTGGGTCTCCCCAGTCCAGCCCCTGTCCCGGTTCTTCCCTCAGCAGTGACCAGAAGACCTGCAATTGGCTGCACATCCCTCCTGTGTTCTCTCAGCCTCGCCAGCGCCCACTTCCCTTCCAACAACAGCTCGAAGAAAAAAATCTCACCATCTTGGTACAAATGCGATAATTTACAAGCATGGGGCAGTGTGAATCCAGAATTAGAAAGGAAACATTTCTGTAAAGGAAACATCATTTGCAGAGGCATGGTTCCACTAAAATACTCTCCTGATTTACATTACTAAGCAGCACACCTAGCATCTGAGTCTGAAGCAATTGCATTTAGGTCCTCTCCAAGATCTAAGGAGAGCAAGGCTGGCTTCTCATTTACATAACTACAAGGGCCCATTCAAGAGGTTCTGCCAAGAACAAAGGGACAGTCTGCCCTAAAGGTAAATTCCAGTCTCTACCCTAAAAGACAAAAACTGCACACAATTTTCAAAGTAAGTTTTTCAGCTTCAAAAATTGTAAGGTCCAATCTTCCAGGTGCCCCGTTATATAAGAAGCAGAAGGAGGCTGATGGATTTGAAGACAGAGATGGTGTCATGTCTATCTCTAGACAAGCTAACGCCCAGCTCAAGACTCTCTGCACACATAATAGGTTCTCATTAAGTAAGAGTTAAATGGGATAAAGTATACAGGGGCAGGTGTGAAATCCAGGCCCAGAACAGCCTGAAAATAAAGACTGGAGAGACATGAACACCTATCTATGCAAACCACAGGTAGCCAAAGGAGGTCTTCTCTGGTAGGAAGATGCTATATGTTTAGTTCCTCCATTAAAGCTGAGCACTCAGGCCTTTGGCCTGATCACACCCTCAACTGAGAGCACATGGCTCTGGGTCTATGGAGTTTGGTTGTGGCTTGTATAATAATACTAATGGCCATGTAATAATAACACTAATAGCCAATGGAGGATCATATGCATCAGCTCACTTAATAATCACAACAACCCCATTGCAATAGGAAGAAGGTACCATGAGGAACATATCATTAACATTCCCAATTAATAAATGGGAAAGTAACACACAGAGAAGTTAAGATATTTGCCTTTTCTGTGGCAGATTGGACAGTAAATGTTTCCAATTTTGCAGGCCAAATGGTCTCAGTTACAATTCCGCAAATTTACATTTGTAAAGCAAAAGCAGCCATAAACAATATGTAAATGAATGAGTGGGACTGTGTCCCAATAAAAGTTTATTTCCAAAGTCAGGCAGTGAGCCAAATATGGCCCACAGGCTGAAGTTTGTCAATCCTTGAGCTAGGAGGTAGTTGGACATTAGAGTCCAAGTTCTTAACCATTCATTACCCACATCCTTCTCTAGAAGCTGAAGTGAGCAAGTCCCAGGGTACAGACCATCAAGGATGTAGGAGGCAGACTTCACTTATCAGCCTGGACCTGTGGGCCCACACCTGATGATCCCAGCCTTTGTCACACCACTCACTAATGATCCTTTTCTGTCTTGGGAATGGCAAATGAATCCACAGGTCAGGAAGGATAGGAGGTAGAGGTTAGAGTGGGGCTTAATAGGATAGGGAGCATTAGGGAACAGGCAGGTTATTGAGGCTAAAACATAGCATGAGATGGGGCAGGATGTTAGGAATTATGCTGGTGACAATGGTGATGATTTCCAACATGCTCACTTTGTGCCCAGTGCTAAATATTTTGCATGCAGTATCTGCCTCATGAGTTGAATTGTGTGCCCCACCCCCAAAATTCATAAGCTGAAGTCCTAACCCACGGTACCTCAGAATGTGGACCTTAATTAGAGAGTGGGTCTTAGCTTATCTTCACCTAAATTAAAATGAGGTCATTTGGGTGGGCTTTTATCCAATATGACTGGTGTCCTTATAAAAAGAGAAATTTGAAAACAGACACACATACAGGGAACATGAACATGAAGGTGAACATGGACATGGAAGTGGCCATCTACAAGCCAGGGGGAGAGGCCTGGGACAGACCCTCCCTCACGGCCCTCAGAAGGAGCCTACCCTGCCCACATCTTGATCTCAGACCTCCAGGCTCTGGAGCTGTGAGACAATCCATTTCTCTGGTCTAAGGTACCCACGTTGTGGTACAATCTCTCAGCCATCATTACCACTCTGGGAGCTCAGCTCTGTTATTGTCTCTATTTTACATAAACTAAACTTCATGGGGGTTGAGTGACCTGCCTACAGGCACACAGATAGGAAAAAGTGGAGTTAAAATCTGAACCAAGCAGGCTTTGACAGATAAAGGTTCCAAACTGAATGTGTCACCCAGAATATGCTTCTTTGGCCTAAGGATTATTTTCAGCTGAAGTAATTGAGAAGAAGCAGATACAAGAAAAACTCTCTCTCCTTTGCCTAAAAGCAGGACACAAATTTACAAAGGTGCCCCTACTCCCCTCTCTACCAAGAAGGACACAGGTCAATCCCCAGAGACATCTTTAGACCCTTACCAGTGAAGAAGACACCAACTTAACTCTGCATAACAAACCATATTCTTGATTACTGTGCTTTTCCTGGTCACCACTCCCCTGTCCCATAACTGACCTCCCACACCTTTCTTTTGCCTTTATCTGAAGAAGGCATTTAAGCCTGAGTTCCAAACCACCCCTCTGAGTTACTCATTTTCCCCTGGGGATCTCCCATACAGAGATGAGGTACACATGTTAGTAAACTTCTATTTGTTTTTCTCTTGTTAATCTGTCTTTTATTACAGGGGTCTCAGCCAAGAACTCAGAAGAACAGAGTGAAAATTATTTCTCCTCCTCTATACATATTTTAACCACTAATCTATCCCACACTGCATGGGGTGCTGGAGTCAGGGAGAGGGTGGAATGGCTCTTATCACCTCTCACATATATCTGCTCCCTGCACCCCCACCCTTGAAGGTAGACCTTGACCTTTCAAACCTCCTGAAGATCCCACGCTTGCCACCCCCCATACACTACCCATGTCTGTCTTAGGGGAAGGCTTTGCTCTGAACTCGGCAGAGTTGGTTCCAGACAGTAGGGAGCTTGGTGACTATGTAATGTGCTCTGTCCCCACTGGAGGAAGGTAATTTCCCCGCAAGCACCAAGGGGTCAATGGGACTGTTAGCTTGCTCAGGGAAGAACCCACCTTGTCCCCACACACACCCCCGGCCAGCAGACACTGTGGTTGGCCTGTCTCTTCTCATTAGGCCTGAGGGTTCAGGAAGCAGCTTGGCCAGTGGCTTGCTGTAGCAGCTTCTGCCTGGAGACCAGAGCTCCACTGTGGAGACACTGTGGCTTCCAGCCCCAAGTCACCTTGTCTGCTCTGAGACCTTTGGCCTCCCTGGCTAATTAGCCCAGGACTGGTGCTATCCAGAGGCCTTCTGCACAGAGACAGCCACACGCTTGGCCTTTCACAGACAGGGGGGGCCTATTGAGGCTGTTTTAAGAAAACAGGATTGTCAGAGTCCAACAGATAATTAGTATTTAAGAGGCACAAGTTAGCAAGGTTAAAAGCTGAAAAATAAACACACACATACCACATACACACACAATTTCAAACAATCCTTAAGACTAAACAGGAAGATATGCCTGGGAAATCATTAACAAAAGATAAGATTTCACACCAAGGAAGACCAGGGCCCTCTCAGGCATCACTGCTCAGCCAGGCACCCTTATCTGTAGAGCTCTCATCTTCCCCTAAAACCTGTTCTTCCTCCATCCTCCTTACTTCTGCCAGTGGCTCCACCATCCTGTAGCACACAAACAAAATCCTGAGAATCCCCCACCCCACTGTGCACTCAGCCCCCACATTGCAGGGATTTGCCCTTGGCAGTGCAACTCCTATCTTGTCCCCCACACCAAGCCTGTGGACTCTGCCCTCACTCCGGCCCCATCTCTGGCCTGGATCACTATGACTTCTATCTGGTCACTCCCCCACCATATCCATCCTCTGTAAAGAATCTGATCATGTCATCCTTCTGCTTTAATTCTTTCACGGTACCCCACTGCCAAGATGCCCCCATGGGATAGTAATTACTATTTAGAGGCACAAGTTAGCAAGGTTTGCCCTTGATCTTCAGCACTGGGTTTGAACTGAAGCTCTACCTAACTTCCATGTGGCCATGGGCAAATCTCTTCAACTTGGGGCTTCCCCACCTATAAAATGGGGATAATCTTATTGACCTCAAATGTCAAACCACTGCCTTCAAAGGTCAAACCACCATGACAGGTTAAAGTAATCAGCACCTTGAAGATGTTAATGACTCAGTAAAGTATGGCTTTTATGATTATCAACCCGGGAAGGAGAAGGGGCTTGTTCAGGGTTACCTGGTCAATTAGCAGCAAGTCCAAGTCTCCCAAACCCCATGATACTCCAAGCTCTCAACAACTGTTTGTTGAGTGAATGATTGTCAATCAGTCAATCTCAGCCTCTTCTGCTACTCCTCTAGGCATTAAGTCCTGTGTCTATTAAGCTTACTAAATCTATTAAAATCCATGCAAGACAAAGGTAAGGAAACTCAACTTCCTTTTTTTGGCCCAGGATAATCTTTCTCAAGACTCAAGTGAGCCACCTGGTGCTCCTATCTGGGATTGTGTGAACAAACCCAAAATGGCTCAGACCTCCTAAGCCATGTGCTGGCTCAGCTGGACTTTTGCGACTAAAAAGACGCTGTCCCTCTGTTTCCACATAAGGGTGCTTTATTCCACACTGTAGCTCAGCAAAGATTTCCTGAGCTCCTATAGTTGACCCAGGGTTAGGTGGCGAGAGAGTTGGACACAGAACTGCTATCTGTAATGGAATAAATTTACCTGTTAAGAGTGACACTAGGTGGAGCCACTGAGCCCTTGGATGTGGGCAGTCTCAGGAACCAAGCTCAGAGGACTTCCTCAAAATGTGTGGGAGGACATCCAGAGCCCAGTGGGAACCAGGCCTCCACCCTGCTACAGTGAACTAGCCTGTACCCAGTGCAGTCCTACTGAAACCCACAGCCCTTTGCTACCTGGGCTTGAAACCTGAGCATCTTTCTTGACACCTTTCTCATCACCAACATCCCCTAAACCCTGTCCATCCTATCTCCCAAATTTGTCCATTTCCCTCCAACACCACTGCCACCAGCCTATTCCCAGTCAGCCTGGCTTCTCTCCTGGATTATTGCAATCACCTCCTTCTGCTGTCCCTGTTTCCAGCTTCACCCTTTGCTACAACCAAAACAACCATTCCCTTAAAACCTAGCAAAGTCCATATTCTTATTGCA
Organism: Neomonachus schauinslandi; assembly: GCF_002201575.2. Classification (NCBI taxonomy): domain Eukaryota; kingdom Metazoa; phylum Chordata; class Mammalia; order Carnivora; family Phocidae; genus Neomonachus; species Neomonachus schauinslandi. The sequence continues at coordinate 25,977,564 of NC_058406.1, forward strand.
CATGGAAAAAAGCCCAAAATCCTTAACTGGGCTGACAACATCTTAACATTCTATCCTTTGGCCCAGTCTGACCAGACCCCTGATATACCTGCTTTGAGAGTGTCGATTCCTTCTCTGCTCCAGGCCTCAGCATGTGTTATTCTCCCTGCCTGAAACACCTTTGCCCCTTCTTCTTCCCTTCCTGAATTTATTCAGTGAGTGTCTATAGAGTGCTGGGGATGTGTCAGGCACTGTCCTCATGAGGTTCAGAGTCTCATGGAGGAGTCATAGATTAATCAAATAACCACACAGGTATATAATTTAAAACTGAGATCAGTGCAGTGGAGGAGAATGACACAGAGACCTAACCTTGCAATCTGGGAGGGCCTCCCTAAAGAAGGGATCCTTTAGCTGAGAGGTGCGTAGTCGTTCAGGAACTGGTGGGATGGGAGGCTGGGGTTTTGAGTGGCCCCATTCCACACTATGTGGGAAGAGCCCACCTGCCATGAGAGTAAGGGAAGCAAGCAGGTGAAAGGAAAAGAGGTTCTTAAAGGTCACTGTGCCCCTGGTTCCTAACCTGAGGCTCCTGAAGCATCTGCTTCTTATTTTCATAGGCACCCCATCTTTCTTTCATAGGCTAGTAACGAACAAACCCTGACCAATAAAATGATGATGCTCCCAACAGTTGTTGGCAAGGCCTTTGAATTCACAGAGACTTGGGCTCAAATCCTGGAACCTCCACTCTATTATGTCCCTGGGCCAGTTACTTCCCTGTGTGAGTTTTATGCACCTTAGCTGTAAAATGGGACAATATTGTTTCCTTTGCAGGGTTCTCTTGAGGATGAGTTAAGATGGAAGGCATGTCCCTTCTATAGTGAGCTGCAGAGGGATCTACAGTCTCATGCAACCTGCAATCTGAGTGAGGGTAAAAGAGTGAGGGGTCTCTCATGCTCTGGGCCGGAATCCAGACATGAAACTTGGGTGGGCTCAAAGAGGCAAAAGCAGAGAGCTCAAATTTCTCATCAGGGAGAGAGGCTGGCAACACCATTTAAATTGTTGATGTATTCCATTAAAATTGACTAACTTTCTGGTGGAGAAAAGTGTAATTGAATCCCTGGACCACTCAATATTAAATAGGTTCCCTGATTCCTTTTCCCCAGCCCCAACCCTCCAACTATGAAGGAAAACAGGCTGTATATAAATGTCTGCTACTTAGCACTTGACCATCCCTCCAAACTGATAATCACTTGGCTCTGGTCCAGCAAGCAAAGAAATGAAGGATGGTTGATAAGGCCATGTAAAATCTGGACCCTTCCCTTAGAGCCCAGTGACATCCCTCTCTTATCCTGCCTGAATTTATAACCTTAGGGAGTCCAGAGAATGTGCTGTTGGTGGCAACACTGGGCTCCCTAATTATACCTCAGCAGGTAGCGACCTCACACATCCAGCCACACAGAGCAGTAGAATGGCAGGCTTCCCCCACAGAGGCAGAAGATCCCTAAAGGAGACAAAAGGGGTGGCTGAACCCAATATACTCAGCCCCTTTTCCCAATCTCACTAGTGAGAATAATCACTTGTCTTCTCTAAGAGGAGAGAGGAAGGTGCAGAGAGAGGTTAGGAAACACCAGGAGTGGAAAATAAGCACATGACCTTAACATCATTAACCCGATTCTGTGCCGTTTACGCTGGTCTTCCTTTTGGCTCTGCAAAAATGTCATGCTTCTTTCTACCCCAGGACCTTTGCACATGCTTGCTTTTGGCATTGAGCGATACTTGGAACACTATCTTCTTTTCTCCCTTTGTCTGGTGGCCCCTTACTCATCTTTTAGGTTTTAGCTTAAACATCAATTCCCAGGAAACTCTTCATAATCTCCCACACAAGTTCACATGCCCCTGTTATATGCTCTCCTGGCTTCTGGACTTCCTCTTTGAAGCATCTGTCAGGATTTTAAGTACATAATTATTTATATGATAACTGACTGATGTCTGCTTTCTCAATAAGACTACATGCACTGAGGGCAGAGGCTATGTTTATGAGGATGTCTACTGTATCTCCAGCCACAGTTTCAGCACTGGCACATGGTAGGTGCTCAAAATATTATTTTTTTACTACTTATTATTTTGATATACTTTCATTTTGTTTGAATTTTATTTCTTTTTTAACAGCTTTATTGAGGTATCAATATACAAAAATTCACATAATTGGGGCACCTGGGTGACTCAGTCAGTAAGCATCTGCCTTCAGCTCAGGTCATGATCTCGGGGACCTGGGATTGAGCCCCACATGGAGCTCCCTGCTCAGTGGGGAGCCTGCTTCTCCCTCTGCTCCTCCCCAGGACCTCCCCCACTTCATGGATGCACACACTCTCTCTCCAATAAATAAAATCTTTAAAATTAGAAAAAATTCACATAATTAAGGTATACAATTTGATGACTTTGGACATAAGCATACACCCATGAAAGCATCACCACAATCAACATAATGAACACATCCATCACCTCCAAAAGTTTCCTCATGTCCCCTTGGTTTGGGTTTGTTTTTTTTTTAGGGTTTTTTGTTTTTATTTTTGTGTTAAGAACACTTAACATTAAATCTATATTCTTAAATGTTTTAAGCACACAATACCATATTGTTAACTATAGGCGCTATGTTGTATAGCAAATCTCTACAACTTTTTCATCTTGCTATCTGAAATACTACACCCATTGAACGGCAAAGCCTCATTCCTCACTCTCCAGTCCCTGCAACCACCACTCTACTCTCTGCTTCTATGAACTTAACTATTTTGGACACCTCACATGAGTGGAATCATGCAGTATTTGCTCTTCTGTGACTGGCTTATTTCACTTAGGATAATGTCCTCCAGCTTCACCAGTGTTGTAGCATGTGGCAAGATTTCCTTCTTTTTTAGGGCTGAATACTATTCCACTGTAAGTATACACCACATTTTCTTTATCCATTCCTCCAGCAATAGATATTTAGGTTGTTTCCATTATTCGGGCTATTGTGAATAATGCTGCATTGAACATGGGAGTGTGGGTATCTCTGTGAGACCCCCTGATTTCAATTCTTTTGGATAAATACCCAGTAGTGCAATTACTGGATCGTAGGGTAGCTCTGTTTTTCATTCTTTGAGGAACCTCCATACTGTTTTCCATAGCAGCTGCACCATTTTACATTCTGTGGTGGCTTAAAAGATTAATGAAAGAAGTAATTGTAGTTAGCTCACAAAGTCATTTTAAGTACTTTACACACATTAAGTCCTGTAAGGTTTATAAGAATCCTGAGGGGTATACTTTCAGTCCCTCCATTTTACAAGCAGGGAAGCCGAGGCACAGAAAGTTCAGAAACCGTGCTCAAGGTCGCACAGCAGACACTGGAGCTGGGATCAGAAGGCAGGCAGACGAACTCAGCGACAGTATTCACAATGCTCTGTGTCACCTCTTGAGGAAAGGGGTGTGAAAGCTTCCCAGGACTAGAGAGGTGGGGGAGGGCAATAGTGCAGAGACCAGCCAGAGGGAAACAGAGACTGGGAGAAAAGTCAGAAAAGAACATCCTAGCTGCGACACTGAGGTGCTGAGCCAGGGGACACCTGTGATCTGGGGGTGAAATGTGGGGACACAGAGAAACCCAGAGCTCACCTCTGCCTCTGGAATCATAAGCCCGGCCATCAGCTTCCATCCTGGGAGTAGGCACACGGGTGTGCTTCAGGGTGGCCCAGCTGTGGGCACCTCTGCCTCCCTGGGGTTCTTGGCACACCTGAGGATAACCCCTGCGTCCTACCGGTTGTCAGGAGACGATAACGCACAAAACATTCAGTCCAGCGCCTGATACAGTAAACATTTGATAAGTGTTTTTAAAACCTTTCAGAAGGGCCCACAGATGTGCCATAGCCCTGACCAAGGCCTAACAGATGCCATGGGGTGCCTCTCCCTGGAGGGGATCTCCCAGGGGGCTAATAGTGAATTAACTCCGCCACTGAAGTCCTATGGAGATGGAATGCTGCCACCTCCACGGCCACACCTGCACCTGCGTGGTCAGCATCTGGCAGGCTCATTGTTTTAAGTGATGAGCAATTGTCATTTTCTGTCGCCTGCATGATAAATCACTTTAAGAACTCCATTCTCTCGACAGCATAAGTAATTACAGCCCTGGTGTCTGGGGCCCTGGCACCGATTAGGAGGGAAGCAAACAACGTTGGAGCTAATGCGGACTCATTTTTCTTTTTCACAAGGGTCTGGAGGCCACAGGGTCAGACAGGCAGGCAGGTCCCTTCCTGGGCTGGAAGATGCACCCCCTCACATGCCTTAGCACCTTCAGACCTACAGCCTGGAGACAGCCCTGCACTAGCCGCCCCGCAAAGCCCCTCACCCCATTTTCCCTAGCTGTCTTGGAGACGTGATTCCCAAATGGACCAGTAATTAGGAGGAAAATGTATTATATTATAATAGGGAGAAATAATTCGGCTAGATAATAAGGGAGGGAAGAGTACCTTATAAGAGGTTCTGTGCGTGGTGACGTGTGCTTGGGAAGATCTTATCTATTGTTTTCTTGGTAGACATGGAATGTATTGAATTGGTGGAATTAGTCAACATCTTGGGGTCAGTAAGCATCTCGGTGACCCAGGAATGACAATGAGGATAAGACTGAATGATCCTGACATTCTTGGAACCTGAGATGGAAATCCCAGAACAAACCTTGGGAGCCATTTGTGCACAGGATAGAGAATCAAAGCACACAGGGACGGGCTTGGGTGGCGTAAATGATATATGAAACCGAAACGCTCAAGAAGGTCTTGGGCACGGTCCCTGCCAGCACTTCTTCCACCACCATGGTGCTACGGGTGTAAATAATCTCAGGGATCCCACGCCGTGCACCTGCATGCCTACTGCTGGCCAAGAGTTGGGGGAGGTCATTCCCCTGGCAGCCTCTGTGATTCCACTTGGAGCCTATCCTGACAGCCTCCTGTCTTGATGACTTATCCCAGCCCCTTATCAATAACCAGAGAGATGTGGGCTTTTCCAGAAGTGATTAGCTTGAGAGTCAGCAAACAGTCCTGGGCAATGACACCAAAAATAAAAGGCTGGAGAGATGTACATGATTAAATAAGTTTGGGAAATGCTGCATACCAGTAACCTTCTCTAGGAAAGTCGCAATACATTAGCATTTTTTTTTTTTAAGATTTTATTTATTTATTTGACAGAGAGAGAGAGACAGCACGAGAGGGAACACAAGCAGGGGGAGTAGGAGAGGGAGAAGCAGGCTTCCTGTGGGGCTCCATCCCAGGACCCTGGGATCATGACCTGAGCCGAAGGCAGAGACGCTTAACGACTGAGCCACCCAGGTGCCCCAGTACATTAGCATTTTAAAAGCTCTGAGAAGTCCCGCAGTAAATAACCTGTTTAGCTTTTTTAACCCCTTGTTTCCCAAGCTGCTCTGGTTAAGGGACCTTTCTCATGGATACCTAGGAACATTCTGCTGCATCCTTTGGGAAGATGTTTCTTGGCACAGCTAAGACCTTTGACTGTGGGTAAGAGAGGAGGACTGGAGCCTGATTCCATGCAGGACCTCGGTGACCTGATCAGAGAGGAGATGCTGAAGCCTGCTGTGTTTACCTGAGTAACTCACATTTGCTGGGCACTTACTTGAGCTCATGGGTTTCTGGGTGCAGAAACTGAGGTGTAGAGGGATCAAAGTAATGTGTGCAGTGATATATATATAGGAAGTGTTCAAGCCAGGATTGGGGGGTTGGCCTTCCAGACACATATGCCACACAAACCCCCTGGGCTTTAATTTCCTTATTTATAATATGAGGGAAATGACCATTGTATCTACCCTTATAAGGTTGAGATGAGGATTAAATGAGGTAATAAAGGGCTTAATGCAGGGCTTAGCACATGGTAAGCGCTTAAGAAGTGTTATCAGCACAACAGACCCCACACAAGGCCGTACTTAACCTCTCTGGGGACGGGAAGCTCATTATCTTACAAAGCTCTTGACACTTTCGGGCAGCTTTAGGTATTAGAATAGCCACCTGCTACTGAGCCGAAAACCTGTCTCCCCTTCCCCTACGTCCTGACTCTGCCCTGGAAGCCGCTCCAACCCTCCTCCCCTTGCAGCTCAGAGACCACAGACCGGGATGGCATCCCTGAGTCCACTCACCTTTCCTCTCCCACCCCCACCCCAGTACACTGAGCTTGGATGACAAGGCACTTTGTTATCAGGTTAGGACCTCTGAGCCTTTCTCCCTCACCCCTCTTTTGGGCAAGATCCCTGGTTTCTTTATCTGGAAAGGCCAGCCTCTGCCACAGAGCTCTCAGCCCTTGGAAGCTGAAGAAAGGTAAGCACACCCTACCAGCCAGCCCAACCCACCTGGATGGTCAGGACAGGGATGGGTCAGCCTGACGCCTTACTCAGCTCCTCGAAGAGAACCAAGAGCAGGAGAAGGGATGCCGGCCAGGCCTCTCTGTGCACTTCATTTCAGGCTGACTGAGATCAACTAACCATTGTCGAGGGCCCCAGGGAAGGTCCAGCCTGCTTGCTGGACCTGGAGCCAGTGGGCACCAGCTCAAGGAGGGTGAGGGCAGGACATGATGCACATTCCCAACAGCATCCTGAAGGTGAGGAGCCCTGGGGAGGCATAGGGGGAATGACCAGCATTGTGATGCACATTCCAGCCCTGTTCTACTTGCTTTATGTATCCATTAACTCATTTATCCTCCCAAGATCCTGTCTGCTCCCCTTTGAGAGATTAGCAAACCAAGCCAAGCAGAGGTTAAGTAACTTGCCCAAGACCACACACCAAAGAAGCAACACAGCTGGTGTTTGAACCCAGGCACTAGAGCGTGTGTCTTAATCTCGGAACGACACTGTCTTCCCAAAACTGTACATCTGGAACAGTCTGGGGAAGAAGGAAACAGAGGATGGGAGGTTAGAACAGAGACTAGAAGGGTGTGGAGAATTCAAAAATTTAGAGACAGAGAAAGGCCATTGTTCAGGAGAACAGCAGGGGGATGGCAGGGGGACGGACCTGGCACAAGCAGCGGGCAGACAGGATGACCACTTGCCAAAGCAGAGGCCATGGGTGGGGAAAGGGTGATTTCACCCTCACAGAGGAGACAGGGCCGGGGAGGGGGGGGAGGCAGAGTCCTCACCACCCCAAGCAGCTCACAGTCTTATAAGCAAAGGCCACTGCAGAGAGGCCACTTGAGAGGGCCTGTCCACAGGCCTAGCATCTCCCCAGGAAGGGAGTCTGGTAGCTGCTCAGCTTACATCCATAAAGCAAGTCAGACTCCAGTGGGAAAGCTTCTGGAGTCCCATTAGTGCCGAAATGGCCCAATGCCGCCCCACTCCACCCTCGCAATGAATTAGCTCCATGGTGGAGATGGAGGAGATGCCAGAGTCCCCCCTCATCTTCCCTAACCTTGGGACAAATTAAATCAAATTCCACTGCACGGCCTGAAGGCATAAACTCCGTTAGCTGCACCAATATATTCTGCCAGGCAGGCAGGCTCCCAGGTACTAATTACTTTATTCAGCAAGTTAAACAAATGATATGATATCTAAATTCAAAGGAGAGGCACCCAAGAGTTATGGAGCACATACCACTGGGACTTGCCAATGAACAAAGCAAAATAGAATTGCTAAACCAACAGCTCAAAGTATTTATCTGTGTATCCTTCAAGGTTGAGTTCAAGGCTTCTGTTCACCCCTCCTTATTGAGGCCATCTCCATGAGCCTTTCCTCCCCAGGAGGCTGTGTGGCCTGCTGGTTAGAGCACAGCCCTGGTCTCGGCTGGAGGGACTGCTCCCGTGGACTAGCTGTGTGACTCGGCTCATCCACATCACTCCAAGTTTCCAGGTCCTTAACTGTAACGTGGGGATACCAAGAGCTCCCGCCTCCTAAGGTTGTTGCCAGGGTTTCTAGGTAAACTGTGCAAGGATGTTAGCACAAAGCACAGTCTCCAGAGATGGGAACTATCTCTGTTTTTATCCTCATTGTTGTTATGGCTATTTATGTCATCAGTAGCCATCGCAATGTGGGGCCTCCAAGGGGTCCCCAATAGGTAGCAGCCCTCTTGGCCTAGTCCTGAAAATAATTATTAGATAAAACAAATAGATGGAGATCAAAATATTGGCATTATTACTGACAGAGGCTGAGTTGGAAAATGTAGCTTCATGTGCGAGACGATGGGCTGGGCAAGGAGTGAATCCTGGGTTGCGAGTCAAGGAAGTGCTGACCAGGGCAGACTTCTGTGCCCGAGGCGGCCCCAGCAAGACATGGAGCAGAGCAGAGCCCTCAGGTCCTCCTCTGGGCCAGACTCCTCCCAGGAGGGAGGAAGTACCCCCATTATTCTTCCTAAATTTACCGATTGGAAAGACGTCATTCCATCTCCCCAGGGTGGCAAAAATAAATGGGGTGGAAAGGGACCTGGAGCTACACTAATTGAACTCCTTTTACAGGAAGAACCTTCTAGAGTTGGGGGGGAAACCTTTCCCAATACACATAGGAGACAATGAGAGGTGGTGGCTCTGGAGTCCCAACAGGATGGATCTGAATCCATTCTTCCCTCACTTATATGTTACATGATTTGTAGAAAGAACCTTAATCTCTTTGATTAAGGCCCCAATAAAATCTGGCTTTAGTAGCACACAAACCATTCAAAAAAAGTTGCCTGCATTTCCCTGAGCTTGATCCTTAGTCCTTTATTCCCAGAATCCAGAAACTTCTAGGACTCCTGAGCCTGGCATTGCCTTGGGACTTTGGCTTTCTGATCTTCCTCCACTCATGTCCTCATTGCTGACTCTGCTGTCTTCTTCTAGAGTTTCTAGAGCAAAGACAAAGCTCACAGGTACCCAGGCAGAGCCATGACAGGCCCAGCCACCCCACATATATGGATATCTTTCATGGTTGACCACAGCAGCATTAATTGTAGGACATGACCTCACCCTCCTGGTTATGACTGATTGGATAGCAGTGAGCACATGACTCAACCTGAGCCAATCAGGTTCTCCTCCCAGTAAAGAGTGGAATTCATAATTCACACTGCTAGGAAAGTTGGAAACTGATGCCATGTGTCAAAAGCATAGATAAAACTGAACAAGAGAGAGGGATAGAGGGAGAGAGAAAGGTTGAAAAGTGAAGCACAATCAAAGGAGCTGGGAGCTAACTGAGTCCAGCAGAGGGGAGCGGCGGGCAAGACAGCAGAGGACAGACTGCCACAGGCCGTAGTGAGGGGCCACAGTTATGGGGCAGAGTAAGGGAGTCGGGGGTGTATGGCATCCCCCCTCCCCTTATTTTTTAAGATTTATTTATTTATTCCAGAGAGAGAGAGAGAGCAGGAGCTGGAGGGGCAGAGGAAGAGGGAGAGAGAATCTCAAGCCGACTCCACCTGAAATCACAGGCTGAGCCAAAACCAAGAGCCAGGCGCTGAATGACCGCACCCCACCAGGCACCCCATGGAATTTTCCCTTTGTTGGTAATCTTAGGAACTGTGCCTGGTTGTCATTGGTCAGTTAGGGCCTATAGTTATTTTGAGCTGGGTGATCGCTTCATGAGCCTGCTTGCGTTCAGCTCGGAGGTCACTGTGGGCCCTTGAGCCTTGCTCAAGTTTGCATGGCTCAAGCCTGTTGCCTAAAAACGGCCCCCACAGGCCCCAGCAAGTAGGCTGAGGGTCCGAAGAGGAGAGATGGACCGTAGCCATCTCTCACGCCCTGTGGGCCAAGGCACTCAAAGACACAATATGTGGAATATTGAGGTTGAAAGTCTTTCTGACACTGTGCTGTCCTGTGCTATCACCCCTCGCCCCCTATTATTCCAAACCTTCAGGAAAAGTCCAACGGAGAACAGCAAGCCCTGGGGTGATGGTGCTTTGAGAGGGGGGAGTGAAAGAGACCTTGTCCAGCCATGGGGAGAGGCCTCACGCAGAGGGGCAGCTGCAGAGGGGAGCTGGTGAGGGCGTGACTCAGGGGTCAGGGCAAGCAGGTGACCAGGTGATTCCCACCAGGTCAGAATTAAAAGGCAAGCTGCAGAACAAAAATCATCTCGGGAGTTTGTAGAAAGCTTGGGGAAGGAATTGAAAGACAGGGCCTGCCATTTTGAACACAAGCAGGGGGAGTGGGAGAGGAGAAAAGCAGGCTTCCCGCTGAGCAGGGAGCCCAGTGCAGGGCTCGATCCCAGGACCCTGGGATCATGACCTGAGCCGAAGGCAGTCGCTTAAATGACTGAGCCACCCAGGTGCCCCACCATTTTCTTTAGATTAAAGGTTTACTGCTCCAGTGAAATGAAACTCTGGCCAGCCTGGGGGCCTGTGAGGCTGGCCAGCATGCATTTGGGGCAGCTCTCTTCCATGACACATGGGAGAGAAGAGGAACATCCAAAATGCTTAGCCAGAACTGTTTTCCAAGTTGTAATAAGGGTGGAAGAGGTGCGAGGCTTTTTTTTTTTTTTTTAAAGATTTTATTTATTTATTTGAGAGAGAGAATGAGAGAAAGCACATGAGAGGGGGGAGGGTCAGAGGGAGAAGCAGACTCCCTGCTGAGCAGGGAGCCCGATGCGGGACTCGATCCAGGGACTCCAGGATCATGACCTGAGCCGAAGGCAGTCGCTTAACCAACTGAGCCACCCAGGCGCCCAAGGTGCGAGGCTTTTGAGAGAGCTGAGCCCTGACAAGGTTTTCCTTGGAAGGGCTGGTGGGAACAGTCGAGGAGACACAATCTTCCAATGCCTGAGTGAGAGGGAACCTTAAGGAACATGTGCTCTTCAGATGGTTAACGGAGCCCAACATAAGTGCCAACTCTGATGGACTGGTAGTGGCTGTCAAGAGCACGACCTTAGGAAGAATTTGAAGGCTCTGTCTGAAGTCAGCAAGAAAGAATTCATTGATCAGTGAACACTGTCTGCCACGGGTACAGGAAGGGGAAGGAGAGCAGGTGTGCCATCTCTAACCTAGCCCAACTTGTTATAGATGGAAAAAAAGAGAAACTTCCCCAAAGGCGCATAGTTAGTGGCTAGAGTCAAGTGTGTGTCGAATGCTGGGCTCTTCTCTGCACAACACTGAGACAGGGAAGCTGAAGGGACCTCATGAAGGACTGCTTTTTGCTCCTTCTCCTGCTTCTGTTCTTGCTAGGACCTGCACTCCCACCCTACACACCTTATACATAATATATGTCCTCCAAGGTCAAGGAGTGAATGATTTCTCTGGAGGCTTCCAGCACTCTAGTTAACATCTAAGGAGTGACCAGGTGGGGTCATCATGTATGTTTTCCAGACCACTGACTCACCAGGACCCCTGCACCAGGGCATAAGGGACTTATGGAAGACACCTAAACACCTGTCTTTGTTTTAACCATTTCCTGGGTGCCTGAAAAGACACATATACTAGAAAAACCCCAGACCCCAAATAAAGATAAGGCTTGGTCTCCTTTCCTTTCCAAGTCTCCCAGATGCTCTGTGTCTGCCCTCTCTGTCTTCAATAAATTCTGCTCTCCCCCCTCTCTGCTCACATTTAATTTCTATCCTGCACAAAGCCAAGGACCCTCTTGGCTGGTCCTGCAGGACCCCCGCTGGGTCCCTGAACTCAGCCACTCTGTATCAGTACTACCTCCTTATTATACACATAAGGCAGGGAAGTAGGAAGATTAATATCTTGGCTATCTGGTCAACCTAACCAGTGGAGAAACAGACTGTGCCAGAGAAAGTGGAAAGGGAAACTATGTTTGATTGCTATCAAGAACAGGTTTTGGCCCAATCTCTGTTCGCTTTGAAGACAAACAGCTGCAGGATGCATCAGAAAAGCTACCGTTTGGGTTAAATAGCAGTGTGACCCGGACTAAGCTCAAGGTATAGTGATAGAAATCCTGGTGACAGGAAAGAAGACAGCTTGACCTAGGTCATCCAGGGCAGTGTCTTCTTTAGAATCTTACTCATTTATTCAACAAACTCTTTTTTGAGCACTTGGAGCAAATTAGTAACCTAGGATCCAGGGCTGCAGTTTTTAAGGCATTTACATCAAGGAGAGGGTGGAGACAAGCATACAACAGCTCATTATGCAATTAGTTATTTAATTATAAATGGAGATAAATGCCATGAAGAGATACAGGGAGCTCTGACAGCAAACAACCCAGGGATCTGATGCAATCTGGAGAAGGAGGGAAAGCTTTCCTTAAGAAGTGACATTTCGGGACGCCTGGGTGGCTCAGTTGGTTAAGCGACTGCCTTCGGCTCAGGTCATGATCCTGGAGTCCCGGGATCAAGTCCCGCATCGGGCTCTCTGCTCAGCAGGGAGTCTGCTTCTCCCTCTGACCCTCCCCCCTCTCATGCTCTATCTCATTCTCCCTCTCAAATAAATAAATAAAAAGAAAAAAAAAAATCTTAAAAAAAAAAAAAAAGAAGTGACATTTCAACGGAGACTGGAAGGATTAAACCAGGACTTCATGATGGATCAGGGGTAGAGAGAGGCAGCCAAGGGAGACAGACAGAAGACAGAGGGCAGAGGGAAGAACCTGTTCAAAGGGCCCAAGGAGTGAAGAAACATGACATGTTTGAGGAATCCAAAGACCAAAAGGCCAGAAGGGCTGGAACACAAAATATGTGTGTTTTTGTTTTTGGGGTTTTTTTCAGGTGAGGAACCAACAAAGGTTGAAGCTGTGATGATGGGACTCGGCAGAAATGGCCACCCCTCCCCTCCCCCCACCCCCACCTGCAGCCCACGGGCAGCCTTGGCATGAGTTTTTAGAAGGCACCCTTTCTGGATCGACAGCTCTGACGCACAGCCGGGCAAATGGAGCCCAGGCTGGCTTTCAGCCCCCACCTGTCCCTTCAGCCGGGCACCTTTGTGGTAGTGCACGATCTGCCCACCTCCCCCGTCCCAACCTGCAGCAAGTAGACTGGAGAGCCTGTTAAAATGCAGATTCCGATTCGGTAGCCTGGGGTCTGAGGTTTTGCATTGCTACTGCACTCCCCTGTTGCTGTGGGTGGTGATCTCCACACCACAGTTTGAATAGCAAAGAACTGGCAGATAAGATGCAGAGCACTGGGCCTTGACATCCGAAGGTGAATTGGGGAGAAAAAGAAACCCATGGATAAGAATTAAAAAAATTAAAAATAAATAAAAAATAAAAAATAATGGGGATTAACATAAGAATAAAAAAAATAAAATAAATAAATAAAAAATAAAAAATAAAAAAATGGTTAAAATAGAAAAAAAAAAAAGAAACCCATGGAAAGTGATTCTGTTGGATTAAATGAAATCCTTTTGGATTATTTTCCACTGTGTGCCAGTCTTTTTCATGCTGGAGACCGACAAATATGGTGCAGCCCTTGTCCATAGGAGAAGGTGCCCAGAACTGTGGGGATAGAGGAGCAAGCCCACCACACCCAGGCAAGAGCTAATCACTTCCATAAAGAGCCCTAGACCCCAGAAGGAAGACTAAAGCTAATTAAGCAAATCAGGGAGGACTTCTTGGGAGAAGTGACATTTGTCGAATGAACAGTATTTCAACAGGTGGAAGACCAGGAGCTAAGCAAAGGAATCAAGAGATACCTCAACCAGTCAACCACTGCATACGTAAATAGATGGACATTTTAAAGATAAAAAGGATAAATAAGGAGAGGGCGGAGCAAGATGGCGGAGGAGTAGGAGACCTGGATTTCGTCTGGTCTCAGGAATTCAGCTGGATAGGGATCAAACCATTCTGAACACCTACAAACTCAACAGGAGATCGAAGAAAAGAAGAGCAACAACTCTCTCATCAGAAAAGCGACCACTTTCTGGAAGGTAGGACGTGCGGAGAAGTGAATCCAAGGCGATATTCGGGAGGATAGACGGCGGGGGAAGGGGCCTCCGGCGGCCGCTTCTGGCAAGTGATAGAGCCGCGGAGCACAAAATCGGAACTTTTAAAAGTCTGCTCCACTGAGAGACGTCACTCTGGTGGCTAAGCGGGGGGTGGAACCCTCGGGGACAGTGTGGTCTCAGGACCCACGGGTCACAGAAAGACCGGGGGTGCCTGAGTGTGGCAGAGCTCCCAGGTATCGGAGCAGGGAAGCCGGCTGCCGAGGCGGAGCCCAGGCGCGGGCTCTCAGCTCGGGGTGGCCATAGACCGTGATCCGCAGCACAGTCGGTCCCCTGCTCCTCCAGCAGGGACCCAACAAGTGGCAGATCCAGGGAGACTCACCTTCTTCCCCCGGGGAGGAGCCGCGCGGGAGTGCACCGCAGGGATCTGCTGGGTTTGGAGACTCCGCACGGGGTCGGTGCCAGAGATAGAAACGCGCGGTCACAGGCCGGGTGAGCACGGAGTGCGGCTGGAGACCGGGGAGATGGGAGTGACTGACGGCTTTTCTCTGGGGGCTCACTGAGAAGCAGGGCCCCGAGTTCTCGGCTCCTCCGCGGCGGAGATTGGGAGGCCGCCATTTTCACTCTCCGCCTCCAAAGCTGTACGGAAAGCTCGCAGGGAACAAAAGCCCCGGAGAGCAAACCTGAGCAGATTACTTAGCTGGGAGGGGGCAAGGGCGGGGCAATTCTGCCTCCGGCAGAGACATTTGGAAACCACGGCAACAGGCCCCTCCCCAGAAGATCAGCGAGAGCAGCCAGCCAAGACCAAGTTTACCCATCAATGAGAACGGCAGAACTCCAGCTCTAGGGGACTACTGCACATAGAATTCATGGCTTTTTTACCATGATTCTGTAGTCTTTCAAAGTTAATTTTTTTAACTGTCTTTTTTTCTTTTTTTTTTCTTTTTGAATTTTTCTTTTTCCCTTTATCAACCAACATCTTATCAATCCCTTTTTTTAAAAAAAAAAAACATTTTTATTTTTCATTTTTAGAGTCATATTCTATCCCTTCATAGTAGTTACCCATATTTTTGGCTTATATATATAAGTTGTTCTCTCTTTAAAATTTTGAGATAGTTTCTTCTAACAGATCAAAATATACCCTAAATCTCTAGTATATGGTGTTTTCTATTCCCCTGCCTGATCACATCCTCTCCCTTTTTTTTTCTTTTTTTAAATCCTCTTCTTTCTTTTTTCAAATAACTTCTTATCAATTCCTTTTATAAAATTTTTTATAATTTCCATCTTTACAGTCATATTCCATCCCTTCATCATATCAACCCTTATTTTTGTACATATATAAGTTTTTCTTTCTTTAAAATTTTGGGAGGCACTTTCTTCTAAAAGACCAAAATACACCCCAAATCTAGTGTGTGGCACTGATCTATATACCAGCCTGATCATATTTGATCACATTCTGGTTTTTTTGTTGTTGTTGTTTTGTTTTGTTTGTTTTTGTTTTTATCTTTATCTTTTTCTTTTTTTTCTTTTTCTTTTTTCTCTCTTTCCCTTTCTTTTCCCACTGCTTCAGGTTTTTTCTGATTTGTTTAGAGTATATTTTCTGGGGACGTTGTTACTCTGCTAGCATTTTGTTCTCTCATTAATCTATTCTCCTCTGCACAAAATGACAAGATGGAAAAAATCACCTCAACAAAAAGAACAAGAGGTAGTACCGACCACCAGGGACCTACTCAATATGGACATTAGTACAATGTCAGATCTAGAGTTCAGAATCATCACTTTAAAGATACTAGCTGGGCTTGAAAAAAATATGGAAGTTATTAGAGAAACCCTTTCTGGAGAAGTAAAAGAACTAAAATCCAACCAAGTAGAAATCAAAAAGGCTATTAATGAGGTGCAATCAAAAATGGGGGCGCTAACTGCTAGAATAAATGAGGCAGAAGAGAGAATCAGTAATATAGAAGATGAAATGATGGAAAATAAAGAAGCTGAGAAAAAGAGAGATAAACAACTACTGGATCACGAGGGCAGAATTCGAGAGATAAGCGATACCATAAGACGAAACAACATTAGAATAATTGGGATCCCAGAAGAAGAAGAAAGAGAGAGAGGGGCAGAAGGTATAATGGAGCAAATTATAGCAGAGAACTTCCCTAATTTGGGGAAGGAAACAGGCATGAAAATCCAGGAATCACAGAGAACCCCTCTCAAAATCAATAAAAATGGGTCAACACCCCGACATCTAATAGTAAAACTTACGAGTCTCATAGACAAAGAGAAAATCCTGAAAGCAGCTCGGGAGAAGAGATATGTAACCTACAAGGGTAGAAACATTAGATTGGCAACAGACCTATCCACAGAGACCTGGCAGGCCAGAAAGGACTGGCAGGATATATTCAGAGCACTAAATGAGAAAAATATGCAGCCAAGAATACTATATCCAGCTAGGCTGTCATTGAAAATTGAAGGAGAGATAAAAAGCTTCCAGGACAAACAAAAACTAAAGGAATTTGCAAACACAAAACCAGCCCTACAGGAAATCTTGAAAGGGGTCCTCTAAGCAAAGAGAGAGCCTAAAAGCAACATAGACCAGAAAGGAACACAGACAATATACGGTAACAGTCACCTTACAGGCAATACAGTGGCACTAAATTCCTATCTTTCAATAGTTACCCTGAATGTAAATGGGCTCAATGCCCCAATCAAAAGACACAGGCTATCAGACTGGATTAAAAAACAAGACCCATCGATATGCTGTCTGCAAGAGACTCATTTTCGACCCAAAGACACCCCCAGGTTGAAAGTGAGGGGGTGGAAAACCATTTACCATGCTAATGGACACCAAAAGAAAGCTGGGGTGGCAATCCTTATATCAGACAAATTAGATTTTAAACCAAAGACTGTAATAAGAGATGAGGAAGGACACTATATCCTACTTAAAGGGTCTATCCAACAAGAAGATCTAACAATTGTAAATATCTATGCCCCTAACATGGGAGCAGCCAATTATATAAGCCAATTAATAACAAAAGCAAAGAAACACATCGACAACAATACAATAATAGTGGGGGACTTTAACACCCCCCTCACTGAAATGGACAGATCATTTAAGCAAAAGATCAACAAGGAAATAAAGACTTTAAATGACACACTGGACCAAATGGACTTTACAGACATATTCAGAACATTCCACCCCAAAGCAACGGAATACACATTCTTCTCTAGTGCCCATGGAACATTCTCCAGAATAGATCACATCCTAGGTCATAAATCAGGTCTCAACCGGTACCAAAAGATTGGAATCATTCCCTGCCTATTTTCAGACCACAATGCTTTGAAACTAGAGCTCAATCACAAGACAAAAGTCAGAAAGAACTCAAATACATGGAGGCTAAAGAGCATCCCACTGAAGAACGAATGGGTCAACCAGGAAATTAAAGAAGAATTAAAAAAATACATGGAAACCAATGAAAATGAAAACACAACTATTCAAAATCTTTGGGATGCAGCAAAGGCAGTCCTAAGAGGAAAGTATATAGCAATACAAGCCTTTCTCAAGAAGCAAGAAAGGTCTCAAGTATACAACCTAACCCTACACCTAAAGGAGCTGGAGAAAGAACAGCAAATAAAGCCTAAACCCAGCAGGAGAAGAGAAATAATAAAGATCAGAGCAGAAATCAATGAAATAGAAACTAAAAGAACAGTAGAACAGATCAACGAAACTAGGAGCTGGTTCTTTGAAAGAATTAACAAGATTGATAAACCCCTGGCCAGACTTATCAAAAAGAGAAGAGAAATGACCCAAATCAACAAAATCATGAATGAAAGAGGAGAGATCACAACCAACACCAAAGAAATACAAACAATTATAAGAACATATTATGAGCAACTCTATGCCAGCAAATTAAATAACCTGGAAGAAATGGATGCATTCCTAGAGATGTACCAACTACCAAAACTGAACCAGGATGAAATAGAAAACCTGAACAGACCTATAACCACGAAGGAAAATGAAGCAGTCATCAAAAATCTCCCAAAAAACAAAAGCCCAGGGCCAGATGGCTTCCCAGGGGAATTCTACCAAACATTTCAAGAAGAATTAATACCTATTCTTCTGAAACTGTTCCAAAAAATAGAAATGGAAGGAAAACTTCCAAACTCATTTTATGAGGCCAGCATTACCTTGATCCCAAAACCAGACAAAGACCCCATCAAAAAGGAGAATTACAGACCAATATCCCTGATGAACATAGATGCAAAAATTCTCACCAAAATACTAGCCAATAGGATCCAACAGTACATTAAAAGGTTATTCACCATGACCAAGTGGGATTTATCCCTGGGCTGCAAGGTTGGTTCAACATCCGCAAATCAATCAATGTGATACAATACATTAACAAAAGAAAGAACAAGAATCATATGATCCTCTCAATAGATGCAGAAAAAGCATTTGACAAAGTACAGCATCCTTTCTTAATCAAAACTCTTCAGAGTATAGGGATAGAGGGTACATACCTCAATATCATAAAAGCCATCTATGAAAAACCTACAGCGAATATCATTCTCAATGGGGAAAAACTGAGAGCTTTCCCCCAAAGGTCAGGAACGCGGCAGGGATGTCCACTATCACCACTGCTATTCAACATAGTATTGGAAGTCCTGGCCACAGCAATCAGACAGCAAAAAGAAATCAAAGGCATCCAAATTGGCAAGGAAGAAGTCAAACTCTCACTCTTTGCAGATGATATGATACTTTATGTGGAAAACCCAAAAGACTCCACCCCAAAACTGCTAGAGCTCATACAGGAATTCAGTAAAGTGGCAGGATATAAAATCAATGCACAGAAGTCAGTGGCATTCCTATACACCAACAACAAGACAGAAGAAAGAGAAATTAAGGAGTCGATCCCATTTACAATTGCACCCAAAACCATAAGATACCTAGGAATAAATCTAACCAAAGAGACAAAGGATCTGTACTCAGAAAACTATAAAATACTCATGAAAGAAATTGAGGAAGACACAAAGAAATGGAAAAACGTTCCATGCTCATGGATTGGAAGAACAAATATTGTGAAGATGTCAATGCTACCTAGAGCAATCTACACATTCAATGCAATCCCCATCAAAATACCATCCACTTTTTCAAAGAAATGGAACAAATAATCCTAAAATTTGTATGGAACCAGAAAAGACCCGGCATAACCAGAGGAATGTTGAAAAAGAAAAGCAAAGCCGGCGGCATCACAATTCCGGACTTCCAGCTCTATTACAAAGCTGTCATCATTAAGACAGCATGGTACTGGCACAAAAACAGACACATAGATCAATGGAACAGAATAGAGAGCCCAGAAATGGACCCTCAACTCTATGGTCAACTCATCTTTGACAAAGCAGGAAAGAATGTCCAATGGAACAAAGACAGTCTCTTCAACAAATGGTGTTGGGAAAATTGGATAGCCACATGCAGAAGAATGAAACTGGACCATTTCCTTACACCACACACAAAAATAGACTCAAAATTGTTGAAAGACCTCAATGTGAGACAGGAGTCCATCAAAATCCTAAAGGAGAACACAGGCAGCAACCTCTTTGACCTCAGCCGAAGCAACTTCTTCCTAGAAACATCGCCAAAGGCAAGGGAAATAAGGGCAAAAATGAACTATTGGGACTTCATCAAGATAAAAAGCTTTTGCAAAGCAAAGGAAACAGTCAACAAAACCAAAAGACAACCAACAGAATGGGAGAAGATATTTGCAAATGACATATCAGATAAAGGGCTAGTATCCAAAATCTATAAAGAACTCATCAAACTCAACACCCAAAGAACAAAGAATCCAATCAAGAAATGGGCAGATGACATGAACAGACATTTTTCCAAAGAAGACATCCAAAGGGCCAACAGACACATGAAAAAGTGTTCAATATCACTCAGCATCAGGGAAATCCAAATCAAAACCTCAATGAGATACCACCTCACACCAGTTAACAAGTCAGGAAATGACAGATGTTGGCGGGGATGTGGAGAAAGGGGAACCCTCCTACACTGTTGGTGGGAATGCAAGCTGGTGCAGCCACTCTGGAAAACTGTATGGAGGTTCCTCAAAAAGTTGAAAATAGAGCTACCATATGATCCAGCAATTGCACTACTCGGTATTTACCCCAAAGATACAAAAGTAGGGATCCAAAGGGGTACGTGCACCCCGATGTTTATAGCAGCAATGTCCACAATAGCCAAACTGTGGAAAGAGCCAAGATGTCCATCGACAGATGAATGGATAAAGAAAATGTGGTATATATATACAATGGAATATTATGCAGCCATCAAAAGGAATGAGATCTTGCCATTTGCAACAACATGGATGGAACTGGAGGGTATTATGTTGAGTGAAATAAGTCTAACAGAGAAAGACATGTATCATATGATCTCACTGATATGAGGAATTCTTAATCTCAGGAAACAAACTGAGGGTTGCTGGAGTGGGGGGTGGGGTGGGAAGGATGGGGTGACTGGGTGATAGACACTGGGGAGGGTATGTGCTCTGGTAAGCGCTGTGAATTGTGCAAGACTGTTGAATCTCAGATCTGAACCTCTGAAACAAATAATGCAATATATGTTAAGAAAAAAAAAGAAGAAGAAGGTAGCGGGAGGGGAAGAATGAAGCGGGGGAAATCGGAGGGGTAGACGAACCATGAGAGACGATGGACTCTGAAAAACAAACAGGGTTCTAGAGGGGAGGGGGGTGGGAGGATGGGTTAGCCTGGTGGTGGGTATTGAGGAGGGCACATTCTGCATGGAGCACTGGGTGTTATGCACAAACAATGAATCATGGAACACTACATCTAAAACTAATGATGTAATGTATGGGGATTAACATAAGAATAAAAAAAAAAAGGATAAATAAGAAGAACCGAAATATGAAAGGGCATGAGGATCCCAAGCATACGGACCATAAGATTCATGAAGAGGGAGGGTGAGTGGGAGGCAGAGCAAGAAAATTCATCAAGCATTAGGTTATTCTGGGCCTTGAATGTCAGGCTTAGAGAAGAGAAATTTACTAAAAATGAAAAGGCGAAACCTCCTCAGGCAGTCAGAGGTCAACCTCGTGAGCTCCAGGATGCCCCTGGCCTGACAAGCCCCATGCAGCTGGTGGAGCCCCGGAAGGATCAGTACAGAAGAGTTTTCCTGCATCTGGGCTGGTGTCATCTACCTGAGAAGGTCGGGACAACAATGCCAAAGGGCAAACACCTAACTCCACCTGTGGGGAAAGCATGCCGGGGAGGCCCTGGAGAGAAAAGGTACTCAGCCACAGAGAAGGAGACCTGTGAAAAGGCCTCACTGAGGAGATATGAAAGATAAAGCCCAAGCCCCTCAAGAAGAAACCCGTCAAGTTGCCTTTGTGAGATTGAAGCCGCTGAAGAGAAATGCGTGGTTGGAGAGGGAGGAACGTTAGAAAGCTCTTTTTAAGACCCTGCAGGAAACAAATGAGCTAGCCTGGGAACCGAACCTCCTCCCCAAGCTCCCTACACCCCAGGCCCTCCACCTCACCCCAGCCCGGCCAGAGCTGAGGCCACGTGGCCCACACCTGCACGCCAGCCAGACCCCGACCCCAAGTTGCAGTCCTGCCCCAACTCTGGCCTGGTGCCCCCTTCTGCCAATGGCCTCAGTCTTACCCCAGAGATGAAATCTCTACCTTAGGTTCTAGATGGCTAGACCTGAGTCCAGCATGGTGGCTTGCCCAGGTCTTCCCAGGCTGAGACTCCCACCGAGGTCTCCTTCCCTCTGCGAGTCCTCACCCCAAACCACTGGGCTCCACTTACCCATGGTTCTTCCCTTCTGCCTGGTGAGTGACCAGAATGACCTGAGCCATGTGAACCAGTCCTTCCTGAGTCCTAATCCTGCAGAGGGCCAAGGACTTGTTCTAAAGGCCCCAAGAAATCAGACTGGACTCAGAGCTAGAGCCATGGAAATGTGGTCTGCCTGGCTTTTCCCTCCTGCCCACATCCTTGGGCGTTTCTTGGGCTGTTCCATTCCTCAGATGCGCACTCCGAGTCCGCCTTTAAGCTGAGGTTTCCGAGGCGGTGCAGGAGGGGGCCTGAAGAAAAACTTCCTATGAATATGAACATTACAGTCTCCCTGGTTCTCCACCGCCAGCATATCCTTCTGTGCCCTCTGGCTGGCACCCCTCTGCAGGGTGCACTCTCTCCCGGAACTGCAGCGAGGATGCCACCGTGGCTCCTGGTGAGTGGCAGTGCCCTCCCTGGAGCCCGTCCCTGCCCTGAGGCTGCCATGGGAAGCGTCAAGGGAGAGCCAGCCAGGGCACGGCCTGCTACAGTCAGCTCTGTGCAGGAGAGAGCTTGAATGCGTCCTCCAACCTGCTCCTACTGAGGAATCTTAAACAATCCCATATGTGTTCACCCCGGATTGGTGAGAAGCCGCCGGGCTTCCTGAGCACCTCCAGCTCCCAGACTGCTTCCCACTGAGTCAAAGGCAAAGTGTCAAGCCCTGGAGTTGGATCTCAGGACCGGCTTGCAGACGTCACATGGTGTTCTTGCAGACTGCCAAGGTGGGTGGAAGGTTCCCCATGCCATTCCCAGCCACAGTCGTTTCTGGCAGCTCAAACTACGTTCCCAGCAGTCCCTATCCTGGCAGGATGGACTGCAGCCTCTTGCCCTGGCACATGTCGTGATGTGGCTGGTTCATATCACAACTGCTAACATGCTAGAGATGGAAAGGAGGGAGGCTGGAATGAACCCTGACGTGTTGGAGGTATCAGGGTTTGCGGTATATAGATAGATAGAAATAGAAGTATAGAAGTGGATGGATCTATACATGCGAGTATTTGTATCTAAAAATACCCCATCCCCATCATTGTCCGATGAGAGAGCCTAGAAGCAAAGAAACCCCCGTAGCAAATAGCACACAAATAGATCTTGGTTCCTAGATACCATTCTTCACCAAAAGAAACCAAAGTTATTTTTAAAAATGGCCATCCCGGGGCACCTAGGTGGTTCAGTCAGTTAAGCGTCTACCTTTCTCTCAGGTCATGATATCAGGGTCCTGGGATCAAGCCCCGAGTCAGGCTCCCTTGCTCAGCGGGGGTCTGCTTTTCCCTCTGCCTTCCCCACTGCTTGTGTGCTCTCTCTCTCTCTCTCAAATAAATAAACGGAATCTTTAAAAAAATTATCTTTTAAAAAAATGGCCATCCCAGGCCTGGGCAGGGAAAACAAGTTGAGTCTGGAACACCTTGTCTTTCCCCTGGCTGTTCCATCTTCCTGGTTGCCCTCCCCACCCTCCTGTGACACCCATCAGATAAACAGTGTACCCCATCTGTCAGTGTTCAACCTTATGTTGCTGATCAGGGACGTGGCAAAGCACCAGGAGCTAGTGCAACCCCTTTGAAAATCCAGTGGACCTCATGCAAACCCCGACTCCGTCTGGTTACTAACTTAACCTGTCTGAGCCTCAGTTTCTTCATAAAATGGGGGTACTGATACCTGCCTCACGTGGTGATCCAAGCTGAGTCACTAGGCTGAGTGCTCACCCAGCAAACACTAAATGGCAGTATTTGATTCACAGCTAACACGTTCACCTGCCCTATGAGACCCTGAGCTCTGCCTCATCTGCTCTTTCCAACCCCCAACTCCCAGCACTGTGCCTGGAACCCCCAAGAGTGATCAGTCTGTGTCCCCTGAATTGTTTAATTGAATTGCTAGCTGATATTTACTGACCGAACCTTTATTAATGGGAATGTACAGACTGGCGCCATCCCCCTGACACTTGGCGTGTATCTACGCTTACTGATTGAGCTTTCCCTACCAGTGTCCACTGACTGACATCTACCTGGGATTGTCCCTTATAGCATCTGCCAGGGCCTCCAACCTCCTGCATAAAAGGAAGAAAAGCTCTCTCCATCTGCTTGCCTCTTTTTCACATTCTCCCTGACACTCCCATTTCTCTGCATCTCCATCCCACCTCATTCTCTGCCCTGTTCCTTGTCAGCATCACCACGTCTGGTTTTCTCCGTGTCTCTATGAGCCTGTTCTGTCGCTGGGTCTCTGCCTGCCTTCTTGGGCCCTGCCCTGTGGCTTTTCTCCCTGGCCTCGTATTTCCCTCCCACAGAAAAGTCATCTCCTCCCACCTCCAAGCTGATGACCCTCATTGTCCAGACTCAAGAACATGGCACTCAGTCACACAGATGCATATTTATTGTTACATCTTTATTGTTCTCCTGGTGACAGACCATCTTTTCTTCTCTATTCTTCGGGGATTAGATCCAGATGGTTTTCTTTATCTGCTCCATCTGGGATGCCTGCTCTCCCCATCCTGCCCACTTTCCCCCATCTCAGAACCCCCAGCAGAGGCATCATCTAGAAATGTCAGAAGCAACCTGAGGATTCCCTAGCCAGCACACGTGTGGAGGGAAGGATGTGGTGGCATGTGCCACGCACACGGGAAGACATGCTCAAGGAGAAACACGCGGTGAGACTCCAAAGTTATCATAGACGGTTCATACGTCATGTGTCCAGGACACTTATTTGAGGGCTCAATGGGCCCAGCCTGTGCAGGGCATATACAGGTGCAGGATGTGTTGGAGCACATGGTGTTTTTTAGGGTGCAGATGTGAATGTTATGGGGCAAGGGGCATATGCCAAAAATTCCGTCCTTTGTTCTGATGAAACCATGGGACATGCGCCACACCCGAACAAAATCTTCTAGTGCGATCACATCGCTCTGCCTTTGCTCTTTTCCTCTGCCCTGAGAACCACAAGCCCGAGACGGGGGGCTGTTGCCTCAGCCCTGCTGCCAGAATGAAGAAGACAGGCTGAACAGAGACATGGCACCTGAGCTGCAGGTATTAGGTAAAGGGAAGGGAACATAAATACATGTCGTATATGAACCACTGAAGTTTAGGGGTTGTTTGTTACTGCAGCATGACCTAAAACAAGCCGAGGGAAACATCTCCTAGAGTCCCATGGCATTAAATACTATTCATATGCTGGGGGCTCCTGTTTGTCCTTCACCAGGCAGGCCCTCTTCTCTGAGCTTCAGACCGATATATCTAACTGCATATTCCAGTCTCTGCTTGGGTATCGAACAGGCATATCAAACATAACATCCACAATGTAACTAAACAAAAATTTGGGAACACCTGCTCTTCCGCTTGCTGCCAAATCAGGCAAGCCCTGTGCCATCTACTTAAAACGCACTATGTGGCATTATAGATGTTTCTTGTCAACTTGGTATCACCTGCACATCTATCATGCCACATGCAGTTGTATCTAAGTGGACCTATCTTTTCATTTTATTTTCAGGCTATTTCTAGGATGCTCTTCAAATTACAAAAGTAATACTCTGGAACAATTGAAATGTACAATGGAACAGTTGAAATGTACAACAGAAAGGTTTGAAGTTACAGCTTTCCCAGTGTCCTCCTCACAACCATTCCTCTAATGTAACCAATGCTAACAGCCCATAATGTAACTTTCAAGTGGACATTTATTAGGAACGACTTCAGCTGTCCCTAGGATCCTTAATGCAAAAATCTGCCTTCTATAATGGCAGTCGGTATGAGCAAGACAAAGTATGAAAATACATTCCTTGTTTTCATCCACAAGTTAATGAATCCCCAGATGTTGCCTGGGTCTCCAACAAGGAAGAGCACCAGAGCCAGCTGGAGCCGTGCATTTTAAGTGGACCAGCAAATGGCAGACCCTGTTTCTAAGAGGGACACCCACAGTTAATGTGGGGGCTAGAGTTGTAGGACGGAGCAAGCTTTGCCTGTGTGAGGTTGTGAGCCAATATCAAGTACCTGGATGTCCAGGTTATGTTCAGAAATGGTGGAGTCTGGTGATCAAGATCATGCATCAGGCAGACCTGGGTCTAAATCCCACTCAGCCATTTTCTATGTGCACTTGGGCAATTCACTCTGGGAACCTCAGTTTACTCACCTGAAAAAAACAGAAATAAGCATTACACTTATGTATTAGCCAGGGTCCAATCAAAAACACAGAAACCGCTCTGTATATTCCAATAATGAAGGGAATTAGAAGTTCCCACAGCTCACTGAAGGCTCGGTAAACAACAGCTGGGGAAGCCACATTGAGGACCATAGCTGCAACCCTCCAACAGCTATTTCCCTGGGCAGTTCCCAGGGACCTTCTCAGGATGCAGGAATGAAGCATGTGAATCTCAGGTAGCTCGTGTGGAAGATGCTTCAAATCTCACGTCTATCTCTCTGCCCGCAACTACTTCGCCATTTTCTCCACTTCCCAAACCTCCCATGAGCATCTGTCTCAGCCAACTGGAACCAGAAACCATATGGGGAAGGGCTCTGTGGGAACTGTAGGTCCCAGCTTCCCCTCTGCAATGCAAAAGACACCTAATGACAGGTGGTGGTAATGGCAGGCAGACGATAGACAACACAGCACAGTCTGCCGCCTACCATTCTTAGGAGATTAAATGAAATAATGCAGATAAATTCTTAGTATAGTGCTTGGTACATGGTTAATGTACAGTAAGTTGCAATTATTATAATTGTTCTTATAATTTTGATCTTTAGCCCAGTGGTTTTCCACCCAGCCCAGCACGCCCACTCCATTTCATGGTACAGAAAACCCTAGGCATTTGGGCTCCTGTCAAAAGATACATTCCCCATCACCTCACATCACTCGGCAGGTTCTATTATTCCTTTCTCAGATCCGATTATAGTGGCAACATTTGTAAATTGCTGATCCTTTAATTCCCCATAAGCACACATTCTGGCTAAATGTATTCAAATCAATTATACTGAGAGACATGAACTAAATTCTCTACTTCTGTGTCTCCCGGTTTTGTATTCCATGGCAATTGTACCCAAAATCACCACCAAAAAAAAAAAAAAAGAGCTTTATGCTACAGGTGTGTCTTCTCTATCATCCATCCACCGAGGCATGAAAATATCCAATAATAACCCCATTTACAAGCAAGCAGTTCTATCCTCACAATTGCTGTCATCAAATACATTTCAGAATAATGAAATGTTTCCGATCAAAATTAATTTTAAAAACCCAAACCGCATGCAAAGTTACTTCCACGAAACTTAAATTCAAACCATTCCATGGGTAACAAAATTATACTTATAAAGAACTCAGGGGCGCCTGGGTGGCTCAGTTGGTTAAGCGGCTGCCTTCAGCTCAGGTCATGATCCCAGCCAGGGTCCTGGGATCGAGCCCCGCATCGGGCTCCCTGCTCTGCGGGGAGCCTGCTTCTCCCTCTCCCACTCCCCCTGCTTGTGTTACCTCTCTCGCTGTGTCTCTCTCTGTCAAATAAATAAATAAAATCTTTAAAAAAAAAAAAGAGCTATGTTTAAAAAAAAAAAAAAGAACTCAGAATGATTGGATCTCAAAATTCAAAATTCAATTGTAGAAAATAAAATCTGTGATAAACCGCAAGGGCCTTTGCCAAGCCATCCCTTGCTCTGAAGCACAATCCAAACATCACATGGTCACAGGTCAGTGATTCCTGCAAAGAAATCCATTGTACAAACAAACCTAGGGTAATAGCACCCAGCTCTGTAATGTCTTTTCCTGATTAATAATGGGCCCACACACTGTCATGTCTGCGGTGACCAAGAGTAAAGCTAACATTCTTAGGAGCAGCATTACCCTTAAAATTGCAATAGTCTCCAGGGAAAATGACCCAATTTTTAAACTTATTCTCTCTTTAGCTCGGATTTGCTTAGCTCTTTTGAACTTGTTCTATGTTGTCACCTGTGTCCTTCAAAGACATGCCCCTTAGCCACTCTGGAAAACAGTATGGAGGTTCCTCAAAAAGTTGAAAATAGAGCTACCATACGACCCAGCAATTGCACTACTGGGTATTTACCCCAAAGATACAAAAGTAGGGATCCGAAAGGGTACGTGCACCCTGATGTTTATAGCAGCAATGTCCACAATAGCCAAACTGTGGAAAGAGCCAAGATGTCCGATCGACAGATGAATGGATAAAGAAGATGTGGTATATATATACAATGGAATATTATGCAGCCATCAAAAGGAATGAGATCTTGCCATTTTCAATGACGTGTATGGAACTGGAGGGTGTTATGCTGAGCGAAATAAGTCAATCAGAGAAAGACATGTATCATATGACCTCACTGATATGAGGAATTCTTAATCTCAGGAAACAAACTGAGGGTTGCTGGAGTGGGGGGTGGGGTGGGAGGGATGGGGTGACTGGGTGATAGTCTTTGGGGAGGGTATATGCTCTGGTGAGCACTGTGAATTGTGCAAGACTGTTGAATCTCAGATCTGTACCTCTGAAACAAATAATGCAATATATGTTAAGGAAAAAAAAAAAGAAGAAGATAGCAGGAGGGGAAGAATGAAGGGGGGGAAATTGGAGGGGGAGACGAACCATGAGAGACGATGGACTCTGAAAAACAAACTGAGGGTTCTAGAGGGGAGGGAGATGGGAGGATGGGTTAGCCTGGTGGTGGGTACTGAGGAGGGCACATTCTGCATGGAGCACTGGGTATTATGCACAAACAATGAATCATGGAACACTACATCTAAAACTAATGATGTAATGTATGGGGATTAACATAACAATAAAAAAATTTTTTTTAAATCTAAAAAAAAAAAAAGACATGCCCCTTGCCCCTTGTTATTGTCCATAACTCCCTCCCTCAATCACATGTCTCCAATGATTTTTTTAAGCTTATATTATTATTATTATTTTAGTAATCTCTACACCCAACATGGGGCTCAAACTCATGACCCCAAGATCAAGAGTCACATGCTCTCCCAACTGAGCCAGCCAGGCACCCTAGAAATCTCTAACGATTTTAAAAGGAATTTACTCCCCAGTTTACCACGACACCATTAAAGGGCAAGTCAGTGGCACAGGCTAGTGAATCTCAGGAATTCAACTTTCAACTGGCTTTTTTTTTTAAACCCTAAAATCGTATGCACAAATATCCATTCAGTCTGTCAACTGATGTCTAGGTGCTGGGGTGAATGAGTCAGGAAAAGTCCCTGATCTCAGGGAGCTTATACTCTAGTCAGGAGAAACAGATAAATGAGTAAACAAAAAAGATCACTTCAGAATGTGTAAGTACAGATCTGAAAGTCTCTTCGCTTCACCTGTCTGGGCTAAGGTGAGACCAAATCTATGGAGGTCCAGGGAAAGACAACTCTTTGCGGCAGTTATAGCAAGTGCAAAGGCCCTGTGGTTGTGAAGAGTTTGCCAGGCTTGGGAGCTAGAAATACACTGCCAAGCAGAAACACACACATAACACATACCAAAGACTTTCTAAAATATTTTACCAAACTGAGTTGATATGAAAGATTGAAAGATATTTATAAAATATGCCTACCATATAAAGAATAACAATAAAAAGATCACTCACATATCCCACTATCCAATTTAAGATGTAAAACATGACCATTGAATTTGAAATCCCTGTGTGTTCCTCTTTGAGCCCATTCTCTTTCCACTTACCCAGAGGAACCTTAATCTGAATTCTGTGTTTATTTCTCTCATGTTCTTTTCTTTATGCACTTACTATGCCAAATATTGCAACAATATGTTAATACATTTTTGATCTTTAAAACTAGAATCATACAGTTATTTATGTTTCTATGGATTCCTTTATCTTTATAGCCAGATCAAAATTATAGTAAGTTTTTTTTTTTAATTTGGGGTAAGAGTTACATTTTTAATTGAAATTTTTATTGAAACAACTGTAAATTCACATACAGTTGTAAGAAAGAACACAGATTCTGTGTACCCACACTTTATCCAGCTTTCCCTGGTGGTACCAGTTTCAAAACTGTAACACATTATCCCATGCAGGATATCAACATGATACAACTCACCAACCTTATTCAGACTTCCCTAGTCAAATTGAACTCATTTGTGTGTGGATATTTAATTGTATAATTGTATCACATGTGTAGGCTTGTGAATACACCATCTCTGTCAAGATACTGGACAATTTCATTACCGAAAGAACCCCTTGTTGCTCTTTTATAACCACACCAGTCTCCCTCCCATCCCACCCCATCCCTAACCACTAATCTGCTCTCCATTTCTGATATTTTGTCATTTCAAAAATGTTACATATGTGGAATCATATAGTATGTAACCTATTGACTTTTTTCACTCATAATAGTTCAATAAAGATTAATCTAAGTTGTGTGTCTCAATAGCTTGTTCCTTTTCATTGCTGGGTAGTATTCCACACAATGGGAAATACTAGTGGTGGGTACTGAGGAGGGCACATTCTGCATGGAGCATTTTCATTGCCATTTTCAATGACGTGTATGGAACTGGAGGGTGTTATGCTGAGCGAAATAAGTCAATCAGAGAAAGACATGTATCATATGACCTCACTAATATGAGGAATTCTTAATCTCAGGAAACAAACTGAGGGTTGCTGGAGTGGGGGGTGGGGTGGGAGGGATGGGGTTTAAGTTTGTTTAAGCATTCATCTGCTGAAGGGCATCTGGGCTGACTCCAGTCTTCGACTACTACTATTATAAATTAAGCTGCTGTGAATATCTGGCTATTACAAATAGAGCTTCCCAGGCTTTTGTGTGGACATAAGTTTTTATTTCTCTGGGATAAATGCCTGATAGTGTAATTGCAGAGTCATATGCATGCTTAGTATGATAAGAAACTTCTAGACTACCTCCAACATTTTATACCCCATCAGCAATTTATGAGTGAGCCAGTTTCTCCACATCCTTGCCAACAGTTGTCACTTTTTTTTTTATTTTAGCAATTCTGATCAATGTAGTGATATATCATCATAATTTAAATTTGCATTTCTCTAATGGCTAATGGTGTTGAACATATTTTCAATGTGCTGATTTGCCATCTGAATAGCCTCTTCAGCGAAATACCTGTTCATGTCTTTGCCCATTGTCTGGTTTTTTACCATTGTTTTGAGACGCTCTTATACTAGTTCTTTGTCAGATTTGTGGTTTGAAAATATTTTCTCACTCTCTCGCTTATCTTATGGCCTGCTTTTTTACTCAGGATTATCATCCTCAGCTTCATCCATGCTGTTGGTTTTTTATTTTCATTGCTGTATAGTATTTCATTGGATCAGTTGGATCATATGTATTCATCCATTCTACTGTTGATGAACACCGTTCACTGTTTTGCGTTCACAAGCAGTATTACTATGGGCATTTCTTGAAGTGTCTCCTGGTGCACCTGCACAAGTTTCTCTCAGGTATAGACCTTGAAGTAAAATGTCTGGGTCATTGGAGGTATACATTAACTTTACGAGACAATGCTAAATGTATTCCAAAGTGATTGTATCACCTTACACTCCCACCAGCAGTTTAGAACTTCGTGCTCCTCCACGCCTTGCCAACACTTGATGTTATCAGATTTTTTTTTCATTTTTGGCAATCTGATAGATGTATAATATTATCTTGTTTTATTTTTTTTAAGATTTTATTTATTTATTTGACAGAGAGAGACACAGTGAGAGAGGGAACACAAGCAGGGGGAGTGGGAGAAGGAGAAGCAGTCTTCCCACCGAGCAGGGAGCCCGATGCGGGGCTTGATCCCAGGACCCTGGGATCATGACCTGAGCCGAAGGCAGACGCTCAACGACCGAGCCACCCAGGCGCCCCAATATTATGTTGTTTTATTTGCACTTCTTTGATCACCAGTGAGACTGAGTGTTCAGTCTGGACATTCAGGTTTCATTTTTTATTAAATGCTTATTTAATTTCTTTTGCCCATTTTTCTATTGGATTGTTTGTCATTTTCTGATTAATTTGTAGGGGTATTTTTCATATATTCTCAATACTAGTCTTTTGCCACATATGTGCATTGCCGATCATTTCTTCTAGTTTGCAGCTTATCTTTTTACTCTGTTAGGGTGTCTTTTGATAAGCAGAAGTTCTTAATTTAAATGTAGTCAAATATTTCAGCCTTTTTGTTATGGTTGCAAATTTAGGGTTTTAAGAAATCCTTTCCTGCCCTGAAGTCATAAAGGCATTTCGTATACTGCCTCTGTAGTTACAGTGTTTAAGTACACAGACTCTCAAGCCAAACTGCCTTGGTTTAAATCCTAGTAAGGAAACCCTGAGCAAATTCTTTAATCTCTTTGTGCCTCAATATACTCATCTGAAAAATGGAAACGTTCTTTTTACCTCCATCACATAGTTCTTCTGTGGACTAAATAAGTTAATATTCATAAAGCGGTTAGAACACTGTCTGGCACATGATCAGTATTATGTGCCAGCTATCATCACCATCATCATTATCATCACCACCATCAATACCTTCATCATTAGCATCATCACCACCATCACCACCATCATCACCATCATCATCACCATCATCACCATCACCATCATCAGCACCATCATCATCATCACCATCATCATCACCATCATCACCATCATAACCACCATCATCATCATCATCACCATCATCATCACCATCATCACCATCATAACCACCATCATCATCACCATCCGCATCATCACCATGATCATCACCATCATCATCATCACCATCATCACCGTCATCACCATCATAACCACCATCATCACCGTCATCACCATCATCATCACCTTCACCATCATCATCACCATCATCATCACCATCATCACCATCATAACCACCACCATCATCATCACCATCATAACCACCATCATCACCACCATCATCACCATCATCATCACCATCACCACCATCACCACCATCATTACCATCATCACCATCACCATCATCACCATCATCATCATCATCATCACCACCAAAATGTTTTATAATATTGCCTTTAACATTTAAATCTATAATCAACCTGAAATTTTTATAAATATATTGTGAGGTATCAGTCCAACATTTTTATATGAATAATCAATTTACCCAGCAAAAATTTTTAATTGACTCTTTCCTTACTGAACTGTAATATCAGTGTTGTCATACATCAAGTTTCCATTTGTGTGCGGGGTCTGTTCTGAGATTTCTATTCTCTTCCATTGGTCTGTCTGTTCCTAACCCAATGCCACTCTGTCTTAATTACCGTGGTGTTATAATGATATTTGATAAGTTTACTCCTCCACCTTATTCTTCTTTGGCAGTATTTTGGCTATTCTTGAGCCTTCCATCTACACTTTAGAATCAGTTCATTAGGATCCTTGAAAAAGAAACCTATTGGATTTTTATTGAAATTGCACTGAATCTATAGATCAATTTGAGCGAAATTATATTTTTACCTTTTTGTCTCCCAATCCATGAACTCACACTCTCTCTCACTCTCAAAAAAAAAAAAAAAGTGAAATATTGAAAGCATTGCCCTTAAGATAAGAAACAAAATAAGAGTACCTGCTATCACCACATCTCTTCAACAACATATGAAAGGCTCTAGCCAATGAAACAAGGCAAAAAAAGATTTAAAAAAAATAAGACATGAAGATTGGGAAGAAAAATCATGCTGTTATTATTCTGAGATGATATAATTATAAACATAGAAACCTCCAAAGAATATGCAGATACATTATTAGAATAAATAAAAGTTTCTCAAAGTCACTGGATATAAAAGTAGTACAAAAAGTTAATTGTGTTTTCTATATTAACAAAAAACAGTAAATATTGGGGAGGCAGAGGGAGAGGGAGAGAATCTTAAGCAGACTCTATGCTGAGTGCGGAGCCTGACACAGGGCTCAGTCTCATGACCCTGAGATCACGACCTGAGCCAAAATCAAGAGTCAGAAGCTTAACAGACTGAGCCACCCAGGCACCCCATCAATGTTTCACCTTTAAATATGATATTTGATGTAGGTTTTTTTGTAGGTTCCCTTTATCAAGTGAGGACATTTCATTCTATTTCTGGTTTGCAAAGACTTTTTTTTTTAATCATGAATGGATGTTGAATTTTATTAAATTTTCACATCTATTAAAATGATTATCCTACTTTTCTTCTTTATTTTGTTAATATAGGGAATCACATTAATTTTTTATGCTTTAACGTTTACCCAGTCTTACATACCTTGAGTAAACTAGGTCATGGCATATTATCATTTTTCTACATTGCAGGATTTACTTAACAATATTTGGTTTAGAATTCTGTATCTGTGTTCTTGAGTGAGATTAGTCTATAATTTTTTTTCTCATGCTGTCCTTGTCAAGATGTAGTATATACCAAGATTATGCTAACCTTATAAAATGGGTTGGGGGAAAATTTCTTCTTTTTCTACATTATGGCATAGCTCATATATGATTTGAAGTAATCTATTTCGTGAATGTTTGGTAGAACTCAACAGTAAAACCATTTGGGAGATTCTGGTGTTTCCTTTAGGGTATATTTTTAAACTAATAATTCAGTTTATTTAGTAATTATAGTACTGTTCAAGTTTTACATTTTTTCCTGAGTTAGTTCTTACAGTTTATACTTATCTAGAAATTTTGTCATTTCATCTAAGTTTTCCAAAGTATTAGCATAAAGTTGCTCATTACACCTCATCTTTTACATCTCTGCCACATCTGTAAATATGTTCCCTTTTTTACTCCTTCTGTTGCTTTGTCTGTCTTCTCTCTTTTTTCTTTGGTCAATCTCACCAGAGATTTTTCAATTTTATTGGTTTTCTCAAAGAAACAACTTTTGACCGAGTTGGGCCTTTCTACTGTACATTTCATTTACATTTTATAAATGCTTGCTCTTATTATTAATATTTCCTATCTTCTACTTTTTTGGATAATTTTCATATTATTCACCTTTTTTTATTTTAGAGAGAGAGAGAGAGCATGAGCAGGCAAAGGGAGAGGTAGAGAGAGAATCTCAAGCAGACTCCACACCCAGTGCAGAGCCCAATGTGGGGCTTGATCTCACAACCCTGAGACCATAATCTGAGCCAAAATCAAGAGTCAGACACTCAACGGACTGAGCCACCCAGGCACCCCTATTATTCACCTCCAAATTCCTAGGTTGAATATTTAGTTCAGGGCTTCTCAACCAGGGACAGTTTTGCCCCATAAGGGACATTTTAACAGTATCTGGAGGCTTCTTTTGGTTATCACAACTTGGGGGAAGACAGTATTGACATCTAGAAGGTAGAGTCCAGGGATGCTACTAAACATCTTACAATGCACAGAGCAGCCGCCCACAACAACAAATTTCTAGCTCCAAATGTCCATACTGATAAGGTTGAGGAAACCTGTTCTAGCCCATTAATCTTCAGATTTTCTTCCTATCTAATAAGAGCACTTAATGCTAAAAATTTCCTGCTGCGTCTGGCATTAGCTGTGTCATATTAATATTTTTTTAACCTAAATACAGTGAAATTGACTTTCTTCTCAGCATACAGTTCTATGAGCTTCAACATCTGTATAGATTTGTTAACGACCACCACAATCAGGATATGAGACAGTGTCATCACCCCAGAAAATGCCTTCCCACAGCCCCTTCATAGTCCAGCTCTCCTCCTACCATTGACAACCACTGATCTACCCTCTGTACATGTAGTTTTCCAGAATGTCATAACAGTAAAATCATACAGTAGATAGCTTTCTGAAAATGGCTTCTTTCACCCAGCATAATGCCTTTGAGATTCACCCACACTCTTGCATGAATCAGTAATTCCTTCATGTTGATTGCTGAGTAGTATTCTATTGTATGGATATACTACAATCTTTTTAGCCACTCACACATTAAAGAACTTTTTTGTTGTTTCCATTCTTTGGACAATAATGAATATAGCTGCTTTTTGTGTGAACGTAAGTCTTCCTTTCTCTAAATAGCGAAGAATGGGATAGCTGGATCATACAGTAAGTGCATGTTCAATTTTCTAAGAAACAGCCAAACTGATTTCTATGGTTGGCTACGTTATTTTCATTCCTATCATCAATGTATGAGAATTCCGATTGCTCCACATACTCATCCGCATTTGGTGTTGTCAGATTTGGTGTTTCATTTTTGTTTTAGCCATTCTAATTGGTGTGTAGTAATTTTGGTTTTAATTTGCATTTCCCTAAGGGCTAATGATGCTGAGCATCTTTTCTGGTGTTTATACACCATTTATATAGCTTCTATAGTGAGCTGTGTGTTCGAATTAAATATTTTGTTTCCTTGCTGTTGAGTTTTTCAGCAATTTTATTGAGGTCTAACTGACATACACTAAATTGCAAATATTTAAAATGTACAGTTTGTTAAGTTTTGACCTGTATATACACTCGTGAAACTATTATCAAAACCAATATAGTGAACAAAGTCATTTTTCCCCAAAATTTCTTTGGAATCTCTCCCTCTCTTCCTCCCTCCTCCAATCCCCGGGAAACCATTGATATGCTCCCTGTCACCACAGATAAGCTTGCGTTTTCTTGAAATCAATAAAAATGAATTCATGTGGTATGTACTCTTTTTCTTTGGTTTCCCTCATTTAGCAAAATTATTTCGGACATTCATCCAGGTAGTGTGTAGAGTTCATTCCTTTTTATTGCTTAGTATTATCCCATTGTATGGATTTACCACAATTTACTTATAGTTTGGGACTATTATTTAAAAACAAAAGCTGCTAGCTGGCATGAACATTCATGTACAAATATTTGTATGAAGATATACTTTCTTTTCTCCTTTGGTAAAGACCCAGAAGTAAAATGCAAGATCATATGGTAGATGCATGTTTAATGTTAAGGAACTGCCAAGCTGTTTTCCAATGTGGTTTACCACTTTACGTTGCCACACAACATCTATGACAGTTCCAGTTCCTTCATATCCTTGTCACATGCGGTACAGTGGGTCTTCTTCATTTTAGAAGCTGTATCTCATTGTGGTTTTAATTAGAATTTTCCTAATGATTAATGATGTTGTGCACCGTTCATGTGTTTATTTGCATTCCATACATCTTCTTTGGTGAAGTGTCTGTTTAAATCTTTAGCCCATTTTTAATTGGGTTATTTGTTTTCTTATTATTGGGTTTTGAGAGTTCTTTATGTTTTCTGGACACAAGCCCTTTATCAGATGTATGCTGTGCAAACATTTTCTCCCAGTTTGTGACTTGTCTTTTCATTCACTCAAGGGAGTCTCTTGAAGAGCAGAAGTTTTTAATTTTGATGAGTCCAATTTATCAATTTGTTCTTTTATAGATGTGCTTTTGATGTCTTCTCTAGATATCTTTGCCTAATCCAAGTGCACAAAAATTTTCTCCTGTTTTCTTCTGGAAATTCTATAGCTTGGGGGATTTTACATTTACTTCAATGATCAATCTTGAGTAAAACTTTTGTATGGTGTGAGATATGGATCAAAGTTGTTTTGTTTTGCTTGCAGACAGGTGATCGAAGAATAACCTTTCTCCATTAGATCTGCAACATTCTTGCCTGTAAAATGACTGTATGAACGCTTGTTTCTTCCTACCTCACATGATTTGGATGAGATAAAATGTTGTCATGGTGGTCACAAAATCAAAAGCTCTCCAGGGGAACATCTGAGGCATACTACCCAGGGGTTAGATGTGTGAGCTCTTGAGTGGGTCGGACCTGGTTCAAATTCCGGCTTCAGAGTCACACAGCCTAAGTCTTTATCTTACTCCACCATTGTCTCATACTACTTAACTGTATTCTCAGATCTTTTGGGGAAGCTGTAACATCTTTCTGTACCTCAGGTTCCTCATCTGAAAAACAGGTCTAATAGCTCCTTCCTTGTGGGAGTTGCTGGAAGATAGAATGGGATAATGTATGTAGAAAGCCAGATAGTGTCTGGGATATGCAAACTATAACTAATAGCATCCACTTTAGTTTTTCCCTGTCGTACCCTCATTGCCTAGCATAGTGCTCGGTAAATATGATTTAAATAACAAAACCTATCTATGAAAGCATATGTAACATGTAACATCCCCCTACCCCACACCTCCCCACCCAAAGCCAGGAGTGTTGTTACTGCTGTTTCTGTTGCCACATTTACCCTATAACCTCTCCCATGACCCTCACCACACTTGCGCTCCCACTTTCATGGTATTTGTCATCTGTCTCCTGCTGATCTATTCATAATCTCCCTTCTTCCTATAGCAGGAACTCCTTTCTTTTTTTAATTTATTTTTGAGAGAGAGAGAGCACGAGCCGGGGCGGGGGGGGGGGGGGGGGCGGGGTCAGGGCAGAGGGAGAAGCAGACTCCCTGCTGAGCACAGAGCCCCATGCGGGACTCGATCCAGGACCCCGGGACCATGACCCAAGCCGAAGCCAGACACTTAACTGACTGAGCCACCCAGGCACCCAGTATGAACTCCTTAAGGGAAAGGATCTGCTGTGCTTTGCTCATCTCTGTATCCTCCACCTCCAGCACAATTCCTGACACATAGTAGCCCTCAAAACATGTTGAAATAAAGAAATAAGTCTGGGAGGAAGGAAGGGGGGAAAGGATTCTAATTTTTTGCCAAATGCCTAAGCAAATGTAAAGCAATTTTCCAAAACCAGGCCAAGTGAAACATAGGAAATTTTAAAGCTCTAAAAATTCCATAAGGTCTAATTTTTACCTCTATTCTGCTGTTCATATTTATCTGCAGAGCATTGGTGCTGGGCGAGGCACACAACAGTGCTCCTGAGCTACAAGACTCTGCCAATCTTTGACCCTGACACCTAGTGGCCAAAGTAGGGAATGCAGGCTCCTTTTTTTTCCCTGATCAATTTTTTTTTATTATTATGTTATTTATCACCATACATTACATCATTAGTTTTTGATGTAGTGTTCCATGATTCATTGTTTGTGTATAACACCCATTGCTCCATGCAGAACGTGCCCTCTTTAGTACCCATCACCAGGCTAACCCATCCTCGACCCCCCTCCCCTCTAGAACCCTCAGTTTGTTTTTCAGAGTCCATCGTCTCTCATGGTTTGTCTCCCCCTCCGATTTCCCCCCCTTCATTCTTCCCCTCCTGCTATCTTCTTCTTCTTTTTTTTTAACATATAATGTATTATTTGTTTCAGAGGTACAGATCTGTGATTCAACAGTCTTGCACAATTCACAGTGCTCACCATAGCACATACCCTCCCCAATGTCTATCACCCAGCCACCCCATCCCTCCCACCCCCCACCACTCCAGCAACCCTCAGTTTGTTTCCTGAGATTAAGAATTCCTCATATCAGTGAGGTCCTATGATACATGTGTTTCTCTGATTGACTTATTTCGCTCAGCATAATACCCTCCAGTTCCATCCATGTCGTTGCAAATGGCAAGATCTCATTCCTTTTGATGGCTGCATAATATTCCATTGTGTATATATATATATATATATATATATATATATATATATATATACCAAATCTTCTTTATCCATTCATCTGTCGATGGACATCTTGGCTCTTTCCACAGTTTGGCTATTGTGGACATGGCTGCTATAAACATCAGGGTGCACGTACCCCTCCGGATCCCTACATTGGTATCTTTGGGGTAAATACCCAGTAGTGCAATTGCTGGGTCGTATGGTAGCTCTATTTTCAACTTTTTGAGGAACCTCTATACTGTTTTCCAGAGTGGCTGCACCAGCTTGCATTCCCACCAACAGTGTAGGAGGGACCCCCTTTCTCCACATCCCCACCAACATCTGTCGTTTCCTAACTTGTTAATTTTGCAGGCTCCTTTTTAAAAGCTCTCCAAGGCGGGCGATATTAGCAGAGGCAAGAGACCCATCACTAACCTCCCTACCTGTTACCACTTTCCAGCGGGGGAAGGGAGTTTCAGAAGCCCTAGGATGTCAAAAAATTGGAGAAAAATTATGCTTTTTGATATGTGTGAATATACTAAAAACCATTGCATAGCACATTTTAGGTGGGTAAATTGTGTGGTGTGTGGGTTATATCTCAATAAAGCTTTTTAAAAAAATTTTAAGTGGGGCGCCTGGGTGGCTCAGTTGGTTAAGCCACTGCCTTCAGCTCAGGTCATGATCCTGGAGTCCCGGGATCGAGTCCCGCATCGGGCTCCCTGCTCGGCGGGGAGTCTGCTTCTCCCTCTGACCCTCCCCCTTCTCATGCTCTGTCTCTCTATCTCATTCTCTCTCTCAAATAAATAAATAAAATCTTTAAAAAAAAAAAATTTAAGTGAAAGGACCAAGAAGGTTACAGAGCTCCATCACCTAATAAATAAGTAAATAAATAAATAATTTTTTAAATACTGATTTTGGTAACTTTTAACAACTCAGTAAGGCATGATGCTATACAAAAACAAAAATCTGTAGGCTTTTGCACAGTAATCGGCTCTTTTTTAAAAAAGGCAAAACAAAACACAAAACAAGGTGTTCAATTTTTAGAGCAGTCTGCAGCCTATTGGGAGGCCCTGTGTGGGTCTCGGGGACCATACCTGGAGCATTCTCAGTCCAGGCCCCTGGAAAGATTCTAAGGGTCTCTAAGTACATAGAAAGAGTTTGAATGTCACAGGGAGAAACATGACCTCAGATCCAGCTTCTCACCTAGAAAAGATCACTCCGAGAAAATAAGGAGAGTCACTATGAATTGTTATTTAATGTCTCCTGCTGGTCAGGAAGGATAAGGCAAATGACTCAGCTTGGAGCCTCACGCATATCCTCTCATTTAATTCTCGCGACACCATCATGTCCTGGACGTTACTATTATTTGCTTGTTACCGGCAAGGAAACTGAAGCTGGGAGAGGTTTAGGGGCCCAGAAGCACGCGGCCAGTGGCAGCACATGTGGGATTTGACCCTCCTCGGCACCATTCTGCCTCCCAGCACATCCATTTTATATCCAGTTTATGGTGTATTTGAGTTTTTTTGCTTCACTCACACGTTACTGTACATGAGGGTCTATTGTATAATTCATGTACGCGTGCTCATTTTCTAGAACTCAGCACTTGTTTTCTTGCTTTTAAATGATTGTTGAAGTTTATGGTTATTGCATCTTTACTTTATGTTCCAGTGTTGGTTTTATCTGTGATTATCCAATAGTCCCACGGAGGAGACTGCTTCTCTTTAAAGACAGCTCGTCACAGAAGTGGCTTCAGCTAGTGAGAACAAGCATCAGGGAAGGGGGTGAGCACGCTTGACTCTGCCAGGGAAGAGGGACACTTGAGAGAGCTGGGGCTTGGAACAACAGGAATGCAGCGAGACGAGTGCAAGCAGAACTGGGTCGGAGAGGGAAGGCTTTCTGTCACCGGCCCAGGAATCAGTACTTTACAGAGGATGTTTTCACAGAGGGGAGCCTCTGCTCAAAAGCCCCCATTTTGTTCTGGACAGGCCAGGAGCCACCCTGAGGAGGGGCCCCTCTGGGTGCCGGGGGTCTGCCAGGATAAAATACGGCGATAGTCAGGCTGCGATGTGGCTGAGAAAAGTGTCTCTGGCTTAGCACTGTCCAGGGTCTCCTCCGTCTTGCTCCTGTCCTGCTTCTCCAGCTGATCGTCCTGTCCTGCTTCTCCAGCTGATCGTCCTTTGTCTCCCGTACCCGTCCACACTGACATAGCCTGGGCATGAATCCTGGCTGTGACACTCACCAGCTGTGCACTTGTGGTCCCGTTTCTTCCGTGCCTCGATTTCTCCATCTGTAAAAGGGGATAGAAGTAGAATTCACCTCATATGATCGTTGTAAGGATTAAAATGAGCAAACATACATGAAGCCCTTAGAAGGGGGGCTGATACAAAGTAAGCTTTATGTAAGCTTTTGCTCTGATCCCT
This sequence comes from Neomonachus schauinslandi, assembly GCF_002201575.2. Taxonomy (NCBI): domain Eukaryota; kingdom Metazoa; phylum Chordata; class Mammalia; order Carnivora; family Phocidae; genus Neomonachus; species Neomonachus schauinslandi. The sequence goes on from NC_058406.1 coordinate 26,018,964, forward strand.
GTCACTCAGACGGAACAGCCTTGAATCAGGCCTGATACAAATTCTCAGGCTCTCTACCAACTCTTGATCAAAGGTTGGACTTTCAGAGGAAGCCTGCACCCGTGGTATTTCTGTAGCCCTATCTCCTTTTTTCTTCCCACTACTGAAAGGTGTTCGTGTAAATGCCAGGGCTGTGCTTCTGCTCAGAATTCTGTGCTTGAATCTGCACAGCTGTCTGGAAACTCTTGGGGGTACCTTTGTCTGACTTCTTCTCTCTTTATGCGACAGAGGAGAGGACTTGGAAGACTTCTGAGCTCTTAGTGGAGAGAGAACAACTTTCTTTCTAACCAAGGGGCTTCTCAGAAGCCAGCCATTCTCGGCTGTTTCCCTGGGATCTGTAAACCCTCCCAAGACCTTGACAGGTTAATAAAAAGAAGGAAAAAGCCTGTCCCTCCATAGCTTCACCAGGTGGCTGCTTTTTAACTGTTTCCTGCCCACTTGTGGATGAGTCACACAGGCCTTCCCAGCGGTTCCCTTCTCTGTGCTGGGCTCCTTCCAATAGGAAAGCGGTTGCCAAGGGAACCACAGGTACTAGTCTCCTGTCACTACCACCCCCTGCCCCCGCCCCAATCAAGGCCTAATCTACATTGAAAGAAATTTCCATTCCAGAGCTCAGCAGATTTCAACATTTTACAACCTGCTTAAGCTCTTGGTGGCAGTCACTTCTTCCTTAAAGGGGCCGGCCTTCCTCCACAGTAGTTAAAGCCTGTTCTTCTGCCTGAAATGTTCATGGTGCTCCTGAGATTTGCTTAGAGGATTAATTTGGTTAAGTGATCCCTACTGAGATGGGAATGATGCAGTAGAAAGACAATAAACCCGTCTGGCAGAGATGTTGCAGGGACTGAATGAGGTCATGCAAGTAAAGTGGTTGGCACAGCGTAGGGACTCCAAAAAAAAAAAAAAAAAAAGCTGTTCTGAGGGTGAATGACCACAGTTTTTTGAAGGTATGGCTAAGATGGAGGGGAGCAGAGGAGGTGTCTGGGAACTCCACCCGGGGATGCCTCTCAGAGCACACCGTCCGGAGGCCTCCCTGCAAGAGGGGGCCTCCGATGCCCTGACCCTTCTTCAGAGTTTGGACTGTCTACAATTAACTGGTCTAGATTCTGGGAAAAAGAACCAGTCACCTAATTGCAGATGCCTTTTTAGAAGTCTCAACTGGACATGGTGTGGCATCTAATTTGTAAGTGGATTCAACGAGGCTTTCAAAGAGGGTCCCCTGTGTTACTGCCAACCCCAGGCTGTTTCCCCGCTCCTATACCCCCTATCTATAGAGATCCAATTGCCTCCTCTACACCCCAAAACCACAGGGGCCGGGCAGTCATACTCTTTTGCATGGTGACTGAAGGCTTCACAAGCAGGTGTCCCCACAAGCCGGGCAGAAGCTTCATAACCTTCCATGGTGTAGAGGCTGCTTTTAGGCAACAGGCTTGAGCAATGGGAACATGAGTAAGGTAGAAGGGCCCACAGTGCCCCCCGGGGTTAAGTGCAAACAGGCCCATTTGGCGACCCATCTCAAAATATCCATAGGCCCTAGCTGACCAAAGGGTTATTTACAACCAGACACAGGAACCAAAAAGAGAAAATTCCACATGTTCCCATAGCTCCGCACTCCCCCACCACAGCCTGGCAGACAGTCTCTCCTCTGCTGTCCTGTCCACTGCTCCTCTGAGGTGTATTCGATAAGCTTCTATCTCCTTGGTTCGGCCCCGGGTGAATTCTATCACCACCCGCCGGCCTCCACCTGATCCGGTGGCCCCATACACGGCTTAGCCTCAGAAGTCACACGGTGTCACTTCCACTATCCTTTATTTGTCCAAACTGTCACAGAAGCTACCCAGTCTCAAGGGCAGGGGACACAGACCACACCTGTAAAGGACAGTGTTGTAAAGGTAAGGTGTATTAGTTTCCCAGGGGTTCTGTAACAAAATACCACAGACTGGGTGGCTCGAATAGCAGGATTGTATGGTCTCCCAACTTAAAAGCTGAAGTCCAGGATCAAGGGGTCACAGGGGTTGGCTGGTTCTGCGGGCAGGGAGGGAGAATCTGTCCCGTGCCCCTCTCCCAGCTTCCAGGGGTTTACCTGCAATCTGTAGTGTCCTTCAGCTTTATAGCAGCACTGCCCAGTCTCTACCTTCTCTTTACATGGTGTTCTCTTTCTGTGTCCAAATTTCCCCTTTTATAAGGACATCAGTGATAATGGAGTAGGGGACCACCCTGCTCCAGTATGGCCTCAGTTCAACTAATTGCATCTGTAAGGACACTATTTCCAAATAAGGTCACATCCTGAGGTACTGGGGGTTATGGCTTCAACACAGCAATTTGGGGACACAATTAAAACCATACCAGTGACATTATAAGAAGACCATGTGGGATAAGAGATACCGTCACCATTTGGGGAAATACAACATACCACAGGCATCCACTGCAATGACCAGTGAATTTCCACGCCTCACAGGAAATCTCCAATCACACAGAGAAGTCGTTGCAAATGGTAGAAGTTTCCTGACAGCTTTCCTACAATCTTAGGATTCTCTTTAATTACACAGAGCTGTCAGGACCTTCTCATTCTAAGATCTGCCCAGTCTGCACCACCAGCATGTTAATTTGAGATACATTTGAGTGGGTATGCTTGTAGGCATTTTTAAATAATGAAATGAAATCCAAATGAGTCATTTACAGAATTCCTGAGGCACCTGCTAAATGACTTGGATGCCACGGATCGGATCCGATAGGATCCACAGAAACACTTGTGCACCCACACAGTCATTGGTCAGGAGCAGAAGCCAAGTCCAATCTCCAGAGAGCCCCTGGGCCCATCCCAGTCAGAACTCCCCACCACCCCATCTTCTGCTCTGGAAACAGTGGACTCCCTTACCTACAAAGCAGTCACCACGGTCCCATCTCCTCTCATTCCTGCTACCAAAAAGTAGGGGTTAAAGATTGGGGTATCGTATGACTCCCCTTATAAGAGGGACCTAGAATAGGCAAGTTCACAGAGACAGAGAGTAGAGGAGTCGTTACCCCAATAGAGAGGGGGCTGGAGTGGGGGGTGGGGGAAACAGGGAGTTCGTGTTTCATGGGCACAGAGTTTCTGTTTGGGATGATAAAAAAGTTCCAGAAACAGATCATGGTGTTGGTTGTACACCATTTTGAATGGACTCAATGCCGCTGAATTGTACACTTAGAGAGGTTTAAAATGAAAGGTTATGTATATTTTACCACCATTTTTTTTAAAGATTTTATTTATTTATTTGAGAGAGAGAGAATGAAAGAGAGCATGAGAGGGAGGAGGGTCAGAGGGAGAAGCAGACTCCCCGCCGAGCAGGGAGCCCGATGCAGGACTCGATCCCGGGACTCCAGGATCGTGACCCGAGCCGAAGGCAGTCGCCTAACCAACTGAGCCACCCAGGCGCCCCTACCACCATTTTTTTTTTAAGTAGATCTCATTGAGGACAGGTGGTGAGCTATGAAATTCCAAGACAAACAATCAAAATTTTTAGGATCTATCATTGACCAAAGCACTTTTGTAACCCTTCGCTTATGGAATCCTTTTTTAAAACCCTAGAAATTAGGTGGAAATGTTGCCATCCTACAGATGAGAAAATAGAAGTCCAGTGAGGTGAACTGCTCAAGGTCACAGGCTGGGTTAATGGCAGGACCAGGTCTGTCTCTAAAATGCAAGCCAAGGAGTCTCTGTAGGTGGCTGGCCCTTAAAGGAATGGGAGTGTTTGCATTTCACAGACTCCCCGGACAGAACACTGAACAGAACACCAGACAGGGACTCAGAGGTCTGGTTTAAGGCCCACAGAGGAGGAGAAATCTGCAGCCCTGGCTGGTCTGCTCTTAGACCCTGGCCAGAGGCTCTGGTCTCCTTGTCTCCTTTCTTGATGAGTGGTTGTTTTTCTCCCACGTCCCACCCATGTGACCTTCAGTATGTCACTTAACTTCTCCATACCATACCCACTCAGTGGGCACAGTCAAGCAGGACCTGCCTGAAGAGGACTGACAGATGGGAGGATTAAGCCATGTAAAGTATCCAGCACAGAATAGGTCGCTCTTGTCCTTCACCCAGGACAGGCACAGAACCAGCCCTGCTCCATAATGCTCAGCTGCAAACAGGATAGTGGGCAAATAAGTGCCAGCTCCGGAGAAACTGCCGGCTGGGTTTTTATTATTATTACTAACAGCTTTATTGAGGTGTAATTGACATATAAAAAACCACATGTTTGAGGTGCACCATTGATAGAGGTGGACATATGTATACACCTTTGAAACCATCACCACAGTCAAGATAATGAACATCTCCACCCCCTGCAGCATTTCCTTGTGTCCCTTATAATCCCCCCTCCAGGCCCTCCCCCTTCCCCGTCCCCCCCACCTCCAGGCAGCCACTGATCTGATTCCTGTCACTAGAGATTAGCTTGTATTTTCCAGAATTTTATATAAATGGAATCATACAGTATGCGTCCTTTTATATCTGGCTTCTTTCACTCAGCCTAATTGTTTTGAGATACATCTATGTGGGTGCACATATCAATGGTTCATTTCTTTCTATTGCTTTGTATTATTCCATTGTACGGGTTTGCCAGTATTTGTTATCAATTCACCTGTTGATTGACATGTAGGTTATTTCCAGCTATTACAAATAAAGCAGCTAGGAGCATTCACATACAAGTCTTTGTGTGGATGTATGCTTTCTTTTCTCCTGGGTAAATACCTAGGAGGGGAATGGCAGTTCCTCTGATGGGTGTATGTTTAACTTTTTAAGAAACTGCCCAATTGTTTTTAGAGCGGTTGCATCATTTTACATTCCCACGGGCAGTGTAGGCGAGCTCCGGTCCCTCTCTATCCTTGCCAACCCTTGCCATGGTCAGCGCTTTCCATGTTAGCCATCCTGGTGGGTATGCAACGGTATCTCATAGTGGCTTTAATTTGCATTTCCTTGATGACTAATAACACTGAGGATCTTTTCATGTGCTGATTTGCCATCCCTATCTTCTTCCGTGACACGTCCGTTCCAATCTCATCCGTGCCCCTTACCAACTGCATAACTTCGAGCAAGCGACTTAACTTCTCTGTGCCTCTGATTCTGTAAAAGAGAAGATAGTGACAACCCACACCCATGGGGTTGTTGTGAGAGTCTCTCCAATCCCATGCCCCATCTTCCCGTCCCCACTCTTGCTCTGTGGAGCTTTACACCAGGCAGAGAGCTCTACCTCTGCTCCCTAGCTTCCTCCCTTTACTGAAGGCATCTCTCTTGGCTCCTGCGCACACTCACACATCACACGATTCTGCTCCCCTTCCCGCTGTAGAGACAAGAGACAGGCATCAGGAGCAGAGGCATATTGGTCTGGGTATCCAAGGACTGCATTTGACAGTCTGTCTATTGAGCTCTTTAAACCACTACCAAAAGACACTTGATATATTAAGATGTTTTTCTCTCTGCTTAGAATTCCAACCTGTCTCCCAAGTAAAAGTTGGCCATGCAAGGCAGGGCGAGCAGAGGAGTCACTGAGCTGCTGCAGAGGCCATCTGAATCCCTGAGTCGGTGCACCCCCGAGCCCCCCAAGCTCCACACCAGCTCTTAGAAGGAGGGAAGAGGTGAAGCCAACATCCTCCATCCCCTTCGGCTGCCGGGCCCTGCTTCCCTCTCCCTCCAGCCCATCAGGTCGGCAGCACCGATGTGGCCCAAACCACAGACCATGTAAATATTCCCACAAGGTAGAGGGGAGAGCACCCAGACCAGATCAGACCAGATCCAGACAGGGCTGGGGAGCTGGCCAGGATGACAAGACCAGCCATCTAGAATGCAGTCTGAGAGGATGACAAATCAAGTCCTATGCAGCCGAATGTTTGGCTGCAGACGGATCACACAGCAGAGCACCGCATGTGACTTGGGGCCACAGACAGTTTTATCTAGCAGCTTAGATCAGCCTAGCACAGTGCTTCTCCACTGTGGTCCTCAGTGCAGCTACCCTGGTTATCAGAATACTGGTTAAAAAGGCAAATTCCCAGGCTCCACCTGGAGACCCTGGGGATGAGGCCCAGCAATCTGCTTTAACCACCTTCCAGGTGACTGAGGCAGCTCAAGTGTAAGATTCCCCCAGCCTTGTGGAGGGAGGTTCTAGGCCAAAGGATGTATCTAAGAACCCATCAGTCTTGTCTAAGGACAAAGGAAGAAGCCGCTGTGGTCACAAGCCGAGCAGGGGTTAGAGAGAGAGATGAATCCTTTTCCACATCCCAGCTCTGCCACTTCCTAGATGCACAGCCCTGAGCCTTCCTAAGACTTGCTGTCTTCCTCCTTTAAGAGTAGACAAGGCTGACTTTATAGGGTTGTTTGAGGATTTAAAGAGGTGATACACATGCAGGGCAAGACATGTATTAAGTACTCAAAAAAGAGCAGCTGTGGGGCGCCTGTGTGGCTCAGATGGTTGAGCGTCTGCCTTCGGCTCAGGTCATGATCCCGGGGTCCTGGGATCGAGCCCCGCATCGGGCTCCCTGCTCAGTGGGAAGCCTGCTTCTCCCGCTCCCGCTACTGTTCCACCTGCTTGTGCTCTCTCGCTCCCTCTATCAAATAAATAAATAAAATCTTAAAAAAAAAAAAAAAAAAGAGCAGCTGTATAGACGTGCCCCGAGCCCAGATGGTGGCTCTGGGCATATTAGACCAAGCAGTCCCTTCCTCATGCATCTTTACAGCTGTCCGGGGGCAAAGAATCATACTACCTTGTCCAATCTAAGAGACCAGCTTTGAGAAGGGCTCCTACCTGCATAAAGCCTGCCCTGGAGATGTGCAAAATATAACCCTAAGTGGCCTCGGCCATGTTTATTATTATGAAGGGCACACCCTTAAGGTGCTGAGTGAGGTACACAGCCCTGGCAGGACAGGACACAGCACCACCCGCTGGAGCCACTTCCCCAGAAGGTAATGCATGGCATCTTCTGGAACATTCTTTCCTCTCTCATCCACAAAATTAACCTCTGCCTCCATCCCAGCCATCTGGGGGAAGAACAGTCTTCTCTCCAATAATTCTTACCATTTTCAGAGGTGCTTTTGCTCCCCTGGTCACTTCTAGCTCCCCTGCTCTCCACTCAGTCCTCGGGCTGTAACCGGGACACAAGGCCTATGTGCATCTGGGCCCTGGGGGTTCCAAGCAGACCAGGCTCAGCCACTCACCACGAACCCAGAGGCAGAGAGAGGAGTGGTGGTGAAACTGGGAAGGAATTCATTTCAGGGAAGCCAGCACCAGGAAGACAGCGGACTGGTGTCTCAAAGCCTGTCTCCGAAGTGCTGAATATATTTCCAGGTTTAGATAAAGAAAATGTGGGACGGAGGTTGGTAGGGATGTGCAGGGGGGCAGCGAAGCTCAGGTTGGTCATTGTCTTGGGATCAACGGTGGGGGTTCTCACGGGCATCGAGGCTGTCCCTATGGCTTGAGCTGGTAGTTTCAGTTCCCATTGGTTTGCTTTGCCCACCACGTCTTTTACCTGAGTTCAGAAATAAGTTGAAAAGAAGAACTTAATCAGAAAGTACTGTCTGAGGCCAAAATGGAGGTATTTAAGGTAACAACTGGGTCCTCTTTATTTTTTTCAATTTTATTTTCTTTGAATTCAATTAACATATAGTGTATTATTAGTTTCAGAGGTAGAGATAGAGGTAGAGGTCAGTGATTCATCGGTTGTATATAACACCCAGTGCTCATTACATCACGTGCCCTCCTTAATGCCCATCACCCAGTTACCCATCCCCCACCCTCCTCCCCGCCAACAACCCACAGTTTGTTTCCTATGGTTAAAAGCCTCTTATGGTTTGCTCCCTCTCTGATTTCATCTTGTTTTATTTTTCCCTCCCTTCCCCTGTTTCTTATTTCTTTTTTTTTTTTTTAAGATTTTATTTATTTATTTGACAGAGAGAGAGACAGCGAGAGAGGGAACACAAGCAGAGAAGTGGGAGAGGGAGAAGCAGGCTTCCCGCTGAGCAGGGAGCCCGATGCGGGGCTCGATTCCAGGACCCTGGGATCACGACCTGAGCCGAAGGCAGACGCTTAACGGCTGAGCCACCCAGGCGCCTCCCTTCCCCTATTTCAAAGCTCCTCCCACCTCCCACTTCCCAGCCCTGCTCTCCGGCTCCCACCACTCCTCAGGAAGCTGGTCCCTCTACCTTCCTGCCCTAAGGCAAACCTAACCTGAGCTTTTGGGCTTTACTGTGAGTGAGGGACGTTACCAAACAGCAAACTGGAAACATTCCAAAAGGAATCTGGATCTTCTCAGAGTCCCTCAAGCAGCCCAACGCAGGGAATTTGTCAATGCCCTTCTGGGGCCAGAGCCTGCCACCCTGTTTGAGGGCACTAATTGCCCCACCATGAATTTTCTTTAATCTTCTCTTTTCCCTGGGTCCTGCAAGATGTTGAAAACTCCCTGCCTTGCAAGCTGCCCACCGGTGGACAGTTTCTGATTCCTACTAGTTTGCTTTGTGGAAAATTCTCGGACTTGGAAGAGCCCCCTCCTTCTGGACCATGCGAGATGGGGGGAGGGAGAGAGCCTTCCTTTTACTAATCAAAAGACCTATTTATAGTGTTTTCTTAAATAAAAATGCAGCCTTCCTTCTGTCAGGCACCCCCTCACCCCCACCTGGAATGTAAAAGGGTCTGTAGGCATTTCTGGTTTTTTTTTTTTTTTTAAAGATTTTATTTATTTATTTGAGACAGAGAATGAGAGACAGAGAGCATGAGAGGGGGGAGGGTCAGAGGGAGACGTAGACTCCCTGCTGAGCAGGGAGCCCGATGCGGGACTCGATCCCGGGACTCCAGGATCATGACCTGAGCCGAAGGCAGTCGCTTAACCAACTGAGCCACCCAGGCGCCCGGCATTTCTGGTTTTAAATAGCAATTTTTTTCCCGCTGGCTGTCCCACGGAAGCAATGCACAGAAACCCCTGGAAATTCCTCAAGTTTTTATTAAAAATTCCAGATGGTGCAGCAGAGATTTCAGACACTATAGCTTCTATTAACAACAGGAAATTAATCACCAAAGTGACTTGCGGTCATCACCATCTTTTGATTGGTGACAATACGTGAAAAAAAGGGAGCAGGGCAACACAGCGTTTGGCGCAAGTTGTGTAGTGGGCAAAGCCTGGGTGTGAACCCTGGCTCTCCCATTTATCACCTGAGAAGCTTGTTGGGGCGTCCCCTAACCACTCTATGCCTCAGTTTCCTCATGTGCAAAATGGAGAAATAAAGGAACAGTCAGCTCTGCTGTCATGCTCCATCTGCTTTCTTGAAAATCACCACTGTGCAACAGGTGGTATAATATAAAATATATTTGATCTGGGTCCCAGGTTCCTGGTACTGAGCGCCTAAAAGCACACGGAATTTCCTGAGTGAGAGAAGCATCTTTTGTCATTCATAAGAAGCCCCTTTCAATCACACCTGGGCTTATGCTAATGAAGTGACTTAGGATGGGGTCTCTAGATCCGCTCTGGAAGGGGCTGGTCACCAGAAAGACTATGTGATTAGAGGGTTGGAGCTTTCAGCCCCACCAGGTACCTCAGCGGAAGGGAAGGAAGCTGGAGATGAAGCTTCAGAAAAATTCTTGAACAACTACATTGGAGGAGCACCCGGGCTAGTGAACAGCCAAATGCCGGTAGAGGGGTGCTCCTGGAGAACATGATAGCTCCGTGCACCCCCTGTGACCCCGGCCTGCACCTGCCCTGTACCCCTCTTCCATTTGGCTGTCCCTGAGATGCACCCTTTACACTAAACAGGTAAGGGTAATTAAAGTACATTCCTGAGTTCTGTGAGCCATTCTAGCAAATTATCTAACCTTAAGGAGAGGTCATGGGCACCTCGAATTTATAGCAGAGCCAGTGAGGAATATGGGAGGCCTTGGACTTGCAATGACATCTGCAGCTGGCACCTTGCAGGCTTGTGGGACTGAGCCCTTAAGCACTGAATTGAATTGTTGGCCACCCACATGGAGTCCAGAGAATCGGAGAATTGGTTGCTAGTGTTGGGAAACCCTCCAGACTGGATAAACAAAGTATGGTGCATACATATAGCAGAATATCATGCAGCCTTAAGAGGGAAGGAAGTTCTGACACAGGCTACAGCTTGGGTGAACCTGGAGCACGTTCTGCTAAGTGAAATAAGGCAGTCACAAAAGAACAAGCACTGTATGACCCCACTCCAATGAGATACTTGGAGTAGCCAGATTCCTAGAGACAGGAAGTAGAGTGGTGGTTGCCAGGGACTGGGGGGAGAAGGGAATGGGGCGTTTCCATTTACTGGGTACACAGTGTGCCTTTGCAGGACGGAAGGAGTCTTGTGGATGGAGGGTGGTGATGGTAGTTGACAGGGAAATTGAAGGGACCCCATGAAAATCAGCTTTTTTCACTCCTTTTCCTGCTTCTATTCTTGCTAGGAACATGCACCCCCGCCCTACACATGTCTTTTTTTTTTTTTTTTAAGATTTTATTTATTTATTTGAGAGAGAGAATAAGAGAGAGAGAGAGCACATGAGAGGGGAGAGAGTCAGAGGGAGAAGCAGACTCCCTGCCGAGCAGGGAGCACGATGCGGAACTCGATCCTGGGACTCCAGGATCATGACCTGAGCTGAAGGCAGTCACTTAACCAACTGAGCCACCCAGGCGCCCTACACATGTCTTATCGTACGGATAATGCATGTCCTCCTTATAAAGGCCAAGGAGTTAATGATTTCTTTGGAGCCTTCCAGCACCATAGGTACCCACTAAGGAGTGACCAGGATGAGTCATCATGAATGTTTTCCAAGACCGCTGACTCACCATGACCCCTGGCTCCAGGGCATAAGGGACTTATAAGGACACCTAAACACTCCTTGTTTTAACCAGTTCCTGGATGCCTGAGAAGATGTGTGCAACAGACTACAATCCTCAGTAAAAACCCCAGGCCCCAGGCAAAGACAGGACTTCTTCCCTTTCCGAGTCTCCCAGATGCTCCGTCTGTGTCTGTCCTCTCTCTGTCTTCAATAGACTCTGCTCTCACCTCCTCCCTGTTCACGTTTGATTGCTATCCTGCATGAGAAGCCAAGGACCTTCTTGGCTGGTCCTGCAGGACCCCCTCTGGGTCCCAGCCCCCGCCAGCCTGCATTAGTAACCAACAATGTGAATACACATAATACAGAGAACTGGATAGTAACAAATGATTAAGATGGTAAGTTTTATGGAATGTGTGTTTTATCACAATTTTTTAAATTAAATATGAAATAAATCACCACTTGGCAAAACCCACAGGGCCAATGGGACAGTGGAGTTAAGACACAGCACTCAAGAATTTCATCAGAGACATATTAAAAAAGAAAAAGCAACCTAATAAAATAGTAGCACAGTTTAACACATATGCAGTGGTTAAGACATACATAGATACTACAAAAAGCACGACACTTTACCTTCAAAAACATCTTTCTTTTGCTTGTGGAAGCAGACATGGGAAGGGGGACAGCTTGAGTTACTGTGACATGGTGTAAGGAGAGCTACCCGAAATCAGAAAAAGTTCCAGCACCAGATATGTAGCTCATAGCACACACACCACACAGGGAACTGAGCAACTCAAGATGTTTGAAATGTATGCGTGTGTGCGTGTGGCTTATTCCTACATGGCTCGGTTCAGCCACAGGGAGCGATAGTGGACTCACTAGTGTTTCTCACCCGAAATCACACATAAGCAAGTGCAAAGTTAACGTTATGCTCAAATCATTCCCTAATACATCTGTGGCATTGCAACACATTTGCTTTTCAAAGCAAGCACAGCAGATGAACCAACTTAGGTAGCTGATGGAATTTACTACAAGGATTATGTGATAAAATGCGTATGAAGCTTTCAATAGTGCCTAACATCTAGTAACTGTTCAAAAGTACCGTAGGTGATTATGGTAGCTGGATAATGGCAGTGGTCGTTGGGGTACCATGGTTATTGTTCACACTGTTACTACAAAGAGAGTAACCCAGAGGTGGAGCAATGGAGGCTACATGCCCATTTTACAGAACGCAGGACGAGGCCCAAAGAATCTGAGAAATCTCTCAAGATCACACAAAAATCTGGTACAAGATGGTTAATTGAAATATATATATATATATATACTGATCCAGAACTTGTATCCCGGGTACCTGGTGGTTAATGACTTTGCCCAGGTCAACAGAGAGGTGAGGAAATGCTCTCCACTTTCAGGGAATTGCAGCCCTTTCTAAAAGGCAAAGGAAATGGGTAAAACTTTCAGTTCTGTCTGAAGAAGCAAGACTAATTTTTCTGGTGGTTCCTACTGACTTGGAAAGAGAAGATCTGCCCATCAAATGGCATTTTACCAGCTGATCAATTTGGTGTCATTCTCATTGAATTAAATCAAATTGAAATGTAATTCCCTTCCCGGAACAAATCCCCTTGCAGGGACTCGCTGTGCAGAAGTGTTTGACCTTGTGCTGGCTGCCTAGATGGCTTTCCAGAAAGCTAGGGGCACACGCAGGGCCTGAAGAGCTCACACCTTGCCAGGCATCACCTTCTTGGCTGACCCTGGGCTTGAACACTACACGCGCCTAGGTCAACAGAGATGCCCAGATAGCTTCCGTTGACCCCTGTTATGGTCAAGTACCTGAATGTGGGCTTATACCTCAGAAAGTGAGCTGGCATATACATATAAAGGAGCAAGGAACAGTCACACTGGAGAGCTCCTAAGGGAGGCTTTGTATAAATTAGAAGTCATCCTCCAGGCGATGGAATTACAAAGTGATACCCCCTAATAGTAGGGAGAAGGTGCTCCTTCCTCCAGACTATAGCAGCCACAAACCAAGGTGCAAGGGTAAGTGAGTGATAAGTAGGCTGAATTTCAGTCTCTTTCATCCCCAGACTTGATTTACCCAACCACACCCAGCAGTGCTAGTCAACTCCCCACTAGAGCCACCATAGAGGGTCCAGCTCTGAGAGATCCTTGGAGCAGAGGCTCAGTTCTGGCAGAGGCTGGGTATTGCTCAAAGTATCCAGTGGCTGTTGGCTGAACCAGCTACAATGGTCCCCACCAAGTCCTGGAAGACCCTAAGAACAAACTGCAAAGCATTCTCTCCCTGGAGTTCCCCGTGGAACCAGAGATTGTACTTGACCCGTGGCCCTCCTGCCCTTTATCTACCCTTCCACTCCCTGCCTTGGGAACCAGAAGACCTGGCATGAAATCTTGGCTCTACTGACTAGATGACCAGGGGCCAGAGACTTAATCTCTCTGAGCTTCAACAAAACAGTAAGAATACTTGTCAGCAGCACATGGAGGTGAGTATGGAACCTGGAAACAAGGGTGCCCTCTGAGAGTCGGGCTAGTAAATCCACACAGAAGGAAGAGATATGCCATGCCATCTGTTGGCATGAACCAAGTGGTGGTCTGAAAATGTGACTGAAGAGTTGGGGAAGATGCCAATCACAGTGGCTTGGGTATGGTCACAGGGAGACAAGACTGAGGAGTGATGGCAATCGAGTAAGCAAAAACCTAATTAACTAAATCAGCTGGCAAAAGACTGTGTGAGCAGAGAAAGCATGCCTAGCCTGGAGCAGAGACAGGGGAGCCCAAGGAGCCAAAAGCTGGCCGTATTTATTCTGTGATAAATTCACATAGTTGATGCCAGACTCAGAGGCATCCTAGCAGCCAACCACTCAGCCTTCTCAGAGACATCCGACCTCTCATCAACCCTTTTCAAGCCACAGCAATCCTTAGTCCCAGGGTTGTTATCAGGATTAAAGAGGAAAGTGCCCAGCACACAGCAGGTGGCAAATAAACTAACACCCCCTCTCACTCTGTTCCTTTTTTTCCTGAAATAATAACCAATGTCAAGTCTTTCCGGCTATGCAGCATTTCCTCCTAGATCTTCCTGACGTTCCTGCTCTTCCCTCCTCTGGTGTAACTATCCTCCCCCGGTTATACATCCATCATATTCCTTTCCTCTATGTCCAACGGAGTGCCATTTTTATGGCCAAGAATGGCTCTCTGTTCTAAAGCTAATGGGCAAGGCAAAATTAATAAAATAACCACACAAATATCAGCTTGCAACCGCCAAGCGCTGTGAAGGAAAAGTGACGACACATGCTTGGCTGCTGTGGTGTGTGTCCCCAGTGCCCCCTTCAAGACTGACGCCCTTATCCTCCCAACTGCCTGGAGTGCTGGATGCAGACGGCAATCACCTGAGTCTTCCCCAGAAATTGCCCGCAGCCTTCAAGAGCCATCCTGACAGAGGTCACACCCCTTCCCTGGAGACAAGCCACCTCCAGTGACTCCAGGAACCCACCTAACACAACATATCAAAGGAGGATTGGTCTAGTTAGGGGGGTGGTGGCAGCGAGTGGGGGTGTGAGGGTCACAGAAAGCTTTCCTCACACAGGTACGGTTGAGCCCAAGTCTGAAGAGTAAGGAGTTACCTGGAGGAAGAATGTGCTAAGCAGTGGGAACAGAATGTGCAAAGACCCTGAGGAAAGAAGGAAGTTTAAGGCCAGTGTGGCTGAGGTACTGAGAGTATGAAATATCAGGGGAAGAACAGAAGTTAGGATGGAAACGTAGGTTAGGGCCAGGTCGAGCAGGACCTGATAGGCCAAGTTAGATTAAGGTCTGATCCAAAAGAAAGCTTTCTGATTCATGGTTGCATTAGTTTGCTACGGCCACCAAAACGAAATACCATAGCACACCACAGGCTGGGCGGCTTGAACAATAGAATTTATTTTCCCAAAGTACTGGGGGCTGGAGGTCCAAGTTCATGGTGTCGGTAGGGTGGGTTTCCTCTGAGGCCTCTCTCCTTGGCTTGCAGATGGCCCCCTTCCTGCTGCCTCTTCAGCTGGTGGTCCCTCTGTGCACTGGGGCCCCCAGTGTCTCTCCTTTTTGTCCAAATTTCCTTTTCTTACCAGGATATCCATCAGACTGGATTAGGACCCACCCTAATGTCCTCATTTTAACTTAATCACCTCTTTAAAAGCCCTTTCTCCAAATACAGTCGCATTTTGAGGTACAGGAGAGACGAGAGTTAGGGCTCCAACATATGGATTTGGGGAGGATACAATCCAGGCCATAACAGTGATGTTTTCTGTATGCAAGGTCCTACGAATGTACAAACCCTAAGTCTCAATAAATAAATAATTTAAGTAACCACCTTTGTCGAAAATAAAAAATAGCATTATAATGGACCAGCCCCAGAAAAAGCCAACTATGCGGTTGGAATATATATGTGCATGTATATATATGTATATGTAAGTCATTTCCAGCACATCCTTACCGGCACCCTTCGCTGTCCCCAGTCCCCACTTGTGATTCACAGGTCCTTCCTTCCTCTCTGCTCCCATCCCAGGCTGGCTGTCTGCCAAGTACTGCTGGAGAAAACCAAGTAACAGTACTGCTCCATTACAAATTCCCAGTCTCCAAGTTCTGCCAGGATGTCGCTGCCCTGCCTTCCTCCTGCTCACCCCGGGCTGCTCAGCAGCTATGCCAACCCTTCCCATCCTCCACCGCCGGTCCCCACTCACCCCTCCCCTCACTCTCAGGACACCCTCTGCCCTACCCCCAAGCTGTTGTCCAGTTTCTTTCCTTACTTCCTCCAGTCTTTCCAGAGCTAACTAGAGGAAGGCACATGCGGGGTAAGAAAGAAAAGGAGGTCTGGCTCCAGACAGATAGTTCTCCCACAGAAGACCATTCTTGGGCAAGTTAACTTTACCTCCCTGCACCTCAGTTCCTTTATCTGTGGGAAAATGGTCATCACTTCAAGATGGCATCCTGTCCCACATTAGATGAAAGCCAAACTCCTTACCATGGCCAGCAAGGGTGGCCCGACGTGACCTGGCCCTGTCAGTTCTGACCCTATCTGCTATCCCTCTCTCCCTGGCTGAGCTGCTCCAGCCACGTTGCCTTTGATATTCCCAGGACACAAGCTGGTCCCCACCTCAGGGCCTTTGCACATGCTGTTCTCTCTGCAGGAGCTTGGAATGACTCATGTCCCCACCGGCAGTTCTCCTCAAAAAGGCCTTCCCCGATGACCCCATCTAAACTAGCACCCACCCCCATCTTTTCTAATCTCTTTCTTTTTCTTGGTTTTGCTTATCGTTTAACATGCCCCCAAATTATAGCCCTTTGTTTACTTGTTTATTGCCTGTCTCCCTCACAAAATTGTAAGCTCCAGGAGAGCAAGGACTGTGTTTTGGTCATAGTCACTCACAGCAGTAAGACAATGCCTGGCATGTAGCTGATGTTCATCAAAATTTTGTTAAATGAATAACAGAAAAAAATCTAGGATGGCTATCTAATGACCTTTCTGTGCTACCAAAGCACCACCACTCTTCTGAGACACAATTACACCCACACTCACATCTCAGCTCCAACTTTTGGTGAAAAGGAAGCTGCCGGCACCGTCTGACATGACCCTCCCCTTGGCCACAATGGTGGATCAGGAATTAGGACCATGCCTTGATCTGAACCAGTCAGAGTCTTTCCCTGGGATATTCCAATCTACAGGCAGGAAAAGAGCAAATTTTCCCCGGAGACACAAAATGGTGAGGCCAGGAGCAGCTGGTGGCCTTTTCTTACAAGGCATGAGAAAGAGAAGTCTAATGCCCTGTCAACGCAGCCCTTCCTAACTTGGACACCTGAGCCAATAAGCATCTCTTTGTCTAGGCCAGTTTGCATTGGATTCTGTCGCTCGCAACCAAAAGAGTTCGGTTGTCCTGACAAATGAACAGACAGATGCCAAACACCAGGAGCGGTGCCTGGGTCAAAGCAGGCGCCTAATTGCTGTTAGGTCCCTCCCCAGGAAGCTCCTATAATTTCAACCTTCTTTGCCTCCCCTTCCCATCTCAGAAGAGGGTGTCGCTCCTCTTGTGCAAGGACACCTCCACCGTTTTCTACTCAGAACCTTGCTCCTTCCTCGGCCAGAGAAGGCGGCAGTCGTGCTTGTCTTGCAGGGGATGAGGAGCTCCTACAAGCCAAGGGCTGCGCTGTCCCATCTCTCCCGCTTCGGTGCCCAGCAGCGGTAGGTGCCCCAAATGCCTTTCTCAGTGGCAGAGTCAGAGCGGAACAGAATGAAGCCTCAGGCTCCTTATAAACTGAAGAGGGCTCCATAAAATGTATAAAAAGGGAAGGGCTGTCCGTATGTAAGGGATTGTGATTGTGGTTTTATTAGCCAAATAGATAACTCTCATCATGAAAGGAGGCTTTCTGGAGTGATGGATGGCTCAGAGGCCCCGGAGGGACATGGGCATTTCTCAAGGCCGCCAGTCAAACACATTAACTGCCTAACACTTCCCTCTCCATGGCAACCGGCTGGGCCTCTGCACCAGGCCCAGCACCTGTGTTCTGAAAGCCCCTCAGCCCTCACAGCTGCTACCTCCCGAACCCCACCATCAGCAGGGCACACTCATTTGCCCCCCCGCCCCACCCCATCCACAGGAGAAAAAGGACCAGCTTGGGGAGGGACATGTGCCAGAATCTGGGTCCAGAAATGGGCCAGGCCACGGGCCACTGTCACCTCTGCCTCTGAACCCCTGCAACATTCCAACTGGTGCCGCCCGGCCTCTGTCGTCAGCCAGCAGGCCCCATGGAGTGGGCCCCCAGTGAGACCGATGTGGGGGCAGGGAGCCTCCTGGGTACCAGATGCTGAGAACTTGCATGGTCACAAGGCCCCAGAGGCAGGGCAGCTCATTTCTGTTGTGGAGCCGAGAAACCCAAGAGGGTTGGTAAGGTGAAGGGACCAAGGCAAAGTCACAATTCAGCAAGCGGCAGAGTCCCCCCACCCAATATGTCTGATGCCCCAGCCCATGCTCTTTCCTCTTTGTGGACCTGCTTTCTTCCTGGCTCACCATATCATCAGTGAGCAAGGGAGTGGGGGGTGCGGGGCTGGGCACTCCGCAGGGAAGGAGGGGTCTCGGCAGCACGCCCCTACCCCCCCCCGCCACTGCCTACAGTCTCCATCCAGAGAATGGCCATCAGTGCCTGGGAAGACAAACACCCTCACCCCCTTGGGTGTCAACACAGGGAGGCAGTGAGTGTAGACAAGTCCTTCAAGAGGCTCCTTCATCTGGCAGTGAAAGAAGAGAGGGGGGTTGTGTAAGATACAGGCGAGTGGCCTGGACCAGAGAGAAAGGAATCCATGGAGATGTCTACATGGAAGACACCGAGAGAAACAGAGAGAGACAGTGCATACGCACATTCACAGCATGAGTTCTTGAGGGTGGGGATGGGCAAGAAGGCATGGGATCCAGACCAGGGATCTGCAAACGTTTTTCCGCAAAAGGTCAGAGAGTAAATATTTTCAGCTCTGCGGGCTATACAGTCTCTGTCACAACTTCTCAGTTGCCATTGTGGTGCAAAGGCCACACCATGTGTGTTCCACATTGTGTTCCATTTATTGTGTTCCAATAAAACTTTACTTACAAAGACAGATGGCAGGCCAGATTTGGCCCTGAGCCATAGTTTACCAACCGCTGATCTAGAGTGCAGGGTGCAGCTGGTGCTGTGGGAGAAGCAGCCGTGGTAATAAACTTGGAGAGAAGGGAGACCTGTGGGCACAGTGCCGTCCACTGGGCAGCACATAATAGGTGCGCACTGAGTGTTGACATGAAACATTGGACTCTGCTGCAGGAAGAAGAAAGCATTGGGTAAATTTACAAAGACATGTTGACATAGGGAGCTCAAGTGTGATGCTCTTCACCCTCTAAAGAGAGAACAGAGAATAAATCAGGTTGTGTAGAGTCAGTGGCTTCACAAAAGTGGGAATGGCTAGCAGAGCAGGCAGACATCAAGTTCTAGCAGCTCCAATAGCTGTGCTCAATGGGATCCATCAACACCCACCCTCAACCCCGCCCCAGAAAGAGATCTCCAGCAGGGACTGGAATACAGAGGTGGGAGGCAGCTTGGAAATCTGCTGATAACACAGCCAACAGTGATTAGGTACAAACTGGTACAAAGGCTGGAGATCTGGGCCAACAGACAGAGGCCAGCTGGTTCATGAGCCCAACACTATCAAATCACTGAGAGAGAGAGTGCATACGCACAGGCAAACAGGCAAAAGTGATGCTTAAGCACGCACCGCCACCAGGGAAGCATGCACAGGGCTGCTCTGTAGCTCCAGCAAGTGTCCAGGCTAGAAGTTTCCAAGCTGCTGCCTACCTGTGGCCTGGTGAGGCTGCACCATTTTCTTGGCTCTTCTGAGGTCCACAGGGGGCAGCTCTGGTTTCTCAGAAAATCCACATCCTGGAGCCCCTAATACACTGAAGAGAGGGGGGGAAAGAAGGGGGGTGGGGGAGACACAACCCAAAGGGACCCTTGGAGAGAAGTGGACTGAGGAGGTTGAAGGCCACAGGAATGCAGGTCTTCCAGCGGAGGCCATCACGGGTGGCCACGCAGGCTGCACAGCTCCATCGGGACCCAACCAAGAGCTGCAACAGACACAACCTTTGTACCAACCCTAAGCCTGCCCGCCGGATGCAAGAGGAGTGCAAGGGTGGTGAGCTCCCCTGCCTGCCCAAGCCCAGCCTGGGAAGCAAGCAGTGAAAAGGATGTCTGTCCAGGGCAGAATCACTAGAGGTCTATCCCATCGCTGCCACATGCAGAAAGATGGGAATGTGGGCCACCCCTCGCCGGATCTTCCAACTTTTCAAGAGAAACAGGGTCCAGAGTTTTAAGTGAAATCTCCTGATTTTTGGAAACTGACCCAAATTTTTGAAAAATACTCTGAGGCCAAACAAAACACATTTGCTGGCCAAATCCAGCCCACTGGTCACTAGTCTGCCCCCACCGTACCCACTATTTCAACTTTATCTCCTTACACTCACAGGCTGGCCCCCACCAGGTAAGTACTAGTCATCCCCATTTAATAAACAAGGGCACCGAGACTCAGGGAGGGGACTTGCCCACCGTCACACAGCTGATAAGCACCACAACTGGAGTCTGTGCTTTCTGCCAGGCCAGAATTACTCCCTCCAGGCCAGGTTGCTCCTCCAGATGGTGAAAGCCTGGGAGGGGGGAGGGGAGAGGGGTCCCCCTCTCCACGGTGTCTCTCACTCACTGCTGCATGTGGGGTAGGGCTGATGCTCTGGTGCAGCTCCCAGAGGGGCCACTCCCCAGCTGGGGCCCTTCCGCATGGGATTTCACTCCTGCTTGGGCTCAGCTGGGGTTGTCAGCCATTTCCCCAGGGCCATCCCTGAGGCAGGGGGGAGACAGCAACCCCAAAAAGCCCTCAGCCTGGGACACACTGAGAAAGCAGTGAGTAGACCAGGTGGCCAAGTGCCCCAGTTAAAACGGAAACAATGGGAGCCCGATTCTCCATCCAGAACCTGGGCTTCTGCTTCTGAGGATGGTTCCCCTTGACTGAGTCTGGATGTTGAGACCATCTGGCCCAACTTTGTTTTATGAACTTTATTATAGGGATGGAACTTTACTATACAGGAGGATGCGAGCTGAATGTTGTTTCAATTAGGGGAACTGGTAACTTGCTAACCCCCGTGAGTGCTGACCAAGCCTGGAAGAAGGTCTCTGGTGGCCAGCCAGAGCATTCTGGCCTTAACTTTGACCTGGACAACATTTTTATTAATGACTTAGTTGAAAACATAAAAAACCTGTTTACAAAATTTGTAGTTGATTAAAAAAAAAAAAAAAACGGGCAGATTGCAGAAACATCGACAGGATCCAGATGGCTCTAGACAGGCTGGACTGATGGACTGAATCTAATAAGATAAAATAAAACAGAGATAAATGTCAGGTCCTGAACTTGGCTTCAAAACAATCACTGCTCAAGGACAGAATTGAGGTGCGCAGGACAGTAATGGGATTCTCAGCAGCAGGTTTTAATGAAAGTTGGAGCTTTAGTCAACACAGCATAGCTAGGACGCTAACAGAACAACCCAGGATGTTCAGCGCAGCATTGTTTACAATAGCATAACGCTGGAAACAATCTCATTTTCCGACCTATCCTTTGCACAATTGACAGCTATATACCCATTCAAATTCACGGCATAAGAATATATTAATGACTTAATGACTTATTATTATAAAAATAGTGTTAAATGAAAAACAGCAGGTTATGTGCAGTTTGAGCCAATATTTTTTAGTGAAAAAATATCTGCGGAAAGATACCACAATGTGAACTTGGCAATTACTAGGTGGTATTAGGGGTGACTTGGGTATGGAGGGTGAGGGTTAGGTCTTAGTAAGTGTGTAACGTTTGATAAGGTTTTAGAAAGTTAATGTAATTCTCACACATGTAAAATTCTAGTGTCTAAAAAGTTGGAGGGAAGCCTGGGTGGCTCAGTCAGTTAAGTGAATGCCTTCAGCTCAGGTCATGATCCCAGGGTCCTGAGATCAAGCCCTACATTGGGCTCCTTGCTCAGTGGGAGCCCTCTCCCTCTGCTCCTCCTCCTGCTTGTGCTCTCTTGCTCTCTGATAAATTAATCAATCAATCAATTAATCAATCTTTAAAATGTTGGAGAACAAAGTTCTGCTGTCCTTTGGCACAACCGAACCTGGGGGCTTGAATGTAGTTCCAGGTGCCTCCCTTTAACAAAGGACACCTTGGTGAGTGATAGACCATGAGAGCAAACATGCTCAGTGCTGACAGTGCGCCTGGACGTGTGCTAAGTTCTTGTAATCAGCTATCCCATTCAGCGGTTTCACCCGTGCTTTCTCCATTCTACGGACAAGGTTCAGAGAGGCCAAGGAACTTGCCCGACGTCACACAGTTAATGAACAACAGCATCAGGACATGCATTTCGAAAAGGAAACTGCAAAGAGGCAGACGGCATCCCTGCAAACATGGCAGGTGCTTCCAAGCACAAGGCTTTGCCCGCAGACAGAGCCCGGGAATCCGCAGTGTCAGGACTGGCCCCCCCGGGGTTCTAAATGACTCCGGATCCCCCCACCTCGGGACGCACTGGGAAGGTGCCACGGGGACTGACTGTTGGGGCCATCGGGACTGAGTTTCAGAACCCCAGACTCTCATTAAGACACTGTCTCATAGAAGGTGGAGAAATTTCGACTGTCGGATTTGGGGGAAATTAAAGAACATGAAATATGGGTTGGGGAGAAAACTAGGAAAGTTAGCACAGGGTGATGTCGAAAAATTAGTCACATCCTCCCACCTCAACCCAGCCCAGTCTCTAGGGACTCGGTTTCAGCTCCTTCTCATCAAGAACTGAACAGCCTAGGGCGCCTGGGTGGCTCAGTTGGTTAAGCGACTGCCTTCGGCTCAGGTCATGATTCTGGAGTCCAGGGATCGAGTCCCGCAATGGGCTCCCTGCTCAGCGGGGAGTCTGCTTCTCCCTCTGACCCTCCTCCCTCTCATGCTATCTGTCTCTCATTCTCTCTCTTGCAAATAAATAAAGTCTTAAAAAAAAAAAAAAAAGAACTGAACAGCCTAGAAGATCTGTAACTCCTTGGGTGCTGGCCCATAATGGGTCAGCAAAGGGTCTCTCCCACCTCCGGAAAATTTCCTTTGAGGGAAGAAAACCCGTGGCAGTGGGCCCAGAGAACAGATCAGCAGAGCAAGGCCATCTGCAGTGCTGGGGGAGGGGAGGCAACTCTCTTTGAGCACACCTGTCCTCCCAGGTGGGGGATCAGGGCTTCTAGCTACCCTCTCCCATGTTGAAATCACGCAGGTTCGTCTGGAGGAGGGAGAAACTTGTGCCGTGTGAAGCCGGAGGGTAGAGTCAGCTTCAATGTGCAAGAGGCACATTCCAGCTCCCGCCAGTGACGTCCCGCAGTTGGGGTCTCCTGGGGGCGGGTATTCGGCAGACGCTGGACGGTCACTGGTTGTCAGACACAGCGCAGAAAGGATTTGTGCCCTCAACTTTGAAGGTTGTGAGGGTCAGGACTTTGGGTTGCTCCACATGATTTCCCCAGGTCCTTAGCACATAACCTGGATGATAGTAGATGCTCAAAAAAAATTATCTGTTGAGTTAACTAATTAATGAGTCTGGGGAAAGGTTAGACCAGGTTACCACGAAGGGTCCTTCTGCAACTCTGAGTCTATGACCTTGTGGAATTTAAAATCCATGTCTCTAAAGTCCTGATTGTGTTCATCCAGACTCATTTCTTCCACTGTCTGTGCCATCACTTGCCACAGCAGCCCGGTGGGCACCTCCCTCTGTACTTCTTTCAGGCCATGCCTTGTCCCCCTCCCTGCTCCACCTGAAGCCCCACGTGGCGCGCCATGATGCCACTGTGCCCTGAGACCACCCGCCAAGGCCCAGAAGCCGCACACGGACGTACTTCCAGTATGTTACATTTACACCATAGGCAGCTATGAGCACGGGGCTGCCGACAAACCTTTGTCTGTTTGCCTTCTCGGTTCTTTCCTTGGATCCTACTTTGCAAAAGGGAAGTGTTGGATGTTGTCACCCAATTGGTGACTGGCTTTTCTGGCAGATTTGGAGCCTTAAACTTGAGTTCCTCCAGGTGCTCTGCATTGTAATGATTTCCCAGTCCCACAGCAAGCAGACAATAAGACCAAGAAACTTCTCACTCAGACGCTTTGTTGTACTGGATCATCCCAGACAACAAGGATGGAAGAGCAAGAGGACTGTTCTTCAATTTATTCCTCTCATCCCTGAGTTACAGAAGCCAGGATAAATGTCCTCCCCCTTCACACACCCTTTCCTGACGCTCTTCCAATACAATACCACAGTCTGGGGGATGGGTCCCGGGAGGATGTCTCCTGGCACAAAATGGTTCTCCTGAAATTCATTGTTTATTTCCTTTCTTCTTACAGCTGGGGGGGGGGGGTAGGGGGTTGTGAAGGACTGCAGAACAAGACACACAGGCATCTGCACCTCTGTGAGGGCACTCACTTCAGACAGTAAGGTTTATAGGCCTCGGACACGTCGTCATGAAAGGGAAGCAGAAAGTCATGTCTGGGATTCCTAATCCAGTGCAAACGGTCGCAGCCAACTCTGCCCAGCAGAGTCAACTGGCCAAAAATTTAAATGGCTTCCTGGCAGTTAGGACCCCTCCAACAACACAGGCCACTTTCCAGAACTACCAGCAGAGCGCACATGTGTGCGCCTCCTTCCCCACCACCCCAAAGTCAGCCTGAGCGTGGCCATCCTCCCGAGCCAGTTTACCGGCCGCAAAATAGGACCCACAAGATGCCGGAATGTGCTGTGCTGGTGTCGGTGGATCGATGGATCGCGTGCATTTCCCAGCAGATGGAATCGTTACATGGGGGGGGACTGAGTCCCCCCACGCTGAGGCAGTGAGCCCGGGGTGCTGCCTGTACCCCTGTGTTCCCCAGTAGGACACCTTCCCCGGGTGTTTGCTTCATTACAATTTGTCGCGCAAAGGTTTTTCTTGCAGTATATTCTGGGGCTAATTTTAGAAATTTGTTTTCACCTTCTGACATTGATTCCTGGGGCAGCTTGCAAGCTGCCTGGAACGAAAAATCAATGGTGACAGCAGCAGAGTGGGCTCGGGTTCTTCATTAGCCTGGAGCCCCGAGCAGCCCCAGCCCTATCTCCTCCCTCAGGGCTAGCCCTGGGCAAAAATGGGCAGCCAGGAAGTTTTTCTTTAGTGCCCTCAGCCTTTCTGTTCTGAGCCCTTTCAGTCTGCTTGCTCCCCACTTCTTTCCCAAAATTCCTTCTCCACCAAGCATGGAGAATGGGATGCGGGAGAAGAAGTAAGATCCACTGAGCACCTATGCGTATGCCAGGCACTAAGTGAGGCTGTTTATATGCATTTCCCAGTGAAGCCTGCCAGTAATTCTCAGAGGTTGGTATCACCCCCATTTCACAGAATAGGAAACTAACAAAGAGATCAAGAAACAAGCCCAGTGTCACACAGTTAGAAGGTGGAACTAGATGAAACCTCTCTGACTCCACAGCCCGAGTTCCCACTGCGCTGATAACCACCACAGTGCAGCAACTTAAGAGCAGGTGTTTGGGAGAGCAGCATCCCCCAGGGACACAGAAAGTGTGCTTTCTCCCTGCACCCAGCCGCCCCCGCTCTGCTGACTTCTACACCCAGGGACTGGCCCTAATGAAGTCTCCGGGGACATCACTCTGTGCTCCTGAGTCTCGGCTCCACCCACAGGAGGCAATAGAATGGGCCAAGGAAGTTCTAATTGAGAATTCGCAGATCCCCACAGCTGAATTGCAGCCCTCTGGCCAAAGGTCATCTGCAAGGTGTGCAAAACAAAAAGTGGATGCTGGAGGTCTCTGAAAGAAAGCAGAGAGAACGGCAGTGAATTCCAGAATGGAGGAGGTGATGCGGGAGAAAGTCGAGGTCAGCCCTGTTCAGTAGAAATATAATGTGAGGGGCGCCTGGGTGGCTCAGTCATTAAGCGTCTGCCTTCGGCTCAGGTCATGATCTCAGGGTCCTGGGATCGAGCCCTGCATCAGGCTCCCCGCTCCGCGGGAGGCCTGCTTCTCCCTCTCCCACTCCCCCTGCTTGTGTTCCCTCTCTCTCTGTGTCTCTCTCTGTCAAATAAATAAATAAAATCTTTAAAAAAAAAAAGAAAGAAAGAAATATAATGTGAGCCCCATAACTAATGTTAAGTTTTAATCACATTTTTTAAAAGTAAAAAGGAACAGGTGAAATTAATATCGATAACGTGTTTGACTCAGTATATCTCAAGTATTATTTCAACATATAATCAATAGAAAAACTTGTTAATGAGACTTTGCATTTCCTGTACGAAGTCTCTGAAGCCCCATGTGTGTTTTACACTATGTACGGTCCACCTCAGGTTGGAAGGGCTGATTCCAGGTGCTCAGTAACCACGTGTGGCTAGTAGCTACCACATCGTACAGTACAGGGCTAGGGCCATGATTTTTAAATTATGTTCCATGGAACCTAGCCCTCCTCACGAGTGTTCCAGGGATTCCCGAAATGCTTGACTTTGTTTTCACTTTTAATGGATTTAAACTCTTTAAATTAGCAATATTTAAAAATTCACGCATAGAGATGCCCTGTCCCAGATTTTAACACATTGAAGACAATCAATAGAAAAACACGTTCATATTTGGCAGGAAATATTAACTCATCCTCTTACGGAAGCGGTTGGTACTGTAAAACATCTCTTCATCTGTTTTAAATATCAGTAATTTATATTAGGTTTCAGTTAAGCGGTAACAATACGACCAACACGTATCCCACATTTGGCCATGTGCTTCGTGGGCGTCACCTCATCAAATCCGCACAACAAATCTTTGAGGTGGGTAATATTATTCTCTTCATTTGAAGAGGAAGGTGCTGAGACTGGGGTGTTCAACAACCTGCCCAAGGTGGCATGCAGACAGCAATGAACCCAGCCCCGGCTGTCTAACTTCTTAACCAAAGACCCATAAGCACCAGACTCCAATCAAAAACAGAACCACCCACCATGCCAGTATAAGTTCCAAGTCCTCTCAAACTTCAGTTACCTGATGTCGACTTCCCCCTTATACCCGGGCTAGGTCAGCACCCTCTTGTGGGGTCCTTCCACACATGCACGCACACCACACAGCGTTCTGTCTAGTTCAACCAACGCTTACTGGCACCACAACGTGTCAGTATTAGCTGTGATCCCTTTTTGCCGACATAAAGCTTCTATATCCTGCTTAGCCTCCAACCATCTGGGAAGAGGTCGTATCTTATTCTGTAAATGATATGAAGCCAGCGAAAGATTGAAGCAAAGGGGGTGACAACAAAGACCAGATTTGCATTTTAGAAAGCTCCTTCTGCTAGCTGCAGTGAGGGTAGGTTGGAGGGTGCCGGGCTGGAGAGAGGAAACCAATGAGTAGCTGTTTGAGTGTTGACAGTAGATACGAGAGAGGACCATAGTGGATGGAAGCCACTGGGTCTCAGTGATTGAGTAATCATTGAGTGAGGGCAACAGAGAGAAAGTGGAGGATGATTCTGGTTTCTGGTTTAAGTAGTGAGCTGATGGTGGGACCATTAACTGAAACGGGAAATACAGGAGGAAGGTCTGGGTTGAAAGGAATGAATAGACGTGGCGAGTTTAGATATTAATATTGGGGTTGACACTGTAACTGACTGTCCAAAATCCATTCAACTCCTCTGCCATCTGTCACAGAAATGTAGTCTGAGGAATTCACTCTGATCCAGGGTGGACCCTAATTCACCCAGTCACGATAAGCCATTCCCATAATAATCCCCCGTGTCATGACTGGTACAGGGCATGGGTCTAAACCAATGAGCACATAGCCCTTCCCTTGAGACTTTATTGGTGTAAGGGTCATAAACTGACCCACTTGGGCCATAGGAAAGCATCTTTCTTCGACAGTCTTGGGAGAGGTGAGAACAAGAAAACTAGTAGTCCTGATTACTACTGACAGCACTCCAACTCAGGAGGCTTGGGGTAAGGTAGTTCTGGGAGAAGAGTACAATGGAGAGAGAGAAAACCCTGGGCCCTATACAACTCATTGAACCAATGGATCAAGCCACCCAAAAGTTCAAACTATCCTCTTACGTGAACCAGTACATTTCTTTATTGCTGTAGCCACTTTGAGTTGGGATTTCTGCTACATACAGCCTCAAGCTTCCTAACCGATATGGATATGGTGAATCAAGGAAACCAGTACATGGAGTCTCCTGGAGTTGGGCAAGGCAGCATGCGCAAGGTGTCCTGTAGGACACAAAAGAAGTGGCGCCCATCAGGCAGATAGATGGCTCTTCAATCTGAAGCTCAGGGAAGAAGTCAAGCTGAAGATACATTTCTGGTGTCACCAGATGGGATGTAAACTGAAAGAAAGTAGCCAAGACAGACCAAGGAAAGCATATAGAATGTGGAGAGGGGAGAAGAGCAGGGTCAAGGGCAGAATCCTGGGAAACACTAGCATCAGGAGGACTCTAAAGAAAACAAAGGAGTAGAAGGAAGTGAAGGAGAAGTTCTCAATGCGGGGAGGAGACTGAAAGAGCATGACCATGGAAGTGGGGAGAGGAAAAAAATAAAAAGAAGTGAGAGAGGAGGTATGGGGTAACTGCTGAATGGCAAAGAACACTGTGGAAAGAGACAGACACGGATAGAAGAGGAATACAAACTAAGGAGCAAGCCAAGCTGCTGTAACATCGAGACTCATAAATACAGTGGCTTAAATAAAATGGAAGTTCCTTTCTCTCCCACATGACAGTCCAGACAGAGAGAGACAGTCCAGAACAGTAATCAGTTCTTTTCCACAAGGTCTCAAGGGGCACAGGTTCCTCTGACTGGTTGCTGGTAAGACCTTACAAGTAAGGTCTGAGGATCTAATGTATAGCATGGTGACTATAGTTGATAATACTGTATTGCATAACTGAAATTTGCTGACAGTAGATCTTAAACCTTCTCACCAAAAAAAAAGGGGGGGTAACTATGTGAGGTGATGGACGTGTTAATTAACTTGACTGTGGGAACCCTTTCACGATGTGTATGTATATCAAATCATCACTTTGCACACTTCAAATATATTACCATTTTATTTGTCAATTATACCTCAATAAAGCTGGAAAAAAAACTTAGAAGGGACAAGAAGAAAATATCTAAAACCTTTAACACATAGAAGAAAATGGATAATCTTAGGAACCCTGAAGAATTTCAGGATCTCCAATCACATTTCTGCTGCCACCCCCTTGCTCACTCTGGAGATGGCCTTGCAGCCCAGTTAATGCTGCATGACCTGCTGGCGGTGTCCAAACCCTCCCCTCCCTGCCTTCTGGCCCATCCGCTTAGCTCTGGGAATGCACACCAGAACCAGGCAGAAAGGGGAAATCATCACATTCAGGTGCTTTGCACTACGTAGGTCATGATTCTCTGCTTTTAATCTCCTCCTAACCACTGACTCTGTCCTCAAAACTCCTTCCCCTGGCCTGGCTTCTGCTTAAAGCTATCCCTTTATTTCTGTCCTTCTCTTCACCATTACAACCACCAACTTACTCCCAAACCCCCTGCAATCTGGCACCTGTCCCATCACTTGGCTGAAACTCTCACCTGGGTCATTAAATTTAATGGTCTTTCCTTGGCCTTCTTCCTCCTCCACCTGGCTGGGTCTTGTTAGACACAACTGGCCATCCCTTCCTTGAAACTCTACCATACACACACACACACACACACACACACACACACACACAATGGAATATTATGCAGCCATCAAAAGGAATGAGATCTTGCCATTTGCAACGACGTGGATGCAACTGGAGGGTGTTATGCTGAGCAAAATAAGTCAATCAGAGAAACACATGTATCATATGACCTCACTGATATGAGGAATTCTTAATCTCAGGAAACAAACTGAGGGTTGCTGGAGTGGGGGGTGGGGTGGGAGGGATGGGGTGGCTGGGTGATAGACACTGGGGAGGGTATGTGCTATGGTGAGCACTGTGAATTGTGCAAGACTGTTGAATCACAGATCTGTACCTCTGAAACAAATAATGCAATTATGTTAAGAAAAAAAAAAAGAAGATAGCAGGAGGGGAAGAATGAAGGGGGGGAAATCGGAGGGGGAGACGAACCATGAGAGACGATGGACTCTGAAAAACAAACTGAGGGTTCTAGAGGGGAGGGGGGTGGGAGGATGGGTTAGCCTGGTGGTGGGTATTGAGGAGGGCACATTCTGCATGGAGCACTGGGTGTTATGCACAAACAATGAATCATGGAACACTACATCAAAAACTAATGATGTAATGTATGGTGATTAACATAACAATAAAAAAATTTAAAAAAAAAGAAAAAGAAACTCTACCTTAGTCTTGGCTGCTGTGACGTGTCACTCCACACGCCTGCCCTCCCTCTCCATCTCCTAGTCTTGCCCTATGTCTCTCTCTGTGCGACTCCGCAAAAGACACACAAAGGCTGACACAACTTCTATATGGGGCAGTCATCCCGCTATAGTGAAAAAGACATCACCCCCCGGGCTCAAGCCTCAGATCTACCCCTTGTTTGTTGTGTAACCTTGGCCAATTACTTAGCACCTCTGAGTCCATTTCCTCCCTGGGAAAACAGGGACACAAATACCCCTCTCTCAGGCTTTGTATTATCAGGCAAGGCAACTGCTTAATAAACAACCCCCAAAACTTCAGGGGCTTAACAAACAATAATGTTACAGTCCAGTGAATGAGCAGAAGCTAGGGGCCACTACAGAAGATTACACAGGAATTGGATCCAGTGGCTCTACCATTCCCTAGGGCTCCGGGTCCTCCACTGGATTTTCTGTTTCAGCAGACCACAGGAAAAAAGACTGAGCAAGTGCATTTATAAGACTGTGCATGATATTTTTAGGGGACAGACAGAGAGGTGGCATGTATTACTCCTACTCACATTCCATTGGCCAGAACTCAGTCACATGACTTGATCTGTTAGCAAGGGATGCTGGGAAATGTAGTTCTGGGGGAAAGAAAGGGGATCTGATGAACACATAGTATCCATCTAGCTATGGGTAGCTGTGAAGATGGAAATCATAGAAGTGAATCCTGTGACCTTTCTGGAACATAGTAGATGTTATATGAATAATAGCCTTTAGTAGCCATTTTTTTACTATTTGCCAACTTTCCCCAGTGTTTAAAGTCTGTGCAGACAAAGGCTGAGATAAATAAGGAGACTGAGGGAGAGCAGACAGAGACTAAAGGGGAAACAACTCTTGTGGACAGAAACAGAAGTGCGGGCCAGGTTTGGGGTGTAGGTAGAAGTAGAGCAGGCAGTGTGGGCAGGGGGCACACAGGGAACAGAGAGCCCAGTGGCACTGAGCACAACCTTTGATTTTCCCACTAGCCCTGGCTCCCACCTGAGCCAGAGGGGTTTAGAAAGATCTGAGTTTCCTTGGAAACCATTTCTCTGGCCCTCTCTGCACGTTATCAGCCAAGCTGGTTGTAATCAAACCCCCACGGGGCAGAGAATGAGCTCTCAAACTGCCGTCCTGGGGTTCCATCCAAATTACTTGCATTCCCTATTTAAATTGGTAATTTCCCCACAAGTGCTCTCCCTGCCCATCCCCAGATTTGTTGGGAAGGGGGAGCTCTAGGCATGCACCCAGACACAGCCCAGGGTCCTTGGGGGTGCCTCCAAGCAGCCACACTAAGACAGGACCCTTATCCTCAGGCCCCTCTGGCCCACAGAGGGAACAGCCTGGACATTAGCAGTAAAGAAGAAGGACCTACATGGGCCTCTGTGAGTGACTCAAGAATGATGGGCTCCACTATCCAGACTGGATTTCAGGGGTACTGACTGATTTACCTTTTTCAGGTACACACTTCTGGAAGGAAAGGGATAGATGCTGGGCCAGGACACCAGATAATCTTAAAGTACTCAGCGCCAAGGCCACAGGACTAGGGGACAGCTGGGGAAGTCCCAGAGTGTTAGGCAGAGAGATTCCAGGAGCTTCTGAGTCCACCCACGTCCACTCCCTTGGTCACGAGCCAGCCCTGTCCCTTAGGGGGACTAGAGAAAGGGATAGTGGACCCCTGTCCCCTTTCTTTCCAGAATGGGCAGAAGGCCCCATCTACAACAAGGACAGAGACACATGCTTAGCCATATACACACATGTATGTACACGTGAGTACATACATATTGGAGAGAGCTGTATGTGTGTACAGACAGACACATACCCATGTACCTAGACATCGTGCATACTGATCCCCCTCACCAGGCACACCAGGCGTGTTCATGTTTCTGCTGGACCCAGGATCAGGCGGCAGCATGTAGCACACAACCACACATGACAGTCTTGGTGTGCATCCACACACATGCCATAGTCCCGCCAGCCATCACAGCACGATCCCTTACTGACACATGTGCTCGGGAGCACGTGGCACTGAGGAAGAGCGAACTGGGCCAGGAGAGAGACCCTGCTTCACAAGTGGCTAAGCAGGGGACAGTCTGGATTCCAGATCCCTAGACAGATCCAAGGAACTGTGGCAAATTGAGTCTCATCCACAGGGGCACCTGAGAGTCTAATCTGAACAGGAACTGAGAGGCGGGGTGTGGAGCAGCCTGGTGGGTGGGGTGGGGCCTTACTGGGTGAAACAGCTTCCCAGACTGCTGGGAGAATGGCACGGACCAGGAACCACCCCAGGGGAAGGCCTTACTCCCAAAGGTAGACCTGGATATGAGGGCCTTATCCCAGAGAAGAGTAGGTAAAAACCAGGAACTCTGCCATTGGCCTGAGCACCTGCAGTTAGGAGAGCAACTGGGCTTGTGGAGTCAAGTGCCTGGGGCCCCCCAGCTCTCAGATCCTTTGTCCAGGGAAGCATAGCTGGTACCAGGCCCACCCACTGCCATGTTGGGCTCCACACTCAGAGCCAGACTGGGTCAGGGTAAGCTCAGGGAGTTGGCAGGCCAGCCCTGCGGACTCTGAACAATTATTTACAGCTGAGGAGACTAGAGGAAGACAGACCCCCAACTTCTGAGCCAGCCAGGCCCTGAACTCTGTTATTCCCTCTGCTGCTAAGAAGACAACTGGATGACTTGCCCTTTACCCAGAACCTGCCCTCAGGGCCCTACCTCAACCTCAGCTCTGAGGGTCTTGGTCATGCACTCTCCCTGGTCTCTCTTCTCACTGCAAGGAAGCTGGGAGCCAAGCCACACACCTGAGAAGGATGGGGAGCAGGTGTTGGATTCAATGCCCAGAGTGGTTGTCCCTACCACTTCTCCCCCGGCCCTGACACTAGAAGAATCCCACAGAGCTTCACAGCCTGCCTGCTCCTTTCTAAACAGACAGGTGTGAGAGAAGAAATGAGAATTCCAGTGGGAGGGCCCAACCAGCTGTTTCCAGCTGGGACTCTCCGCATCTTCTGGCAGAGTCTGCTATGGGGAGGAGAGACAGGCAGGTGAAATTTCTGAACACTCAGTGTCTCCCTATCACCCAGAATGACTCTCTCTCTCTCTCCCTCCCTCCCTCCCTCCCTCTCTCTCTCTCTCTGCCTTTATATATGCTACTGCTCAGAATATCCTTCCACCTCCCTGTCTCCTGGAAAACTCTTATTTAACCATCAAAACCCTGTTCAGGTCTCCCCTCTTCTGTGAAATCTTTCCCTACCCTAGCGCTCCCCCTGCCTGATGAATTATTCATTCCCTCCTCCAGGCTACCATCTATTCATGTGGGGATGTCTGTCTTCCTTCCGGGAGGGAAGGAACTGTGTGGCACTTGTCTCTGAACACCAGCACCACCGCAGGGTCTGCCAGAACATGTCCAGGAGAAGCAGTTGAGACAGTGAGCTCTGGAATAAACCCAACCTGAGTCTGAGTCCCAGCTCTGCGTCGTCTAGCTGTGGGACTCAGACAAGTTGTTTCAACTCTCCGAGCCTCCGTTGGTCCCAATGTGAAACAGGAAGAATAAAATGAGAAGTAAAAGTTAAATGAAAATGCAGAGGTTAGCCCAGAACTGGGGCTATTAATTAATTTTATGATTGTCCCATGAGCATCTACGCTGTCAGTTCTTTGCTGAAAAGTCCTAATGACCCCCACGCAGTCCTTACCCTGAGAAATCTCACCAGCAAATGAATACAATGAAGTGTGGTGAGTCCCATGACAGCCCAGAGAAGGAACCGCTTACTTTAGCTGCCACATGTTCTAGTGGTTACATTCATTGGCTTGGGGGTTAGAAAGTCCCAAGTTCAAATCCCGGCTCAGACAGGAACTAGCTGTGTGAACTCAGGGAAGTTATTAAAACACTCAGAAACTCTGAGCTATACCGGAAAATTAACAATACAAATAATGATACACACGTACAAATAATACAATATAAAACCTGAGGGGTGCCTGGGTGGCTCAGTTTGTTAAGTGTCTGCCTTTGGCTCAGGTCATGATCCCAGGGCCCTAGGATCGAGTCCCACATCGGGCTCCTTGCTCAGTGGGGAGCCTGCTTCTCCTTCTACCTGCTGCTCCCCCTGCTTGTGCGTTCCCTCCCTCTCTCTCCCTCTCTCTCTCTAACAAATAAATAAATAAATTCTTTAAAAACAAAACAAAATAAAAAAACTTGTTAGAGAGTAAGCAAGGAAGATTCCCAGAGAAGGCAACATCGGGCTTTGACAAATGAGTAGTTTTCAAGGTAGAGAGGGGAAGCGAGGGTATTTCCAGCAGCAGGAGCGTCAGGTTAAATGGCTGGTGAGTCCAAAAGACAATGAGAAGTGTTGGGATTCTGGATCACAGTGTGTGAAGAAGAAATGGCAAAAGAGGACCTAAAAAAAAAGGCAAGGGCCAACCACTTGGGCTAAGTGGTTCCTGGCACACATTTCTGATGACAACAGTCCCTTTTCTGGAATGTGCCTGGCACCTATATTAGAGGCTCAATAAATATTTGTGGGAAAACAAATAAATGAGTTAGTGGCCCTGAGAGCCTGACCCACGACCCTTTCTCTGCTAGAATTCCAATTCTTCTGTGAATTAGCTACCAGGGCCTGGGCATGTCATATAATCTCTCTGGGCTCTGGGGTTTCTTCATCTGAATTTAGAAGGGGGCTGGATGGAGTTACCATGCCTTCTCAGGGGGTGTCTGAGGGATAAATGAGAACACGCTATCGGTGCTTGCTACTATGTGTTACCCTCACTCTCTCTGAGAGGAACCCTTTTGAAAGCAATGACATAGTCCATTACAAATATCTTCACACCAAACCCCGTTCTAGATACATTACCTCATTCGATCTTCCGAACATCCCTATTAGGAAGACTTGACCATCTCCTTTTATAGATAATGCGCTCAGAGAGCGTGCCCGGGGTGCCCAGGTCACACAGCCAGTCAGAGTCTGACCCAAGACCCAAACCCCAAACCCCAGTCTTCCTCACTCCAGAGGCTTGCCACTACATTGAGGATTGTTTTAAAGCAATAAAAACTCTTCTTTTTTTTTTTAATTTTTTTTATTCTTATGTTAATCCCCATACATTACATCATTAGTTTTAGATGTAGTGTTCCATAATTCATTGTTTGTGCATAACACCCAGTGCTCCATGCAGAATGTGCCCTCCTCAATACCCACCACCAGGCTAACCCATCCTCCCCCCCCTCCCCTCTAGAACCCTCAGTTTGTTTTTCAGAGTCCATCGTCTCTCATGGTTCGTCTCCCCCTCCGATTCCCCCCCCATTCCCCCTCCTGCTACCTTCTTCTTCTTCTTCAAAAACTCTTCTTTTTTAAAAAAGATTTTATTTATTTATTTGAGGGAAAGAGAGAGAGAGAGCAAGGGGAGAGGGAGAAGCAGACCCTCCCTGAGCAGCTGAGCAGGGAGCCCAACGTGGGGCCCAATCCCAGGACCCCAAACTCATGACCCGCACTGAAGTCAGACGTTTAACCAACTGAGCCACCCAGGTACACCAACTCCTTTTTTTTAAATGAAATATGAATTGATGGGAACCCCAATCTATAAAACAATTACAAGCAGAGCTTCTCCTGTGGAAGCATCCCCTGCTCACTCCTCCTTGCCCTCACTCACCCACCCAGCCGCTCACCTCCGTGGCCCCTGGGCTCCAAGGAGCACAGACCCACTGCACATCACTCCCTCCCAGCCAAGCCCCATGGCCCAGAACCTTGCACAGAAGTTAGACCCACCAACGGGCCTGACAATAGAAGAACAACTTCTATGCCCTGCAGCTCACAGAATAAAAATGTATTCCTTCTGATCCCTGTCCAGTCTCCCGATAAGCTAGCCCTGCCATGCTTTAATATTCTTCCTGCTAAGGTGCCTGCATTAATACCTTTAAAAAGCAGCTCAGATGTTTCTTATGTATAGGCAGCACCACAGCACCATTTGAACCTCCAGATTTTATCTCATCTTCCTTCAGGAGAGAAATAATTTGACACGAATGGGTGGGGGAGATCCCCTGCACCTCCCTTTCCCTTCTCCAGGAGCCCAACATCCACAAGGTGACCTCTGGTGTCCTCCCCAGTCGTAACTTACTCCATCCACCGAGCCAGTTCCATCTACTCGTTCTGCCTGGCAATGGGCACTGCTGGTGCAGAATCCTTTTGAATGACATGTTGCAAGTTTATTGGGGGATTGGAAAGGAAATATGTAACAAGCCTAAAAGAATACCTGACGCATGGAAGATACTTAATAAGGGGTAGGTATTATTATTACCATCTGTGTGACCTTGACATCCCTGAGCACACCAGAGCCTCATTTTATCACCAGCACCCAACACACAGCACTAGGTAAGGTAGAGTGGGTCTTATGGTGTGAGTTCAATCCGACTCTCAATTCAGATGAGATTCTCAACTCAGAAGAGATGGCCAAGTCTAGGAGCAGCCAATGAAGAGGGGAGATTACAGATGGGGATGAGCCCAGGGATGAGAGCAGGTAGACCCAGGGCATGTGTGAGGAATAAGGAGGAGACCGGCTTGGCAGCAACAGGAGACATGCAGAGGAGAAACGGGTGATACAGAGGCAGAAGGAGGGTGGTGGCTAGCACAGGACCTGGAAGGTCAAACTAAGAAGTTTGGGTTTATGCTGGAGGCACTAGGGAACCACTGGGGGTTGCAGATCAGGAAGTAGAGTGGCCCAGAGTGCAGAGGGAGTCTGATCTAGGGCAGGCTCTAGTGGTAAAGAGGGAGAATGCCTTCAAGAGATATTGCTGGGGTAGAATGTATAGGACTTGTCGACCAATTGGATATAAGGAGAAGGAAGATGGAGAATCAGTCTGACAACAATGTTGGTGACATCAGTGACAGACCTGGCAGCGCACAGACACAGAACTGTTTCCAAGTGGAAAGTGATGGATTTTGTTTCAGAACTGATCCCTTCATCCAACCAGAATGCTAAGCACTGCATGGGGTTCTGAGTATATCACCACAGGCCAAATAGTTCCTACCCTCATGGGAGGTACAGCCTGGTGATAGGATGACACCGAGGTGCCTATGGGACCCCCAGCTAGAGATGTCCAGGAGGCAATTCAGAGAGGTGTGAGGGCCGGAGAAGATTTTGGTGTCATTCTCCCAACTGCCCTGGACACCCATTTTGGAAAGCACCAAGAGCAGGGGCCTTCTTCAAGGCCCAGACTTCAACCCTACATTTCTCTCAGTACCCAGCAAAAGCCACTGCCACCTCCAGTTGCCCTCTGCAGGGTCCTCTCTAAGGTAAGCGCGGCAGAGGCAGCCCCCTTGGAGGTGCATAGCACGCCCAGTGGGCAGGGGCTCTGGCCTCTTGATTACCGGCTGGTGAGGAGTCTCACGATTGTAGTCATCTGATTAGCAATTCATGCTCTCATGAGCTGAGCAGAGACATGGGCCAAAGAATCTGGGCTGGACAGAGTAGTCTTGGCCTCAGTGTGATGTAGGTGAGGTTCTTCTTCAGCACTGCCCTCCCTTCACCCCCACACTTCTTTCCTTCCACTGTACATTCTGTTCCCTGCACTTCTCTAGAATTCCTAATGTGCTAACTGGTCTCCACTTCCTCCACCCTCCTAAACTCAGACTCTTATTTCCCTCTCTACACCTGCTCTAGCCCCTGCTTGCCAGCCCCCAGACTCACCACACACCCTTCTGGCCCCTGCAAGCCCAGTTAAGTCAAAAAATCCACAGTTAATTAAATACTAAGCACTTAGCATTGGGATAGATCATTTGGAGGTAAACTGATGAATGATACTATGGAATTATATTTTTGTGTGCTCTAATTGTGTGCGCACAACTTATAATTCACAGTAGCTTTTCTGTGGTCAATGAGTAATGGATATTTATGTCTTTTTTATGGAGTTCAGAGGCTAATATAACTAATGTAAACGCTATAGAAATTTCCCTCAACTCTATGGTCAACTAATCTTCAACAAAGCAGGAAAGAATATCCAATGGAAAAAAAGACAGTCTCTTCAACAAATGGTGTTGGGAAAATTGGACAGCCACATGCAGAGAAGAATGAAACTGGATCATTTCCC
This sequence comes from Neomonachus schauinslandi, assembly GCF_002201575.2. Classification (NCBI taxonomy): domain Eukaryota; kingdom Metazoa; phylum Chordata; class Mammalia; order Carnivora; family Phocidae; genus Neomonachus; species Neomonachus schauinslandi. The sequence continues at coordinate 26,056,795 of NC_058406.1, forward strand.
TACACCATACATAAAAATAGACTCAAAATGGATGAAAGACCTAAAAGTGAGACAGGAATCCATCAAAATCCTAAAGGGGAACACAGGCAGCAAACTCTGTGACCTTGGCCACAGCAACTTCTTGCTAGACACATCACCAAAGGCAAGGGAAACAAAGGCAAAAATGAACCATTGGGACTTCATCAAAAAGCTTTTGCACAGCAAAAGAAACAGTTGACAAAACCAAAAGACAACTGACAGATGGGAGAAGATATTTGCAAATGTCTTATCAGATAAAGGACTAGTATCCAAAACCTATAAAGAACTTATCAAACTCAACACCCAAAGAACAAATAATCCAATTAAGAAATGGGCAGGCAACATGAACGGACATTTCTCCAAAGAAGACATACAAATGACCAACAGACACATGAAAAAATGCTCAATATCACTCGGCATCAGAGAAATACAAATCAAAACCACAGTGAGATACCATCTCACACCAGTCAGAATGGCTAAAATTAACAAGTCAGGAAACGACATATGTTGGCGGGAATGCAGAGAAAAGGGAACCCTCTTACACTGTTGGTGGGAATGTAAGCTGGTGCAGCAACTCTGGAAAATAGTATGGATGTTCCTCAAAAACTTGAAAATAGAGCTACCATACGACCCAGCAATTGCACTACTGGGTATTTTACCCCAAAGATACAAATGTAGTGATCCAAAGGGGCACCTGCACCCCAATGTTTATAGCAGCAATGTCCACAATAGCCAAACTATGGAAAGAGCCCAGATGTCCATCGACAGATGAATGGATAAAGAAGATGTGGTATATATATTACTGGAATGGAATACTACTTAGCCATCAAAAAAATGAAATCTTGCCATTTGCAATGACGTAGATAGAACTAGAGGGTATTATGCTAAGTGAAATAAGTCAATCAGGGAAAGACAATTATCATATGATCTCACTGATATGAGGAATTTAAGAAACAAAACAGAGGATCACAGGGGAAGAGAGGAAAAAATAAAACAAGACAAAATCAGAGAGGGAGACAAAGCATAAGAGACTCTCAATCACAGGAAACAAACTGAGGGCTGCTGGAGGGGAGGTGGATGGAGGGATGGGGTAACTGGGTGATGGGCATTAAAGAGGGCACGTGATGTAATGAGCACTGGGTGTTATATACAACTGATGAATCATTGACGTCTACCTCTGAAACTAATAATACATTCTATGTTAATTAATTGAACTTAAATAAAAAATAAAATTAAAAAAAGAATGAGAGACTATTACATATTAAACAAAATTCAAGAGGCATAAATAGATGATAGATGATGATAGATGATAGATAGATAGAGAGAGAGAGAGAGAGAGAGAGAGATATAGATAGATAGATAAATTCCCCCCCCACCCCAGGGCGCCTGGGTGGCTCAGTCGTTAAGCGTCTGCCTTCGGCTCAGGTCATGATCCCAGGGTCCTGGGATCGAGTCCCACATCGGGCTCCCTGCTCGGCAGGAAGCCTGCTTCTCCCTCTCCCACTCCCCCTGCTTGGGTTCCTGCTCTCGCTATCTCTCTCTCTGTCAAATAAATAAATAAAAATCTTTAAAAAAAAAAAAATTCCCCCCCCCCCAAAAAAATGATATAGAAGTTTAAGGCCCTCTCTCTCTTTTTCTGACACAGGATAGTTAGAACTACAATCTCCTGGCATTCATTCCCTGAGCAGAGAACAACCCCTTGGTAATGTAGTGCTCCAGTGTAAAAAGACAGTCTTCTCTGTCGCCATCTGCTCTATGATGCAGTTTCCAGGAATACACCATGGGGGGAGGGGGGCGGGACTCCCTTTCCTTCAAAACCTACTCCTCTGGTGATTCTGTCAGCCCGGATCAAAAGCCTTAAAAATATACATTTTCTTTGACGCTGTAATTCTACTTCCAGAAACTTATTCTAAGTAAGACGTATGTGCAAGGATGTTTGTGGAGCACTGTTTAAAATAGCTACCCATAAAAATGGAAAGAACTTAGATGTAATATGCACACAGGGAGATGCTAGGGGAGTTTTTAATGTCTCTCAGGCCGAATCACCCTTCCATATTCTGCTCTGTTGCTGGTCCAGGGACTGCAAACACTTCACTTCCCAGACCCTGGGACCGGCTGGCTTCCCATTAGGTTCCAGAAGTGGGAGGCAACAGAGAAGATTGGAAGGCAGAGCAAGGGGAGAAGGGACTGAGTTCCTGTTCCTTTCATTCCTGACAGCCCCCACCCCAACAGCAGCCGTTGGCTCCAGCCTCCCTTTGTTTCTGCACTCCAAGACCAGCCTCCTCCGACAACTCCAAGATACCAACATCTGCTGGCATCCTCTTCTAAGGTTTGAGTGCCAAGAGCCCTGCTCTGAGCTCCTAGGTTCTAGTTTCCCCACATCTTTTCACTTGTTCCTTTAGCCCTATAAGGGGCACCTGCTTCCTGCAGTTCTCATCTCTGAGTTATCTTTGTGTCCCCTTCTTGCTCTATCTGCTCCCCAACGTGGATGTAGCCAATTGCCTCTATTAAATTCCCTCTGGGTGAAATACTTTGTGTGGTATCTGATTTCCTAACTGGGTCCTGGCTAATCTAAGGGCCATTTCACCCCCATCGGATGGAAAAAGAAATTATAAATGTGACAATACCAAGGGTGAGTTAAGATGCAAAGGACAGGAATTTTATACATTGCTGATGGGTTGTAACTTTATACACTAGTCTTCCCCTTATCTTTGGTTTCTCTTTCCATGGTTTCAGTTGCCTGGGGCCAGTTGGTGCCTGGAAGCAGATGATCCTCCTTTGGACATATTGTGAGAAGGTCAATATAGCCTAACACTATGTCACAATGCCTATGTCATTCCCCTCACTTCATTTCATCCTGTAGGCATTTTATCATCTCATCTCAACACAGGAAGAAGGGTGAGTACAGTACAATAAGATATTTTGAGAGAGGGCGCCTGGGTGGCTCAGTCGTTAAGCGCCTGCCTTTGGCTCAGGTCATGATCCCAGGGTCCTGGGATCGAGTCCCACATCGGGCTCCCTGCTCGGCAGGAGGCCTGCTTCTCCCTCTCCCACTCCCCCTACTTGTGTTCCTGCTCTCGCTGTCTCTCTCTCTGTCAAATAAATAAATAAAATCTTTAAAAAAAAAAAAAGATATTTTGAGAGAGAGAGAGAGACCACATTCACATAACTTTTATTTCAGTGTATTGTTATAATTGTGCTATTACTATTAGTTATTGTTGTTCATCTCTTACTTTGTCTAACTTATAAATTAAATTGTATCGTGAGTATGTGTGTACAGGAGAAAACATAGTATGTGTAGGATTTGGTACTGTCTGGTTTCAGGCATCCACTGGGCATCTTGGAACATGTCTTCATAGAGAAGGGGGACTTACTGTATGACCATCTCAGAGAGGATTTGGTAAGCAATATCTAGTACAGCTAAAGATGCATACACCCTTCAACCCTGCAACTCTGGCCCTGGGTATGAACTCTGAAGACATTCTGACAGATCACACAGGAAGATGGCATCATTCCTTAATTGTACTATCAGCAGGACATGGGTGAGTCAGTGGTGGTATGCTCATATACTGGAATCCTAGACAGCAGTTAAAAATGAATAAATGAAAGTTACATACAGCAATATGGATAAAACTTAGAAGCATCATTTTGAGTGAAGAAAGCAACCTACAAAGGGATGTGTACAGTAAGATATCATTATATATATACATTTTTATTTTTTTAAGATTTTATTTATTTATTTGACAGAGAGAGAGATACAGTGAGAGAGGGAACACAGGCAGGGGGAGTGGGAGATGGAGAAGCAGGCTTCCCGCCGAGCAGGGAGCCCGATGCGGGGCTCGATCCCAGGACCCTGGGATCAGGACCTGAGCCGAAGGCAGACGCTTAACGACTGAGCCACACAGGCGCTCCTATATATAAAATTTTAAAGCCTACAAAACAGTACTATGCATTGTTAATGGGTACATTTGGACATAGTAATGGGAATATATTAGTGCATGGGGGAAATGAACAGCACTAACATTAGAACATTGGTTATTGAAGAGGGCAGGAAAGGAAATGGAATCAAGAAAAAGAACACAGAGGCTTTTGGGGTTATTTCTTAAGCCGTGGTGGTGGGTACCATTTAAAGGGGATTGTGGGGGACCCCTGGGTGGCTCAGTCGGTTAAGCGTCTGCCTTCAGCTCAGGTCATGATCCCAGGGTCCTGGGATCGAGTCCCGCATCGGGCTCCCTGCTCTGCGGGGAGCCTGCTTCTCCCTCTGCCTCTGCCTCTCTCTCTATCTCTCATGAATAAATAAATAAAATCTTTAAAGGGGATTGTGGAAGACAGAAGCTTAAAGAAGGTGATCGTCTGCGTCCAGGAACAGGGAATAAGTGAGGCCAATAGGCATACCAGCCATCAATATCCATTAAAACAATTTTCTAAAAACACGATATATTGACATAAAGGGCTATTAAAAACATATTAAGTAAAAATTAAGTGTACAAAAGAGTATTCTCTCATCACCCCCTTTTTATAAGATATAATATATGTGTGAAGGGGCAAAAGGACTGGAAATGGCACTGTTGCTCAGGGTAGGAGGATGATAAATGCCTCTTATTTGCTTCTTTATATTTATCATATTTTCTATTGTTTCTGAAGCAAATACAAACTTCTTATATAAGAAATTATTTTTTTAATGTACCCTGTCGGTTCTTTTTTTTTTTTTTTTAAGATTTTATTTATTTGACAGAGAGAGAGAGCACAAGTAGGTAGAGAGGCAGGCAGAGGGAGAGGGAGAAGCAGACTCTCCACTGAGCAGGGAGCCCGATGTGGGACTCCATCCCAGGGCTCTGGGATCATGACCTGAGCCGAAGGCAGACGCTTAACCGACTGAGCCACCCAGGCACCCCCTTATATAAGAAATTCTTAATGATTTTTCTGAAACGGACTCCAACAGAAAACCCTCCCTTATTCACTGCCGTGATCTCAATATGCCACCGAGGGGCTTCCCAAAGCGTGGATTGCAAGACAACTTTAGGTGGCTTCATACAGATTAAGCATTTCTTATATTCATAAGTATGTTTATCTTAACATATATTACAAAAACAAATTAGTTTCAACAAGTGGTGCTGGAACAATTGGACATTGACGTACAAAATTAATCTAGACGCAGACCTACACCCTTCCCAAAAATTTACTCAAAATGGTTCACAGACCTAAATATGAAATGCAAAACTATAAAACTCCTAGAAGATAAGGTAGGAGAAAAATAAGTTAGCACATCAAACCCATGACTCAGTTGATACTCAAATGTTTTTAAACGGGATGCCTGCTGTGTGGGGGAAAGGGATTATCTTTTCAGTAAATGGTTGTGGGTCTGCAGGATATCTATAGGAAGAAAATGTCATTTAGACCCCTACTTCACTACTCATAAGAATCGGTTCCAGGTATCCTAAATATTAAAGAGAAAACAACAAAGCTTCTAGATGGCAAACACGGCAGGATCTCTTCATGACTTTGGGGTGCAAAGATTTCTTAAGCAAAACAAAACATTGCTGATCATATAAAAAAATGACTGATTGAAAAACCAGATTACTTTAAAATTAGGAACTTCTGATTATCAAAGGACACCACTGAGAGAATAATAAAAAAACAAGAGTAGAAGACAGTTGCAATACTTATACTCAACAACAGATTCACTTCCAGTATATATAAAGCCCGACAAACCAATCATAAAAAGATAGAAGACACAGTTGAAAAATGAGCCAAAGACGTAAACAGGCACCTCACAAAAGAAGATGCCCAATTACATCACAAACATATGACAGAGGAGAACCAGCAATGTTCTCTTCCTTACTGTCAGAGGTCATCAGATGAGTCCATTCACTCTTAGATTTTCAATTCATGGAGTTGTACACTCGAGATTTGTGTACTTTCCTGTACCTGCATTGTACTTCAACACAAAGATTATTTAAAAAAAGAAATTTGGGCAAAAAAATAAACAGAATTTTGGTGCTTTCATTGACCTAAAGACAGTTTAGAAACACAGTAATGCATTGCATAACTTTCAAAAAGAAACAACAGATAGACCAAAAATAAGTAAAAAGGATTCCCTTTGAGGGCAAGAGTGAGAATAGGAAGGAAGGAGAGAATAAGAATAAAAATTAGACTTCTCTGCATCTATCTTTTTTTAACAATCTTAATTCACAATCATGCAAAATCAATACAATTTTTAAATAAATTGTTTTTAAGAAACATTAATCAATTTTAAATTAAGTTAGTAATCCAGGTAGTACATAGATACAGCAAAAAGTACGACAGTGTTAACGTGAATGACTGAAGTCGTGCTGTAGGAAAGATTTCCGGGTGATTGGGCATGTTGTCACTGCCCAGGTCACCACCAGGGCAGACCTTGCTAATCCACCATAGATCTTTCCCACCGAGCCTAGACTGCACCTCAGAATCCAACTCAACACAGCACTCTGGGCAGCACTGACTCAAGAGTTGAAATATGCTTGCCATCCTTACCTGATGATAGCAGGTCTCAAAGGAAGAGGTCAAAGCAGTCACAGGTCCACCTAGGTCTCCTGACCCTTCATGTTGCTAATGTGAGAACAGAGGCTGAGACAGAAGGAGTGGCTTTCCCGAGGACACACCAGGAGTTTCATTTTCCCTCTGCTACACCACCACCCAGCCTTAGCATTCCAGCCTAAAGAATGGAGCCCCCTACTCTTCCATCATCCTGCTCACCGGAGCAAAGGAGGCAGCAGAAGCCGTCAGCTGTGACAAGCTCTTCAAAAATTCCCAGGTAGGTCTATCACAGCTCACGCTTGCATCAAGCCTGCTCCTGAATCCAGAGTTTTTCCCTGTCTTGAACAACCAGGCCACTTTCTTCCCAAACCACCATCACGGAGACATCTTGCTGAATCACAGTGGTGATCTTGCTATTTCTCTACTCAGAAATTTACCATGACTCCCTATTTCCTCAGGCCTAACCCCTTAGCCTGGCATTCTAAATAGTTTGTGATGAGACCCCAAACTGTCTTTCTTTGTTAATATCAACTTACTGCCCCTATAAACTCCAGCTGAATCTCACTTCCAGATCTGTGTCCATGCTGTTCCAACCACCTGTCCTTTCATTGAGTCCCAGAGAGTGGAACAGGGATGTTTTAAAGTCTTCCGTCCATGCTCTGGGATGAAGCTGACCCATGGAGCATGGCCAAAAGGCTCCAGCTAAAAGGAAAAAGGGTTCCTGGGACTGGAGTCAGGTCAAACAGCAGAAACTTTCTCTTGATCATTCCCAACCTCCTTTAGATAAAGAAACCTTTGAAAATTTGATTAAAACTATGGACCCCATTCCTAGTTAAATACATCAAACACATTTTTCTTTTAATATCAAAGGGCAGGGAAAAGAGAGCCCAGCTTAAGGATCATGCCTCATGATGCTATGACGGCAGGCAGCTACCCTTTGTTCTGTGTTTATTACGTGTCAGGACTGTCCTAAGCACTGCAGGCATTACCTCATTTAATACCCTCCATACCACCATGATTGGCCCCGGCTTTTCAGACAAAGAATGAAGGCACAGAGAGATGGTAGCCACAGAATCAGAATTCAAACCCAAGTCTTTCTGACTCCACAGCCTTGCTCTTAAACGATTCACCAAAGTTTTTGGTTTGGTACCAACTATGTCAGAACTTCCTGGGCCTGTCATTTAAAAATGCAGATTCCCAGGGCGCCTGGGTGGCTCAGTCAGTTAAGTGTCTGCCTTCGACTCAGGTCATGATCCCAGGGTCCTGCTCAGCCGGGAGCCTGCTTCTCCCTCTGCCTCTGCTTGTGCTCTCGCTCTCTCTCAAATAAATAAATAAAATCTTTTAAAAAAAATGCAGATTCCCAACCCCACATCAAGTCTAAATAATCAGAACCTCAGGAGGTTCTGCATTATTAACAAGACCCCTCAGTTGATTCTCAGGTACTCTAAGGTTAAAAATTGCCCCTGAGTGGCAAAAACTGAGTGTTCCAGTTATCATGGCTGTGTAACAAATTGCCTCAAAACTTAATGACATAAAGCAACCACCATCTTATCTAGCTCTCATACTTGTGGCTCAGGAATTCAGGAAGAGCATCACTTCCACCAGACTCTATCGGTCCCAAGCTGGCCCATATTTAAGAGGAAAGGAATTAGACCCTGCCTGTTGATGGGCATGACAAGGTCCCATCGTACGCAAGCACAGGCAGTGGGAGCTGGTGTTGCAGCCATCTTTGAAAAGGGCAATCTGCCACTCGAAGCCTCTGCTCACCTGCAAAATCTGATCAGATCAACCAAGCTGCCTCAATGCGCAGCCTGGAGAGAACAGTGCTTAACATTCATCAAAGTCACTTTTTCAACAGGCTTTCTCATGCTTCATGGTTCACCCTTTCTGCTTCAAGAAGAGCTGCGGCAGCAGTGCCACAAACCTCAGTGGCCACCCTCAGGAAGTACCCTTAGTGACAAGGCTGTCCCAGCAGCTCATGGTCTCAGGGTCTAAGGCAAAAATATGTGTCCACCCGTTTCTTCTGCATTCAGGTGGCCTCACCTGGGGCAGAGGGCTAAGTCTAATGGGAGACCCAGAATCGAAATGAAAAAGGTTCAATGAGACATCATGGATAGAGAGTGTAAATTGGTAAAACCTTTTTCAAAGGGCAGCTTGGCCACATGTATCAAAATATAATATGTACATGCTCTTTGACCCAGCATTTCCACTTCTAGAATTTAGTCCAAGGAGATAGCGGCCCAAATGCAAGGAGACACGTGCATAAGCAGGTACACATGATGTTGTTTATGATGGCGAAAAATTGGAAACAACCTTTCCACCCACAAGTTGGTGAAAGATTAGGCAAATAAATTGTAGTTCATTAATACTAAATTTCAAAGAATGATGTAGATCTATATAGACTGATATGGAAAAATCTCCAAAACATATGGTTAAGTGGGGGGAAAAAGTATTTGAACAGTATGTATCATAAATCACATTTATATAAAACTCTTTGTGTGCTTCAGCCCAAAGAGAGATGGCTAGAGGAAGGCCCCCTGGGTGGTAGCATTTAGTGTGAATTTTGTTTTCTTCTGCATTGTTGAAATATTTAATAGTGAGAAGGTGGCTTATATTATACCTACTGTGTGCTATGGACTATTGCAAATCCCTTACACACATTAACCCACTTTATCCCCCTAACACCCCTGGGAAATGGATACTGTTATTATCTTCATTTTAGAAGACAGAATACTGAGGCACATAGAGGTCAAACAGTTTGCCCAGCATCACAGGGCCAGTAAATGGCAAAGACGGGAGCCAAACCCAGGAGGTCAGGCTCCAGAGTCTGTGCTCTTACCCATTAAGCTATCCTGCCACTCTGCAGTGTTTGATATAGCATTTTTACCAAAACAACAAAGCCCCCCTTTTTTTTAAGTCACCAAATTGGCCTTAAGAAGTTTTAAGTTTCCAGAAGGAGAAGCCATGGGTCCTTACAGAGGATTCTCCTGCCCTTTCACCCAGCTGAGTGTACAGACAGAATTCCTCCTGGGAGAAGTTCAAGGGTCATGACGAGGTCTGCCCCAGGAAGCCCTGTGGTGCAAACAGGATGTTAAGGAGACCCCTTGGGAGGTTTTTCCCCTTGGGTGGGAATGTGCAGTCCTTCAGGTCTGTGGGAGACCAAAGGTCAAGAAAGAGACCCCCTAGAGCCTGCAGACCCAGGCCACGGCTCCTGCCCACCCCCATGCAAGGCCAGAAAAACTTGTGATGATAAATATCTACTTCAAATGAGTCCTCAAGGACTAGAGAGTGAGATCACCAGTCAGTGGATCTCTGCGCATCCTTGGACTCAGGCATGCCTGCAGGAGGGCGAGGCAGCCCCAGCAGGAGCTGCAGCAAGAAGGACCAAAGTGTCTCTAGGGAAAACTCATCCTAAGGGGAGGGAGAATTGAGGCCCAGGGCTTGGTCCAAAGATGAGGGCGGAGATGATTCTGAGCCCAGCTCTACTGTGTCATCCAGTGCCCAAGAGCAACCCCAATGGCCTTGAGCCTAAGACCTGGTGCAGGTGGCGGCCCCCATCAACACAAGTTGAAGTCTAGGGAGCTGTTTCTCTCCTACACCCTCGGGGCCCTCGGGACGCATAATGACAGGCCTTGCAGCCCCTTCAGCCCAGCGGACACAGCTGACACTTTGGGCTTCCATAGGGACTGGAGGAAAGTGGTGGACGCTGGTGGTTGCCAAAGGCACACGAGGCATCCTCAAGACGCCCAAACTACCTGGGAAGGGATTTGCGGTATCAGGAGCTGCCTCAGAGCAGTGAGGGACTAAGCTGCCCCGGGGAGAGTATGTACTATGAGAAGCAGAGAGTCAAGTGCAAATCCTCATGTCTCCTTACCACCCTAGCCTCTACCCTTCCTCCTTCTCCACACTTAGCCCCTCTCCCCAGCTCACTTTCAATGCCCCCCCACACACACATCACACGGTTTTGGAACCTAGGTCTGTGTCCTCCTTCCATCAGGGATCCTGAAGTATCAGATGGAGCTGCCAAGCTGGAGGCAGAAGGGATCTTACTCTGGAAACTTTCCTTTTAAAGCAGAGCAAGAAACAAATGGCTCTGCAATCCACTGGGATCGCCTTGGGTTGGAAATTTAAAATGCATTAAGGTTGAGAGACCTATAAACATGTCATATCACGCTCGGCAAACTGCCGCCTCTGTGACTTGCGGGCACGGGAGCCCCAAAGGGCACAGGCAGGCACATTCACCGCACACAGATGGGCACACACACACATACGTACACATCCCGGAAAACACTCCTTCCACATCTGTGCACATATGTGCATGCACTCTCCCCACAGGGAAACACACGCAGATCTGTGCACACAGTCCCCCAAACAGATGCCCGTAAAAAGACCCCGCACAAACGCTCGCCCCTCATACAGGAAGAGATGTGTAACTACATTCAGCCTTACCCTTGTAACATAAATATACACACCTGCTGCACCCACACATGCACACAGATTTACACACACAGTCACTCCACAAACATGCACACACCTTCACCATACACACACACATACACATACCCTGCCACATTTATACACATCTCTCAGAGATAAGCCCATGCCCAGGCTCACCCTGGATGGGAGACAGACATTCTCACTCCACACACAGACACACACAGATGTACACACTCACACACACAGACTCCACCCACATCTACATGGATGTGTGGGCACAATTCATATACGCTCATCCAAAATATAGATATTCATATGCATACACACTCATCCCACACCAAATGTATGCATTTACTTTACCCAAAGCAAAGATATGCACAAACATGAATGCACACCCACCCACAGGGAGTGTGTATACATATGCAGCCCACAGAGATACATAATCAAATAAACATTTAGCATTCCTACCAACTCCAACAACCATCTGGGTGACCATCCAACAGCCTGGACTCTTTGATTGTTTCAAGCTTCTCTTCTCTGAAAATGCCACCATTTGCCCAGTGGCTCGACCAAAATCCTGAACATCACCCTGGATTCTTTTTTTTTTTTTTTTTTAAGATTGATTTATTTTAGAGAGAGAGAGAGTGTGAGCGGGGGCCGGGGGCGAGGGGCAAAGGGAGAAGGAGAGAGAATCCCAAGCAGACTCCCCACTGAGCACAGAGCCCAACTCAGGGTTCAATCCCACGACTCCAAGACCACAACCTGAGCAGAAACCAAGAGTAGGACGCCCAACCGACTGAGCCACCCAGGCGCCCCCAACGCCCCGATTCTCCCATCTTCCTCGCCCTCCACATCCAGGCCATTTGTAAAGGCAGCTATTTCTGTCATCTCTGAAGCTGTCGTTCTCCTCCAAGGCCCCGTCTCTCACCTGCACCACCACCACAGCCCCCTCCCCGTTGCCCTCACTTCCACCATGGCTACCTACAATCCATCCTCCATGTGGCAGCCTGGAAAAAGGACCTTACCATGGCTTCCATGGCACTTTGAATAAAATGCAGACTCCTTCCCCAAGCCTGCAAGTCTACATGATCAGACCTGCTGCCTCTCGTGCCTGGACCTCACCTTGCGCGCCGTGCATGCTGCCACTCACTCACCACACTGGCCCCCTTTTCCAGTCGCAAGCATGCCACTCCCCTCAGGACCTTTGCCCACACTGCTCCCTCCGCCAGGGATGCTCATTCCCTGACTCTTCCTCTGGCCCCCACGCACCATCTCCCTTGAAATGTCACCTCCACAGAGATGTCTTCCCTAATAATCTAATTTCAACAGGACGTTCCCCATTATTCACGATCCACTGTATTCTGTTTCCTGCATAGCACTCACCACCGTAAGCAATTTCTTTATGTTTATTGTCCGTCTTTCCCTCTAAATCTGCACTGTCCAACAGAGTAGCCACATGTGGCTATTTAAATTTAAATTAACTAAAATTAAATAAAACCCAAAATTCAGCTCCTCTGTCAAACTAGCCACATTTTGAGTGCTCGATAGCTGCAGGTGGCTAGTGGCTACTGTCCTGCTCAGGGTGAAGATTTCCATCATCACAGAACGTCCTCTTGGATGGGGCTGCTCTGGGCTGCAACTTAGATGGAGCAAGGCAATGTCTCTTCCACTCACCAGCGGGGCTTCTGTGCCCAGCATGCTGGCTGGCCCACGGAGGGACTCGGGAGGTATTTACCAAATGACCTCACACGTGTGCACACAGTCATAAAAGGAGATACGCCCTCCCATATATCAAAGACCCTACTCAAATGCCACCTCTTTCTTAAAGCCTCTTGTCATCTTTCTCCTCCTTTCCCTCAGCCCCAAGCTTGTACCTCTGACACAGAGGGGTCCTTCTTGGCCACAGACCTGAGTTTGCCACGGGCACTTTTACCCCGTGGGAAGAGAGGAGAGCAGGAAGTGCCTGGGGCCATGTCCTCATCAAGGCCTCCCTCTGTCCCTGTCCTTGGGGACAGCAGAGTACCTACATTCAAAGCACAAGCCCCGGACACAGGCAATCCCAGGTCTGCACCCCTGCTGTGCGTCTTACTAGCAGAGACTGGGTAGCTTGCTGTTCCTCTCTGAGTCTCGGTCTCATCATCTGTAAGTTGCACATGCTCATGCCGACTTCACGGACCTGCGGTGAGTGAAAGAGATGCTGTCTGGGGAAGATGTCCCACAGTGTCCCTTGGAGGGCGTGGCCCGCCTCAGCAGAGGTAGGACCCATTTCCCTCCCCCCACCCCCAGCTGTGTACAGCGGCTTGTGTGCAAAGTCTATTCTCAGTTCATTCCAGCGATGACCGAAATTCTTTAGAGATGGGTGCCGCAGGTCACTGCCCAGACCGCCTAATGATTAACCAGGCTCTGATCCTGGCCCAGTGGCTGCAATTCTGAAGCAAAACACTCAATGGGCGCAGCTCAGTAATTAGGTTACAGGCTCTTGAAAGGCTAGTGCTCCTACAAATATTTTCTTAAAAACAAGCCCTGATTACAGCTGAACCCTCCGTGTGGTCCCGAGATGGGGCAGGGACCGTCACTGAGCTGCCGGGGGCCTTCTGGCTTGAGTTTCTCCAGGTCGGCTGATGGGGGAAGAAGGTCCTGGGCAAAATAAATGATCCGACAGGGAGGAGCATGCCCCATGAGGAAGCAGCTCGCTCGGGAGGAAAAAGAAGGGGGCATCAGAGGGAATTCAGCCATCAGACAAAATACAGCATCATGCGGTGGTGAACTCATGCAATCTGATGCCAAACAGCCTGGGTCCAGTCCTAGCCTGCTCCTCGCTGGCTGGGTGACCTTGACTGAGTTCCTTGTCCTCTCTATGCCCTTGTCTGTGAAGCAGGGATAACAATAATACCTACTTCAATGGGGTGTTTGGGGGAGTAAATTACGTATTATTTAGAAAGTGCTTAGCATGGGGGTGCCTGGGTGGCTCAGTCAGTTGAGCGGCCGGCTCTTGATTTCGGCTCAGGTCATGATCCCAGGGTCCTGGGCTCCATGCTCAGGGGGGAAGTCTTCTTGAGGATTCTCTCTCCCTCTCCCTCTGCCCCTCCTCGCCTCAAGAGCATGCTCTCTCTCACTCTCTCACACTCTCTCTAAAATAAATAAATAAATCTTTTAAAAAGGAAAGAAATAAAGTGCTTAGCATGGAAACTGGTACATGTTAAACCCTATCCCAGGGTCTGTTAAGTTGGTGGAGAGAGGAGTGCTGAGATTTGGGGAACCTCCCTGACCTTTGCCCTCTCTTTTCTCCTAGTCTCTTTACCAAACCTTCCTCTTCTTTCAAGTCCTCCACACCAAACCATCACTGCTTCCCCTGCCCTACTTTTAGGCCAATTCCATCAGAGTCCCAAAGTGGCTCTGAAGGAAATACAGGGGACCAAAAACCTGGGGAAAGATGCTCAGCCACTCATCTCATTATCACCCAGGGGTGGGAATCTCGACAGCATGAGAGATCCCAGAAGGGTCTCACAGAGGGCCAAACTGTGCTCAGAAAGCTTACTGAATGAGTGCACCCTTTATTCAGTTGGAAATCTTAATGCAGCATATAACTCTCAGGGTAGACTTCACATATCCATGATTCAAATTTTTTAAATACTGAAATAACACTAGTACACTAGCCAAAACTGACAGCATTTCAGTACTTAACAACAATGCAGGGGCACCTGGCTGGCTCAGTCGGTAGAGCATGCAACTCTTGATCTCAGGGTTGGAGGTTCGAGCCCCATGCTGGGTGTAGAGATTACTTAAAAATAAAATCATTAAAAAAAAAAAAAAAACAACGCAGTGTACCAGAACATCAGAATATTAAATCTTTCAAAGTCTTAGAATTCCTTTATCACTCCCAGATTTCCTGGTCAAGGGCTGTTTGGGAGGAGCCTGTCCACTGAGGCAGCCCCTCAGTGAAGGTGTGGGAGGAGGGAAGAAGTCAAGAGAGAGAGGGACTGAATCATTGAAAAAGACAGGTGGGCATCAAGCAACATACAACCCCCAAAGATGTTCATGTTTTAATCCCTGGGATTTGTAAATGTTACCCTCAAAGGCAAACGAGACTTTGCAGATGTGATTAAGTTAAGGATCGCCAGGTGGGGAGAGTAGCCTGGATCTTGCAGGTGGGTTCAATATAATCACAAGGATCCTTCTAAGAGGGAGGCAGGAGGGTCAGAGTCAGAGAAAAAGAGAGGATCCGATGAGGGAAGCAGAGGTCAGAGTGATGCAGGGCCACAAGCCAAGGAATGTGGGAGCCTGGAGAAGCTGGAAAAGGCAAAGCAGCAGACTCCCCCCAGAGCCTCCGGGAGGAATACAGTCGGCTGAGGCATTTTAGATTTCTGACCTCTAGACCTGTAAGATGATACACTTGTTGTTTTAAGTCATGAAGTTTGTCACAGCAACGGTTAGGAAACTCACCAAGAATCCATAACAGATATGAGGGTAATTATTTCAACAAAGGCTTGTTGAAGGCCTACCGTGCATGCCAGGCACTGCTCTGGGCAGACACTGAGTAAACAAATGGGATCATTTCAAATAGTTAAAAGAATATGAGGAAAATAAGAAAGGTTGACATGACAGAAAGTTACCAGTTGTAGGAAGGGGCTACCTCAGATGGAGTGGTCAGGGAAAACCTCTCTGAGGAGGTGGCCAGAGTGATGGGGAGCTAGCCAGGTGAAGGTCTGGGAGAAGGGCCTCTTGGACTATATGGTTCAACCTTGACTCCGTAACAAACCACCCCAAAACTTAATGGCATAGAACAACAACCATTTATTTGCTCCCAATATTCAATGTTGGTGGAGCTTAGGGCAAACAGCTCGCCTCAGCTTCATGTAGCATCAGCTGGGATGGCCCCAACTGGAGGGTCTACTTCTAATATGGTTCACCCATACAGTCTAGCAAGTTCGTCTAGCTGTCAGCTGGGAGCTTACCTGGGGCTCTCAGCGGGGTGTGACCATTAGCCTCCACAGGGCTGCTTGGGCTTCCTCACAGGATGGTAGCTGTGTTCCAAAAGGAAGGAAGCAGAAGCTGCAGCGTCATGTCTACCACACTTGTTGGTCAAAACCATCGCAGGCCAGCCCAGATTCAAGGGGACAGAGAAACAGACTCCATCTCCCAGTGGGAGAAGGGACAAATCATCTGGAGGCATCTTTCACCCACCACATACACCAAAGGCATTGGATTTGCAAAAACCCTGAGGTAGGAATGAGCTTGGTGAGCTTGAGGACAGAAGTGTGGCTGGAAAAGAGCAGAATGGTAGGTGAGGTCAGAGGGGAGGGCAGCTGCCGGACAGCAGAGGGCCTGGTGGCCACCCTAATGAGTTTAGATTTTATTCCAAGGTAACGGGAAACCACTGGAGCAGGAAAGTAACATAATCTGGTAGAAGTTTTCTGCTTTTTGTTATTTGTTTGTTTGTTTTTAGTATCGCTCTTCATGCTGAGTGGAGAGGGTCAAGGGGGGGAAGAAGACTGTTGCAATGGGACCATTCATTCAGGTGGAAAATGATGAGGGGACACATGGCTCGGTTTCATTGTCCACTTTCTCAGTTTTTGAACAGTGATGGAAGGAGATGGAGGAAGAGTCCATTTTAGACTAGCTGCTTCTGGGGAGTAACAAAGAGTGGCAATTAACAGCATGGGCCTTGGCCATGGCCAACTTGGGACCTTGAGTGGATAACCTTCCCTTCCTTAACCTTAGTTTCCATAAAATGGGGATAATAATATCTGTCCTCTAAAGTTACTAGGAAGATTAAATGAGGCTATTAGTTCACTCAACAAATGTATCCTGAAGGCCAACTATGTACGGGGAAAACGACCACAAAGGACTCTACCTCTGTGGAGCTTATAATCACATGCAGAGTGATAAAGATATATAAATAATTTCATGCCTGACACACAATATTGCTCAGTAGCTATTTTTAGTGTTGCATTTGAGGGGCCTATGGCAACCCCAGGTGGAGAGTTTCAACAGTCAGTTGGCTATCCAGCCTGGCTATCTCTCTCCGCCGCTCAGCTGTCATTTACTAAACACCTACTATGTGCTAGACGCTGTACTAGGCTCCTCCACATCCACTAACCCCTCTCATCTTCCCCACAGTGGAGCTGTTAGGAATTCGGGGCCTCAGGTGCCAGACTGACTAATTTGTATGAGGCACCCAAAGGGCCGTATGATCTGGCCCCTGATGAGTCACAGACACACAAATGGGCAGTTTGTCACCCCTGCTTCTTCTAGAATCAGACAGTAGGACGCACTACCAATGTGCCAGGCACTGTTCTAAACTTCCCACGTGCATTATCTCATTACATCTTCACAATAGCCTTATGAAATAGGTTCTGTTGTTGTCCCCTTATCACAGAAGGGAACACTGAGGCCCAGGGTTACAAAGCAAGTAATTGGCAGACCTGAAATTGGAACCCAGACAGGCTGACTCCAGGGACCACTGTCCTATACTGCCACGTGGCCATCATTAGGAATCCTCAAATCCAAGGACAGCAGGAGATCCTGCAGCCTTCTCTCTTGTGGGGGGAGGCACATGAGATGCAGCAGGCCTCTCTGGAGAGGGAGGATGCTTCAGGAACAGGACGAGCCCGGGAGTAAAATCAATCTGGAGGCAAGGCCTGGCGCTACCACTTCCTAGCCGCAGACCCTAGGGAAGAACCCTAGATTCACTTAGCCTCAGCTTCCTTTCAATAACACCAAGATCATCACTCATTCATTCATTCAACAAGTAATTACTGAGAATCTGTTACATGCCAGGAAGAGCGGCATGAGTGAGACACACTGTCCCCTGTCCTCATGAATCTGACACCGAGCTAGGAAGACAGATGACAAAACAAGGGAACAGACAAATAAAATATTTTCCAACCATAATGAGCTCCGTGAAGGAAATTAGCAAGGGGCTGAGCGCGGAAAGGGAGGAGGGGACCTGCTTTGGGTAAGAGCGGCCACCCGAAGGATAAGAAGGAGCCGGCCATGCAGAGAGGAGGAGCGCGAGCAACCGGGCAGAGCGAAGGGCGAGGCAAGGACCCCAGAAGGTCTGGGAACCACCAGAGCCCAGCATGGCTGGTGCGCAATAAAGGGATCACCGCGTAAGACGCCCCTCAACTCCCGCCGGCTTGTCCTGAGCAGGAAAGAGGATCATGCTTGCCAGACAGTAGGCATGATGATGACATGTGGTAGACAATAAATGTGAGTTCCCTGCCGCCCCCCCGCCCCGCCCCCGAGCTGGGTCCAGAAGGAGGCTCCTCCTCGGGGCGAGGGGGGGCCCAACCTCGTCCCCAGCCATCTTCATCCACGAAGCCCTCAGGGCTCCTCGGGGTCACCGAGCTCCGAGCCTGTTTGCCACCATCGAAGCGCGCACTTTCTCCCTTTGTCTAATTATTCCTAATTGGGAGAAAAATTGTTTGGCAAATCAGCTGGCATCTCCTCAGCTCCGGTGTCCTAGCAACCCAGCTCCCGCGGGTGACACCGGGGAGGAGGCGCTCCGCCGCCTCCACGCAGCAGGGAGCCCGGGGCTGGGCGGCGCATCGCTCCCACGGTGGCCTTGCCCGCGCCCGGGCCACCACGCGCACGGCGCACGGGCACACGTGGCCACGCGTGCACAATGCCGAGGCCACCGGAGTCCGCCGGCGCTCGCCCGGCCCGAAGCGGAGCCTCAGCCTTTCTGGAAAGCAGAAGGTGTCTCAGAAATAGATTTCTAATTTTCCAGCCACCTGCTCAGCTGAAAGATATTCTGGAGTTTATAATTACTTTTCAGGCACTTAACTAGAGTCTAGTTTCTAGGGCAACTTGATGCATCTCAATGTGTTTACGGCGAAATCGCGCCTTGCAGCTCAGCCAGGGCGGCCCGAGGGGTCCCGAGCCAGCCCAGCGGAGGGCGCTGTCTCCTGGGTTCAGGCTTTTTTTTTTTTTTTTAAAGATTTTATTTGTTTATTCATGAGAGACGGAGACAGAGAGAGAGAGAGAGAGAGGCAGAGGGAGAAGCAGGCTCCCAAGGAGCAGGAAGCCCGATGCGGGACTCGATCCCAGGACCCTGAGATCATGACCTGAGCCGAAGGCAGACGCTTAACCATCTGAGCCACCCAGGCGCCCCGGGTTCAGGCTTTTTAAGAACAGTGCTACCTCGAGGAAGGGGAAGGAGCAAGTGAGATGGAGTGGATCGGGCTCCTGGCACGGCCCACGAAGGGTCCCGAGAATGTTTGGCAGCAGTAGTAACGGGTCTCGGGAAAACAGATTGCCTGGCCTCCAGCTTCTGGGAGGGAGCATGCAGGCTCGGGGACAGGCCTCAGAGGCAGAACCGCCCCGGGTCCCCCGAGAGTTTGGTGGCCCCACCGGGGTCCAAATCCCAAGCTGTTTACTGGCTGTGTAATAATGGCAAGTTACTCTCCATCTCTGTGCCTCAGTCTCCCCTCCTGGGAAGTAGAGATAATCATGGTACCTACCTCAGAGGGTTGTGATGGGGCTTAACAGAGTTAATTTGTGGGAAGCGCCTAGCACAGTACCTAGCTCATACAGAGCGAGCGCTGAGTAAATATTCTATTACTGTTATTATTGAGAAATCACAGAACAGCTCCCCCAGGGCTGGGGAAGTCCTGTGTGGGCTACAGGAGACAGAGATGGCTTTAGGGAGCTTACAAACTAGAACAGAGGTCTCCCAGAGGAGGAAAAATACTTACATATTGTAACTTCTAATTTGTATTTTTATCTCATCCTTTTTGGTTTATATTTAATGTATATCTTATGATGTGTATATTTTATAAATAAATAAATATATAGTGAGGGACCTCACTCAAGAAAGTTTCAAGGACAGGGGAACAGGATTCCAAAAAGGGTAGGACAGAGGGAGTGAAACAAATTATTTTAAATGAAAGGAACCCTAGGGGTCATTCGACCAGTCCCCACCCACATTTCACACGTGGGGACCCTGAGGGCCAGGAAGTGGGTTGCACTTCACCCAGAGTCACACCAGAAACAAGTAGCCAAAGCCCCGAGGGATCCACAGAAAGCCCAAGACGCCAGCTCTGCAAGACTCCTGGGAGACAAGAGCTCCATGATAGCACAGCCAGGAAGGCTTCCTGGAGGAAGGGCACAGGAACCAGCCTTTGAGTGGAAGAGCAAGGTTCCATCTGGGCAAACCAAGAACAGAGAAGCAGAGCCATTGCTTCAAAAGCCCCTCACAGTGGGCTCCCCAAGGGTCGTGACATGGGTGAATACTCCCACCAGCGCCAAGTTCAGACCTCAGGGGGTTTACAACCGGCAAACTTCCTCAATCTGTACAGTCCAGTGCAAGCGGGCAACAGCACGCCCTGGGGGGGGCTCTCCGTCCTGGTCAGCTGACCCTGAGGCCTCTTCACCCTGAATTTCTACCTACCCCGGTCCTCCCCTCAGCCTCCCGTTTTTCAGGGGAATAAACTCAGTCCACATTTTTGTTGTCTGCCTGTCTTCTTTGGGTCTCTCTCTCTCTCTCTCTCTCGGTATCTGGTCATTCTTTGACCTGAGGTGAGGGGCCAGGGAGGGGTCTCTGTCTCTCCCAGCTCTGCCTCTGTGCATCTGGGCCTCTCAGCCTCCTTGGTACCTCTGCTTCGGAGCACGTCTGTGGGTCTGCTTGGCTGTCTGTCACCTCTCTGGGCCTGTTTCTCTCTCCAAGTCTCTCTCTGGCTCTGAATGTGTGTGAGTGGGGGCGGTGTGCATCTGCGTTTCCCTGTCTCCAATTCCGTCTGTCTGTCTGCCTGACTTCTCTCTGGCCCGCTCTCTAAGTCGGTGATTCTCAAAGTATAGTCCCAGAGCCAGCAGCATTACTTGGGAATTTGGTAGAAATGCACATTCTGGGCCCCATCCCTGACAGATTCCCTCCTTGACCAAACTCCACTCAGGTTCCTCTGAGTTCTGTTTCAACTAGTCCTCGATTTCCATGTTCTGTGCACTGTCTGATTTTAGCAGGAATCCTGCTAAGTCCATTTAACCAGAAACCCCCCCACACACACACACATACACAGACACACTATCTGATCAGGTCCCTCAGCCTCTGCCACTCCCCAGGTGAAATTGTCCAGTCACCCTGGCCTGCCTCCAGCAAGAATCCTATCAGGCAGTTTATCCAGAAGCTCCCCTGACCCCTGATGTTTCCTCTGGGTAATTTTCCATCCACTGACCCCACCCTGCTCCTTAGCTGTCAGTTCCCCCTTGCCCCTGCTGTATTCAGAGTCAAGTCCAATCTCTCATTGCAAAATCCCATTGCAGGGGTCCCTACACTTGTCGGGATCGTCCTCCCGCTCAAATGAAGCCTTCCCATCATGCTTTAATGAGCATCATTTAACAGCCCAGACAGACTGAATCTGAGACTCTGGGAATGGGGCCCAGGCTTCTGATACAAGTCAAGTTTCAGCACCAAGGTAGTCTCTCTAGCTCTGTTAGGAGCAGGGGGACCCCTTGTTCTTGGCCTTGTCTGTCCCTGTGTCACTGTCCCTTGTAGGTCCGTGTCTGTCTGTCACATCCAAGGCCACTGGACAGGAGGCAGCTGACCTCCATGGGCACACTTTGCTTGCTGCCCCCTGTTCCCAACAGCTTGGTCACAAAAAAAGAACAGACAGCTAAGAAAAAGAAGCCTGCCCAGTTGGAAGCACACAGTAGCTTGCTGACCGAGCACAAAGCCTGGGAAGGCTACTGGGGATTAACTGGGAAATATCACTGTTTCCTCTGCTGGAGGGGATCACAAGACTGGGGCTACATCACCTATTACAGGGGCTCCCTCCCCTTCGTTCCCCACCCTGGCTGTGCACACAATCACCTGCACACTTTTAAAGCATCCTGCATGCTGGGAACTACTCCCAGACATTCTGACTCAGTTGGTCTGGGCTGAAGCCCAGATATTAGTATTGTTTTAAACACTACTTGGGTGATTCTAATGTGCCAAGGGCAAAGTCCTAATGGAACCTTCATAACCCTCTTAAAGATGGAGATCAGGATTCCTTTTTTAAAGCTGGAGAAACTGAGGCTTGGGGAGGGAAAGTGCCTGACCAAAGGCGCATAACTAGAAGTGCCATAGTCAGGATTTGAACCCAGAGCTGTGGTCCACTCCATGGGAGGCCTTTGGCACATAATACTGTCGTTCTCCATGGCTCACTCTCTTCTGGCCTCCCAGTATGGCTATATATTGCCTACTCCAGCCAACCCAATGGTACCCCCTCCCTGTCCACACCCCGTTCTCTGCAGCTCCGACAGCCCTGGCCGTGGGCAGCTAGCTCTGCCCCTCAGAAATGGCTGACCTCTTACAGGTCCCCTCCCAGGATGTGAACTTTCTTCCTTGGCCTGCTTGCCAGATTACTGGTATTTCCCCACCAGGGAGGTTTCCATCCTGATACCCCCCCCCCCCCCCCCAGAATGCCTCCCTACATCCCCACTCCTCGTACACACTCTTCTCCAGGCCCCTGCTCCGGAATCTGGCCAGCCAACTTCACAGGACGTAAGGCCAGTGTTTGTCTTCTCTGCGTCCCCGTAGACACAGCCTCAGCACAACAGTCATACCCTGCTCTTGCAGCCACACCACCCAGAGCGACATGCCTGCCTGACAGCTTTCCTCAGCCCCTACCATGGAAGGGCCCCACCCCACAGGAGTGACCCCAGACCCGCAGGTGCCCAGACTGCAGGCCCCTCTCAAGCCCAAACTTTCTTTGAAGACTACACTTTCTCTCTAAAACCCAGTGAGGGGTGCCTGGGTGGCTCAGTTGGTTAAGCGTCTGCCTTCAGCTCAGGTCATGATCTCAGGGTCCTGGGATCGAGCTGCGCATCAGGCTCCCCATTCAGTGGGGAGTCTGCTTCTCCCTCTCCCTCTGCTCCTCACCCATGCTCGTGCTCTCTCTCTCTCTCTCACTAATAAATAAATAAAATCTTTTTTAAAAAGCCAGGTGAACTTTGCATGCTACTCCATAATGTGTCAGGGTTTGTTTCAATAAGAAAAATAATGCCTATTGATTGAATTTTGACACAGAACATGTATTATTTTTGTAATATAAAATACTCAATTAACAAGTAAACACAATGCTTCTCACTCCTTACAATCAAGTAAAATTGATGGTGCAGGGAAATGCCGGGTTTACTTTGTGGCCTTATGAATTCCCAACACACATAGAGTGTCCCCAGGGCCATCCATAATGCATCCATTCTTTCTTTCATTTACTCATTCAACAAATACTTTTGGAGTACCTGCAGTGTCCCAGGCATAGGGCTAGAGTCTAGGAATATAATGATGAGTAACAGAAATGCTCCTTGCCTCCAGGGAGGATCTCCTGTCTACTCAGGGGATCAAGATGTCAAAACACACACACACACACACACACAACTATAATAACTTGTAATAAATGCACTATAGAAAAAGCAAAGGATGTACTGAGCAAGAATAATGGGGGTACTAAAATTGTTTCCAAGGAAGTGACATTTAAACTGAGACATAAAAGATGAATAGGAATTGGTCAGGTAAAAAGGAGCAGTGGGAGAATGTTCCAGGCATAGGTATGAGCCCGTGTGAAGAGGGAAAGGAGACAAACCCAAAGCTTTCTCGAAGCTCAAAGATGAATCCTTCATCACTTGCAGCCAGAGCTCACAGGCCAGAGGCAGGAACAGCCCCCCTTCCCAAGCCCTGGGAGGCAGCCAGAAGCTCTGCCAAACCCAGCCCAGCTGCGGTCTCCAGGCACAAGGCCACCCGTGAGCGCCCGTGAGCGCCCAGCTCAATGCCGGCCCTGAAGTAGGACCTGGAGCCAGGTGGGGTAAGGGCTGGTGGGACCCACGGACACAGCCCTGAGGGGGAGAGCATAGGACGGTGGTCAACTTTAGATCATGGCCAAACCCAAATGAAGCCTCTAGAGCTTGTCTGATGTCTGGAAATAGCACCTTTGCGGCACCTGAGCAGGAGGGAAGAGCCTTGAGGCACTTAGGGCCAGTTGCCCTTCTGAGCCCAGGACCTAGTGCCAAGATCAACACCTCACTTTGTGCCCCGGTTGAGGGTCCCTAGTTCCTGGTCCTGACCTGCAACCCTGACCCCTTCCTGGAAGGCCAGTCTATGTAGGATTGGGGGATGCTCTTCTCCCATCTAGTCTGGGTCCTTCTCCTGAGCCCTCTGCCACCATGCAGTGGCGTGCTCATTCTGGGGTCCAGCACCACCCCACCCCACCACCATGCTCAGCCCAGCTGTTCCCTGGGATGCCTCCCACCATCTGCCTAGAGGCCTGGCTGGTTCCTGGCAGACCCTGGCATTCTCCCACCTAGACTGGGACTAGCCCCTGTCTGGACTTTCAGCTTCCATCATCCTTCTTCCCGTAGCCAGAGTGACCTTTCTAAAAACACAGATCTGATGGTGTTGCTTCCCTGCTTCCAACATTTCCGTGAACTTTCCATTGCCCTTAGGGTAAAGTCCAAGCTCCTTCATAAAAGATGGACAAGTTCTGCATGTCCACCCCAGCCCCCTCTCTGCTCTCATCTTCCAGAAAGAAGACTTGTAGAGGAGGAAAGGACACAGGAACGGACTTGGGGGGGGGGGGGGGGGAGTGGGAGGAAGAACGCATAAGCACAAGCTGGAACACCCCAAACCTTTGGCCTGAGCGCCCACCCCCCACCCGCCCCCAGCAGAGCTGGATGGAGCCAGCAGCAGAGAAAGCTTCTCCATTCTGATGGCCACAGCAAGGGCTGGGCAGCAACAGACAAGCCTGGGCCTCTGCTGTCACCCAGAGGCTGAATGGAGCAGCGCAGGCAAGAGAGCCAGTCTCTTAGTCACACGGAGGCGGAGCCGGTGTCCCAAGACTCACCCAATGGTGAGCAAGGTCCAGTCAAAGGTGGAGCCAAAAGCAAAGGCCTCAGTCAGCAGTGACCGTGTTGGAATCCAGGCTAATGGGTCCTAAACACGCTTCTATTATGCATCTGTCATAATACTTCATAATTTACCTGTTCCTCTGTCTGGCTCCCCCGCTAGACCCTGTAATCTGAGGTCCCTGCTCACAAAGCAATCTTACCCTCTGGTCAGCCCTCCTCTCCAGCCTCTCTTCCCCTTACTACTCTCCCCTTCTCTTCCCAAACCGCTGGACCCTTAGGACATCCCAGGACAAGCAACTTCAGTACAGCAATACCTTCTCCATGTACACTCTTTCTACCACCTGCCTGATGCAGTTCCTGCTTCTCACCCCAACACCACATTTGTTCATTCATTCATTCACTCATTCATTTGCCAAATACTTACCGAGGGCCTCGTATAGACCTAGCCCTATGCTAGACAAGCAGACAGACAAGATCCCCCTGTCACGGAGCTTTATTTTATTTGGGGCAAACAGACAATCAGATAAATGAACAACGTAATTTCAGGTAGTGATACACTGAGTGATGTGTTAGACAGCACTTAGAGGGTGGCAGTGGGGAGAGAAATTGGAGGTCAGGGAAGGCCTCTCTGAAGCCAGGTGTGAAATCAGGTTTTAAAATATGTCCACTGCCTTCAAAAAATAGAATCTGCTTTCCCTCCCCATAAGCCCCTTAAATGCAGGCTGTGCTTAGTTAGTCATTTCTAACGAAAAGAATGGGGCAGAAACAATAGCATGTTGACTATGTATGACTTCCAAGAGAGGACACAAAAGTCATTGTGGATTCCTCCTGATGCTCTATCTCTCTTTTGGATCACTCACTCTAGGGAAAGCTAGCTGCCATGCCACAAAGATGCTCAAGCAGGCCCATGGAGAGGCCCACATGGCTGGGAACTGAGGCCTCCTGCTAAAAGCCATGTGTGTGTGCCATCTTGGAAGTGGAGGGTCCCATCTTAGTCAAGTCTTCAGATGACTGCAGCCTGTGCCAACATCCTGACTGCAGCCACCTGAAAGACCCCAAGCCAAACTACCTGGTTAAGCTACTCAGGGCCAATTCCTCCACTGGACACAGTAAGCACACTGCCCAGGTCCCACAATACTTTTAGGAGCTACAGAAATGTTTTAATTTCTATTAAAATTCAGAGAAAAAAATTTGTCACAAATATGTGCAGATTAAACAACATACTACTGAACAACCAATGTGTCAAAGAGAAAAATCAAAAATACCTTGAAACAAATGAGAGTGGAAATATAATATACCACATTTGTGGTATGCAGCAAAAGCAGTTCTAAGAGGGAAGTTCATAGAGATATATAACTACCTTAAGAAACAAGAAGTCTCAAATTAACAACCAACCTTTACACCGCAAAAACTAGAAAACAAAGCCTAAAGTTAGGAGAAGGAACAAAATAACAAAGATTAGAGCAGAAATCAATGAAATAGAGAATATCAATGAAACTAAGAGTTACTTCTTTGAAAGATTAGCAAAATTGGCAAGCCTTTAGCCAGACTCACCAAGAAAAAAAGAGAGAGGACTCAAATAAATAAAATCAGAAATGAGGGGTACCTGGGTGTTTCAGTCAGTTAAGTTCTGAATCTTGATTTCAGCTCAGGTCATGATCTCAGGGTTGTGAGATCAAGCCCCGCATTGGGCTCCATGCTGGTCATGGAACCTGCTTAAGAGTCTCTCTACCTCTCCATCTGCCCCTCCCCCCTCTAAAAAAATCAGAAATGAAAGTGGAGATACTACAACTGGTACCACGGAAATACAAAGGATCATAAGAGACTCTTTTTTTTTTTTTAAGATTTTATTTATTTATTTGACAGAGAGAGAGACAGCGAGAGAGGGAACACAAGCAGGGGGAGTGGGAGAGAGAGAAGCAGGCCTCACGCTGAGCAAGGAGCCCGATGCGGGGCTCGATCCCAGGACGCTGGGATCATGACCTGAGCCGAAGGCAGACGCTTAACGACTGAGCCACCCAGGTGCCCCCTTTTTATTTTTATTTTTTAAAGATTTTATTTATTTGACAGACAGACACAGTAGGAGAGGAAACACAAGCAGGGGGAGTGGGAAAGGGAGAAGCAGGCTTCCCGCTGAGCAGGGAGCCCGATGCAGGGCTCGATCCCTGGACCCCGGGACCATGACCTGAGCCTAAGGCAGACGCTTAACAACTGAGCCACCCAGGCGCCCCCATAAGAGACTCTTATAAACAATTATGCACCAACAAATTGGACAATCTAGCAGAAATGGATAAATTCCTAGAAACATACAACCTACCAAAATTGAATCATGATTAAGACAGAGAATGAACAGACCAATTACTAGTACGGAGATTGAATCCATAATCAAAAACCTCCGAACAAACAAAAGTCCAGGATCAGATAGTTTCACGGTGAATTCTACCAAACATTCAAAGAAGAAGTAATAC
This sequence comes from Neomonachus schauinslandi, assembly GCF_002201575.2. Lineage (NCBI taxonomy): Eukaryota > Metazoa > Chordata > Mammalia > Carnivora > Phocidae > Neomonachus > Neomonachus schauinslandi. The sequence goes on from NC_058406.1 coordinate 26,084,058, forward strand.
CAATCGTTCTCAAACTCTACCGAAAAAATAGAAGAGGAGGAAACTCTTCCAAACGCATCTTATGAGGCCAGCATTATCTACCTTGATACCAAAACCAGACAGGGACACCACAAGAAAATTACAGGCCAATATCCCTGATGAGCATAGATGTAAAAATCCTCGATAAAATATTACCAAACTGAATTCAACAATACATTAAAAAGACCATATACCATAATCAAGTGGAATTTATTGCAAGGATGGTTCAACAAAGGCAAATCAGTCAATGTGATATACCACATTAACAAAATGAAGGATAAAAATCATATGACCATCTCAATAGATGCAGAAAAGTATTTAACAAAATTCAGCATCTATTTATGATAAAAACTCTCAACAGAGTCAGTATAAAGAGAATGTACCTTGACATAATAATGGCAATATTATTGCCATGTATGACAAATCCACAACTAACATCAGACTCAATAAAAAGCTGAAAGCTTTTCTTCTAAGATTAGGAAGAAGACAAGGATGCCCACTCATGCCACTTTTATTCAAAATAGTATTGGAAGTACTAGCCAAAGAAATCAGGCAAAAGAAAGAAATAAAAGCCATCCAAATTGGAAAGAAAAGTAAAACTGTCACTATTTGCAGATGACATGATATTACATATGGAAATTCCTAAAAACCTCTATCAAAAAACTGTTAGAACTGACAGACAAATTCAGTAAGTTCTCAGAATACAAACTCAATACACAAAAATCTGTTGCTTTTCTACATACAAAGATAATGAACTATCAAAAAGAGAAATTTAAAAAAAATTTTTATTTATAATTGCATCCAGAAAAAATCTGGGAATAAATTTAACCAAGGAGGTAAAAGACCCAATATTGAAAACTATGCAAGACATTAATAAAAGAAATTGAAAGACACAAATGAATGGAAAGATATCCCATGCTCATGGCTTAGAAGAATCAATATTATTAAAATGTCCATACCACCCAAAACAATATCCAATATCCATAGTCAACACTATCCCTATTAAATTTCCAATGGCATTTTTATAGAACTCGAACAAACAATGTTAAAATCTATATGGAAACACGAGAGATCCTGAAGAGTCAAAACAATCTTAAAAAAGAACAAACCTGGAGGATATCATGCTCCCTGATTTCAAACCATATTACAAAGCTATAGTAATTAAAACAGTATGATATTGGCATAAAAACAGACACACAGATCAGAACAGAGGGCCCAGAAATAAACCCATGCATATACTGTCAACAAATTTATTACAAAGGAGCCAAGAATATACAATGAAAAAAGGACAGTCTCTTCAATAAATGATGTTGGGAAAACTAGACAGCCACATGCAAAAGAATGAAACTAGACCGTTATCTTATACCATACACAAAAATTAACTCAACATGAATGACAGACTTGAACATAAGACCTGAAATCATAAAACTCCTAGAAGAAAACATAGATGGTAGGTTCCTCGGGTCTTGGTGATGATTTATTGAATCTGACACTGCAAACAACAAAAACAAAAAATAAACAAGTGGGACTATGTCAAACTAAAAAGTTTCTGCACAGCAAAGGAGCCCATCCACAAATAAAAAAGGCAACCTACTGGGTGGAAGAAAATATGGCAGATTCCGTCCCAGACCACTGCAACAAAGCTAGTATTGCAATAAAGCGAGTCAAATGAATTTTTTGGTTTCCTGGTGCATATAAGTTATGTTTACACTATAATGTAGTCTATTAAGTGTATAATAGTATTGTGTCTAAAAAAAAACAATGTACATACCTTAGTTTAAAGATGCTTTGTTAATTTTATTTATATAAAACTTTAAAAGCTATAAAATTAGAAATACCATTCTATATTTTGCATTATGGTATATCCATTCAATGAAAGTTTCTGTTAGCCATTAAAATAATGAATTCTTTTGAAGAACATCTAAATGGAAAGGTAAGCAACTCACCATCATTTTATCCAGTGAAAAAAGCAGGATATCAAATTCTGTAAATAATATAATCAGATCTTTATATGTTTATATTTTTGTATGCTTAGGAAAAAAGATAGGAAATAAACACACCAGAATATTGCCAGTAGGTACCTCTATGTAGTAGGATTACAGGTGTCTTTATTTTCTCTTCCATACTTTTCTTTATCTCTGAACTATTCTATAATGAGCATGATTCATTTTTTTTGGCCAGGAAAAGTTCTTTAAAAATTATACGAAGAGGGCGCCTGGGTGGCTCAGTCGTTAAGCGTCTGCCTTCGGCTCAGGTCATGATCCCCGGGTCCTGGGATCGAGCCCCACATCGGGCTCCTTGCTGAGCAAGGAGCCTGCTTCTCCCTTTGCCTGCCTCTGTCTCTCTCTCTCTGATAAATAAATAAAATCTTTAAAAAATATATTAAAAATTATACGAAGAATATATTCCTACATAACAAGTTCCGCAAAGTTGCGTTTACGTAGGCTGCTGTCCACATGTTTCTATCCTCACTGCTTTACTCAGAGGAAATATGGCAGACCAGACCTTCTGCATAGCCTGTGTCCAAAGCACCTTGTACCACACACCCACTACCCATTTCACTAGGTTTTTTGCGGGGAGGAGTAAAAGGAGAAAAAAATGTCTTACGTATTTAAGATAATGTATTTAAAATATGCTTCAGCATGCTTTTCGAAAGGATTTTAAGAATTGTCTAAACGAAAAAAAAAAAAACTTTGTAACTTAAATGTACACTGGTTTGGTTGCCAGATTGCTTTTATTTAGTGTATTGTTGTCATCTTTTATTTCTCTAGAATCTTAATAGGTTTAGTTGCGAAGAAATTCTGATGAAAAGTATGGTAAGAGCAAAATGTTGGTAATTATTAGCAAGTATATACCGCTTTGAACTTAATAAACTTTTATATCAAGCATATGAGGTCACACACAAATAGATTTCAAGTATCCAAATATTTTAATGTATGTTTGTGTATATATACATAAACAACCATTTTTTAATCAATAAAAATGAAATTTCTCATGAAATTAAAAAAAATGCTTTGTTAAAAAATGCTAACCATCTTCTGAGCTTTCAGTGAGTTGGAATCTTTTTGCTGGTGGAGGGTCCTGCCTTGATGCTCATGACTGATCACTGATCAGGGTGGTGGGTGCTGAAGGCTGGGGCGGCTGGGGCAATTTCCTAAAATAACACAAGAATGAAGTTCGCTGCATCCGTTGACTCTTCCTTTCAGGAACGATTTCTCTCCAGCATGCGATGCTGTTTGATAGCATTTTACCCACAATAAGACTTCCTTCAAAACTGGAGTCAATTCTCTCAAACCCTACCGCTGCTTTATCAACTCAGTTTATGTACTAGTTTAAAGCCTTTGTTGTCATTTCAACTGTCTTCTTCACAGCACCTTCACCAGGAGGAGATTCCATCTCAAGAAAGCACTTTCTTTGCTCACCCTCATCCATTCAAGTTTTATTGTGAGATTGCAGCAATTCAGCCACATCTACAAGCCCCAACAGCAACATCAAAGATCAGTGATTGCGGATAGCCACAGCTAATATAAAATAATGAAAAACTGAGAATATCGTGAGAATTACCAAAATGTGACACAGAGACGTGAAGTAGATAAACGCTGTTGGAAAAATGGGGCCAATAGACTTGCTCAATGAAAGGTTGCCACAAACCACCAATTTGTAAAAAATGCAGTATCTGCAATGTGCAATAAAGTGAGGTGTGCCCATATCTTATAAGGGGTTAATATCCAAAATATATAAAGAACTCCTACAACTCATTAGTAAAAAACATATAGAGATGCATATATTTTATAACACATATAGATGCCAACAGGTACATGAAAAGATGCTGAACAGCACTAATTATCGGGGAAACGCAAGTCAAAACCACAGTGATATATCACCTCCCACCTGTCAGAATGGCCATCACCCAAAGACAAAAAAATAACAAGTGTTGGCGAGGACGTGGAGAAAAGGAAAGTTTTATGCACTGTCGATGGGAATGTAAATTGGTGCAGCCACTCTGGGAAACAGTATGGAGTTTGCTCAAAAATTTAAAAAGAGAACTACCATGCTATCTAGCAATTCCATTTCTGGGTATTTATCCAAAGAAAACTAAAACACTAACTTGAAAAGATACATGCACTCCCACGTTCATTGCAGCATTACTTACAACAGCCAAGATATGGAAGTATCCATCAATGGCTGAAGGGATAAAGAAAATGTGATACACACACACACACACACACACACACAAAAAATGAGATATTATTTAACCATAATAAAGAGTGAGATCTTGCCAGTTGCAACAACACAAATGGACCTCAAGGGCATTATGCTTAAATAAAATAAATCAGACAGAGAAAGACAACTATCATGTGATCTCTGTTATACATGGAATCTAAAAAAATAAAATAAATTAAAACACAAAGACACAGGGGTGCCTGGGTGGCTCAGTCAGTTAGGCATCCAATTCTTAATTTTGGCTCAGGCAGGTCATGATCTCAGAGTCGTGAAATTGAGCCCTGTTTGGGATTCTCTCTCTCCCCCTCCCTCTGCCCCCTCCCATCACAACCCCCCCCCCCCCCCCCGGCCACTTGCACTCTCTCTCCCTAAAATAAATAAATAAATCTTTAAAAACAAAACAAAATGAACAAACCAAACTCATAGATATAGAGAACAGATTGGTGGTTGCCAAAGGCAGGGGGTGAGGGGTCGGAGAAATGAGTGAAATTCTTTCAAGTATTTTTAAATTTGAAAAAAAAAAAAGTAAAGAGAATGTGTATGAGCCTGTGATCAAATTAAAGGGAACCATTTTCCCAAATTTAATTAGCTATGCATATTGCTATAAAAACCAAACTTTTTAAAAAAGAAATCTTACATCAAAGAATATGTTCTCATATATTAATATCTCCATCTTTATACTAGCACAATTATAAAAAAATTTTTTAATATCCTTTTAAGAAAGAAGGGGCCAGCAAGGGCAAAAGTACCTAAGTCCCATTAAAGTCCTAATATAGTCCTGAAGCTGCTCTTGAATTCTTGAGTCACAGAAACTTTGAGATAATAAGTATTTGTTATTTTAAGCTACTAAATTTTAGGGTAATTTGTTATATGGCAAGAGAGCACTGATAATACTGGCCTCATGAAGATTTGAGGGCAGAGCACTACAGACAGAGGAGAGTAATGCAAAGGCCCTGGGGTAGAAGTAATCCTGGAATGTTCAGAATGAACAGGAAAAAAAAATGTTACTTTACCCCTTTACGCCTTGGTTTTCTCACCTGTAAAATGGGGATGATGGTCATCACAGCTCCTCATCGGATTGTTATTTGGATTAATTAATAGTATCTGGGACAAAGTAAGCACTGTGATTGCTGTTCAGCCTCCTCTTGGCCTCTCTTTCTCCTCCTGCATCCTGCCTAGACCTGATATCTGAAGGCCTAAGCCTCTTGCCAGCCACCTTGGTCTTGTGACCCCAATCTCCACCAACACACCCAGCAGCTGGGGGTCCAGAGTAGCTTCTAGACAAGATTCTGAGCCTGGAGAAATAGGTATTCCGCAGATGGGGAGGAAAGGAGTTCCAGTTTTGCAGCTCTCTCCTGAAATCACAGCCTTCCTTTTCCCATCACCCCCACTTGCTAACTTCCCTGGAGCCAGCAAGAGTCTCCTACAATTCTAGAAGGTTCCTGATTCTCACACAAAGCCCCTACTTTCCACTGAAGCCCTCCATTTGCCCACTGTACTTGCTGGGACAGGAGAAGCCCTTCTCCACCACTGTGAGAGTGTGAGCCCCAAAGCAGGGCCACAGACCAGGGTCTCAGCCACAGTGGGTGGGGGGAGGGTTGGAATTACTTTCCATGCACACGCGCGCACGTGCACACACACACACTCCTGTACCCTGAAGCCTGAAGCCTCTCCCTGTCCTTAGGTTGAGTCCTTCGCATGGGATCACAAACAGTTCAGGTGCTAGAGTGTTGGAGTCGACAGTCCGCGGACTGGCTGGGTGTCGCACACGTGTCCATCGCCGCTTGTCACACTCACTGCTCCCACCAAATAGATGCGCCATATTCTAGAATGGTAGTAACAATAATAATGACAATCAGTAGGAGGAGGGTGCGTCCTCTGTGCCAGGCGCTGTCCTAAGACCTTTACAGCAAGCACACGAAGAGTGTACCATTGTGACCTCCAGTGGGCATTGATGACTGGAGAGCACAGAAAGGTGAAATAACGTGCCCAAGGTCACACAGTGGGGGTGGGGATTCAAACCCAAGCAATCGTCAGCAGAGTGCAGACTGAGCCCTACAGGCCTGTGTGCCCCACCCGCCCAGGCCTCAGCTGCCCCGATCCAAGACACTAGGAGGAGCTGGGCCAATCAGTTGTTCCTTTAGCAGACTGGGAGCTGTGGGCACAGAGGCCAAAAGAAACTGAGCGTCCCCACAAAGTACAGGGGACAGGCCAGTCTTCAAGGCCGGGTGTCAGAGAGGACAGAGCAACAATGCAGACAAAAGCAAAGATGAAACGACCGAGAAGTTACCGGAAGAGGTTGGAGACAACCTCAGTCAGCTGGCTCCCAAGCGCCAAGCTGCTGGAGGCCTGGTGGTCAAGCGGTTCCTGCCCCCTGAGATCTGGAAGCCTTGTTGCATCTACAACAAGTCTCCTTTATGGGGCGAGCGTCAAAAAAGTCTCCCATGCTGGCTATCAGGAAAGCTCTGACCAGAACATACTGTGCAACCTTGGGCAAGTTACCTAACCTCTCTGAGCCTCCTACTACTCCATGAACTGCGACTTTGTAAGAATTCAGATACTGAATATGCAGCAGCACAGGAGGCTTCTCACACATAATAGGCGTAAAGTAAATGGCAGAGATGATCGGGCTACTCCAGTGTTTCCCACCCTATCCCCCTGAACTAAACCCTGGGTGAGCACAGTTTAGACTCTGGCTGGGGCCCTAAGTGAGTCGTACTGCCCTGACCGGAGTACCCCGTTGTGCCCCAAGCCCTTGTGTGCCCCACCTGGCTGAGAAGGCTGCCATGGGGCTCCTGTGCCCCAGCGACCCTCTGGAGCATGACCTCTGCCCAGCCCTGATCAGCCTCCTTCCCTGCCCACAACCTACAGCTAGGATCTGCTCTGTTGTTGTTCTTTAACAAACTATTTTGGGATCATGTAAAAATTACAAATATAGTTCAGAGAGCTCCCGTATGCCCTTCACCCAGCTTCCTTTGATGTTAACATCTTGCAGAACCACGGCGTCAAAGCCAGGAAATTAACACTGGCACAACACTGTAAACCAAACTCCAGCTGTACGCAGACTCCAGCTAGGGTGCTCATGCCCTCTTCTGCCCGATTTCTAAATCTCCCGAGCATCCTGTGCCAGGACAGAGCTGTCTTGGCCCAGCCCTGCCCTGGAGGAGTCGCGGCCTCAGGGAGAACAGATATGGAAATGAGACAATTACCCTGTGATGAGATCTAGAGAGAGGAAGAGCGTCTTGCTGGTGGGGTGCAGAGGGGAAGCCCTTCGGTCCGGCACTTCAGGGTCCCTGTCTGAGCTGAGCCTCGAAGGACAAGTAGTACTTTGTCCCTCTCGGTCACCATTTCCAGAAGTCAATGGGAACTATGCCCAGGTACCGACTGGCCCACGGCTTACTGCAGCCCCTTTCCCAGGGAATTCTCAGGGAAGACAAAGACCAAACCACAGAGTGAGTCAAGACCAGGTGCTCTGGAGGCAGACAGACAGGGGCCGAACCACAGCTTCAACGCTGTGCGACTCGAGGAGGATGACTCAACTTCTCTGGGCTTCAGTTTCCTTGCACTTCCCCTGCATCTCATGCTCCTCTGTCAGAGGCAGTGTCTTCCTGTCTCTCGTTCATCTCACCCCTCCTCCCTCAGCCTTGGCCCTCCCCGCATCCCAAACCCCTTGGAGTCCCATTAATTTTGAGAGGCTGTCTGTATGGATTGCCGCCTGGCCCAGTCCTGGGGCTCAGAGAGCTGTGTAATTATCCACTTGGAGCTGAGGGGAAGCGATAACCAGTTCTCCCTCATTCCTTCCCTGCTTGCCTTACACTCATCCATTTCGCTCAAACATCCCCAGGGAAGCCAATTATGGAGGGGCCCGTGGGGGAGGAGGGGTGGGGATCTTCATTACCTCAGACAAGGTCAGAGAAAGGGAATACTCAGGCCCTGACCCCCCAGCCAGGGCCCTTCAGCCTGTCCTAGACATCAATGCTTAATCTCTAGACCCCATTATCTCCAGCCAGGAGCTCCCTCTTGTGCCCCGGCTTTGTTCAGCCAACTTTCCCCGGGGCACCTCGCATGTACATCCCATGGATCCTCAAACTCAACACCTCCAACCTGGACGCACCATCTTCCCTCCCAGACCTGCTTCCCTCATCCCTACCTTCCACCTCCCACACCCCACTCCTGATCTCCTGAAGCACCAGCCTCCCAAGCTCTCAGCAAGACACCTGACATCGTCCCCTTGGCTAATGTGCCACCAGCAACCATTTCCGTTTACCTCAGACCACCAGGACCAGCTTCCATGTCTTAAAAGTTATGTGGCAGTGGACCTTTTCACCTGGACAGCCCACAGTCCCTTCAGACTGGCAACACCCCAAGTCTGACTATATCATCTTACCTCCAGTCTCCTTGCCTCTGTCTGGGACACCCCCCCTTCCCAATTACTGACACCAAACCTCTCCACCCGCTCCTGCTCCCTCTGCATACACCCCGACAGTCCCCATGCTGGGGCAGGAGGGCAGACTTTGGGGTTGGTAACAACTGAACGACCATCCCAGCTCCATCATCCCCTGACTGTGTGGCCTGGAGCAGATCACTTCACCTCTGGCCCTCTGTTTTATCATCTGTGAAATGGGGCTAAGGATACCAACCTTGCAGGGCTGTTGGAAGACGGGGTGAGAATATCCAGAATTACAATCTCAAACGACTAGAGCCAAGCAAGTAACATGCATGCGTGGAGAGTCCTGGTGGGGTCTAGAGCCAACTGGACAGTGGATGCCCCATGGGCGGGGGGGGGGGGGACAGCTGTCCATCGCTCCAGCTGTTGATGCCACAAGGAATATGGGCCTCCTGCTGCCAGAAACTCCTATTTCCCAACTAGGTTTCCATGTGGAATCTCCAAATTTGTATATGTTGGCAATTAATTGAAATGTTTCTTTAGCACCACGAAGGCCAAACAAAATGTGTGCCCCCAGGGCTCCAGTTTGTACTTCTTGATTATGCAAGGGGTTGGCCCAGGGCTCTCTCCTAACAGTCAACAAACATGAATTCCCTTCTCTGCCCTTCTTACCGATTCTCTCAACAACAACAAAAGTCTCCCAAGCCATTCCTCCTATGCGACCTTCATCCTCATTGTCTTCATGGAGCCCCTAGTGGCCCCAGCCGCCCAGCCCTGTCCATCCACACACCTGGCAGGGCTCCGAGTGCCCCACCCAAGATGCCTCGCCCTCCTCGGCTCCTCCCGGGACACCTCACAGTTGACAAACCCTCTCCCTTTCATTTTCTCACTTCCCTTTCCAGCAACCCATCAAGGTGCATAAGTAGTCATTACCGACCTACAGAGGAGCAATTATCGACCTCACCACGCAAATGAGGGAAGTGGGGTCCAAAGGGCGTAAGTCAGTAAACAAATAACTTAATAAACACCTACTACACACCAGGCTCTGTTAAATGGCAAACCCAAGGTCACACAGAGTATTCAACCGAAGTAACTGGGCTCAGGCAAAGGGACAATGTCATAGCTCGGTGCGTACAGGAAGTGTAGCTGGGCTCCGCTGAGAAATGGAGCCGGAGGTGAGTGCCTTCTGGGCACTCACCTGCTTCTCTCTTGTTCCTGCTTCCCTTTCTGTCCCAGATCCATCATCCCATCCAGCGGAGCAGCATTCCCACACAGCGGGCCGCCAGCAGATCCGGAACCTCTCCGTGTTTATCATCAGATGGATGCTGTTGGTGTTCAAAAGCCCCAGGGAAGAACCCTTAGAAGACCAGCTTGGGTTCTGTTGTCACATTGGGCCAATCAGCTCTGCAAGATACGACTGATTAGCTCAACTTGGGGCCAGCCCCAGCCCTGGGCGAATCAACAGTCAACAAGACCGCTGCAAGCTCTGTGAGTCAGGATATTGTGGCTGGTTGGAGAAGGGAGAATTCCCCAGGAAATGGGGTTGCTGTCTGTGCAAACAGGAGATGTCTTAGTTAGGGCTCTCGCAAAAGCCAAGCCTGAGACGAGGATTTATGTGCAAGTTGTCTACTGGGGCGGCGATCCCAGAAACTATCAGCGTGGGAACGGGAAGTGAGGCCAAGAAGGAAAGGGAGCTGATGAAGGGTGTGTGGTTGAGTGAGTTACCACCGTGGACAAGTGAGTTTAATCCTGCTGGGGACCTCCATGAGCCTCAGAGTTCTCTCAACTGAAGGGTGTGGAAGATGGGGGATTTATCCCCTCACTTCTATCAGTCGTTGGTTGAGGGCTACTCAGAGGTGTCAATTTGTTGGCACTTCCAGCCCACCCATACACAGGCAGAGGCCCCAGAAGCTCAGAGAGCCCCAGGCAGAGCGGCAGGTCTGCCTACGGTAAATCACCATGCTTTACATAGTCCTCTCAATCGCCATCTCGGAGCAGGCCAAGGAGAGATGGGGTGGGTACTGACAACACCTGCCCTGTGTATTCACTACCTGATGAAACAAGGTTTAAAACCTAGATCTATCTGATTATTTGCAATAAGCCATGTGCGCTCCGCACTGGACCATCACTGAGCAGAGGTCCCAGGCATTCCTGCCAGTGCCCAAAGGGGGGTCCCTGGCCCTGGAATGCCAGCACTGAGGTGGGCCCAGTGGCCAAAGCTGCAAGACCTTCACACAAGCCTTTCAATCCTCGGCAAAAGAAGCCCCAAAGAGAACTGAGATAAGCTGCCCATGTGCAGTAGGGCACAAGGGTTACTGTGGGCCTGGCTGGAGGGATGGGGAGACAAGGAGGCATTGGGCCCTCAGTCTCAGGGATGGGGTGGGGGGTGCTCACTGCTGCCATGACCCAGCCAGCCCACCCAGAGCCACAGACATAGTAGAGAGAGACCAAGGGTTGAGGCCAGCTCCAGCCCCCCAGGCTGAGCTTGGGAGCAAAGGCAGACCTATGGGGTAGTTCCCAGGGCCCAGGAGGAGAAGCAGGTCATCAGGGAAGGGCATGACAATGAGTGCTCACCTGGGGCCCCAGAAAGATAAAACAAGAATGTCCGCCCTACCAACCAGAGAGCGACAGCCTTCAGAGCAGGGGAGTAAAGAAGGGTGGGGAGCATGCCAACCCGTAACTCCCATGCTTTCCATAGGTCCTCGCAGACTCTCCCACGACAGCTCTGTCACCCCCTCACCCTATAGAACGGAGACTAAGGCCGGGAAAAGAGAAAGGGTTTGGGCATGGCTAGGGAGCGGAAGTGGGATTTGAACCCAGGTCTGTGTGGGTTGTCTGTCACACAGCCCTCCCTCCTTCCCAGCTCTGCCTCTTCTCCACCCCGCCTGCCTCCTACCCTTCCCCCCCGACCTCCTTCCTAGACTCCTGCCGTACCACAGCTCCCATCCTTCTGCAAAGGAATAGTCGAGAAGTCTCGCCACAAGTCTTTCCATTTCCAGAAGAAAGCAAAGCTTCTTCAGCAAAGGAGCAGGCTCTCCAGCTATGTCAGCCCAGGCCTTGAGACAGACGCAGATCATCCATAGAGGAAGCTCTCCAAGGATTGGACCCTGCCCTTCCCCTGGAACCAGCATGAATGGGTCTCCTCCATCCGCCTCAAGGTCATAAGCAAACAGGGAACAGGTACCCGACCTGTGCATCCCTGTATCCTTCCAGTGATGGTGAAGGAATGGACAGCTCAGGCCCACGTGGCCGTTCACCTCCCCCATCTCCCCTCAGCGAGTTGAGACAGGCTCCTCCAAAGACCACCACCAAATAAGGGGAGAAAGAAATTGCAAAGCAGCATCAGCTTGGCCTCATTTGCAGATATTAGTCTTAGCTGAGAAGAACAGCAGCTGGGATTTATTAGGGATTTATGACGTGCCAGACACGTGTTTTATATATTTTTATTCGTCTACCCTTCACAGTAAGCCTACAAGGTAGGTGCAACCGTGGTCCCCATATCGCAGATGAAGAAAGTAAGCCCGACAGGGGCTAGGAAAATTTCCCAGGGTTGTGGGCCAGTACGCAGGAGAGCCTGGGTGGGAATTTGGGCAGCATAGCTCCAGAGCCCATGCTCTTAAGACAGCATCTCTATAACACCCTCCTGCCCACTGATTCGGTGGTTCTCTTGGCTCCTTTCCTCTTATAAAGAGGAATGGAAATACATAAATTCATTCATCCATCATCAAACACTCATTAGGCAGCTACCACAGGCCAGGTGCTGTGCCAGATGGTGGAGACAAGAGTGAGCACGATTCCCATGACTCTCGAAGGTGACAGTCGTAAGGAGGAGAGGACATGAAACACACAAGCACCCCCATAACTACAAGTGCAGTTGTGATATGGTCACGAAAGAGAAACACGTGCCAAAAGAATGGATAACAGAGAACCTGATCTAGTTTCAGGGATCAAGAGAGGTTTTTCTGAGAGGGACCTTACAATCAGGATCTGGAACTTGAGTCGATGCCAGCTCAGAGAAAATGAGGAAAGAGCATTACAGCATATGCAAAGGCCCTGAGGTGGGAAAGAGATTCCTATATTCTAAAAAGTGAGAGAAGGCCAACGCAGCTGGAGCACAAAGGTAGAAGGGAAGAGGCTGAGAACAAAGGGTGGGGGAGGCCTGAGCGTGCAGGACTTTACAGACCATATTAGCAATATGAGATTTTATTTCAAGACAGTGGGAGCCACCGAAAGGTCTTGAACAGACTTTTGAAAACATGACTTGTGTTTTCCAAAGAAGACTCTGTTGTAGTGGCAATGTAAGGACGGGGAATGGTTACGTGTTTGATGCACGTAGAGCATTTGGCCTACTTTCTGGCACAGAGGAGGAGCTCAATAGTTAAGCTAGCATTATTATTCCATTTTCCAGCTTTTCCACCTCTCCCGAGTGGAGGGAATAGGCACCACCTTGGCCCCACAGGCTGGCCTCTCTTGCCAAAAGGACCAAAACGTTACTCTCCTTTGGGAACAGTGGCTTCAATAGTCACCAGTGGGGTAGCAGGCCACGGTGCCTATACGGCCCTTTGCCTGCTGCATTTAGAAGGGAGCCTGGGGGTGGGAGGTGGCTGGTCTCCAGAACAGAGTCAGCTCCCACCCACCCCACACCCGCTAACAGGGGAACAGCAGGAACCAGGCAGAGCTGACCCCGCAGGGAGGCCAGCACTGTCTCCTGAAGTTAGGGCTGAGGGAAGGGTCAGTTTGAGCCAGAAGGACCTGTCAAAGACAACGAGGAGGATCAGGAATGCCCGGGCTGAAGACTGGGGGACCTGGAAGTGGGGCTGGAGAACCAGGAAAGAGAAGAATGAGAGGGGAAAGGATGGCAGATACAAGGCAGGAGCCATCTGCAGGTCAAACGGCCCTCCAGCCTCCTCCCCTCCATCGGTCTATCCTTCCACAAACAACGCTCTTTCCACCTGCTTCCTAAAATGTCAGGGCTCCCCAGAGCTCTGCCGGGACCCTCCTCTTGTCACCCAGCACGCACTCCAAGACCACGTCCTGGGGCTCCCATTGCCCCCTTGGGGCTGAGGACTCCCAAAGTGCATCTCCAGCCACTGCTGCCACGTGCTGGCTGTGGACAGTCCACGGGGCTGTCCTCCAACCCGTCCCACTCAGCACACGGAGCGCTGAACTCACTAACTCCCAAACATCTGGAAAGAACCTATGCATCACCTTTCCCTCTGCCCAAACAACCTGCTTTTCCTCCTAGATTCCTTCCATTCCATCAGTGGACCCGCCACCTGCCCAGTCACCCAAACTAGCAACCTGGGAATCATCCGGGGTCTTCCTCCTATCTGCCCCCTGCATCCAGTCAGACCCCATACACTGGCTGTGCTTATCAACTACTTCCCAAATCCTTCCCTCTGGCTCCTGTCTTGCTTAAATCAATTGTGATAACTTTTACCTCGCGTCTCGCGTGTCTCTCCTCTTGAACAGAGGGAGCTTTCTAAACATACAGTCGATCCTTATTATTCACAGATTCCGTATTTATGAGTTCGCCTATTCACTAAAATGTATTTGTTTAACCCCCAAATCAATATACCCAGTGCTTTCGCAGTCATTCTTGGACGTGCACAGAGCAGCTGAAAATTTGAGTACCCCCACCCCGCCCCGACATTGAGGTTGAACAAGCAACACTTTGCCGCCTTCTTTCAGCTCTGAGACTTTGAATACATGTCCTATTTGAGGGCAATTTATTTCCACATTTTCTCATTTTGGGGCTTTTTGTTGGTGATGTTGCATTTAAATGGGCCCCCAAGGGTAGCACTAGAAGAGCTGTCTAGTTCCTAAGCGCAGGGAGGCTGGGATGAGCCTCAGGGAGAACAGCCGTGCGGTCGATGAGCTTCGTTCTGGCGTGACTTACGGTGCCTTAGCCGTGAGTTCAATGTTAATGACTCAACAATATATATTGGATAAGGTGTCTTTAAGAAGAAACACATATAAAACGGTTATATATTGATCAGTTGATGAACATGTTGCAACCAGAGCCTTGCAGAACCTAACCGTGCCTTTCTCCCACTGGCAAAGGTGCAGTATTTGCTAATTCCCTGTTTGTGGTGACTTTACAGAACGTAAGTACCACGAATAGTAAGAATTGACTGTACCAATATGACCATGTAGCTTCCTTCCTTCCCTCATGCCTCCCTCTGCACACAAGATAGGTCCAAACTCCTTGGCATGGTGTTCTAGATCTTTTATGGTCCAGACTGTCCTTGCCAACCTTCCAGGCACTCACTGCCCCCCACCCAGTCCACTCTCCAAGTCTCTTCCATTATCTTTCTTTTTTTTTTTTAAGATTTATTTATTTAGGGGCGCCTGGGTGGCTCAGTTGGTTAGGCGACTGCCTTCGGCTCAGGTCATGATCCTGGGGTCCTGGGGTCCTGGGATCGAGCCCCGCATCGGGCTCCCTGCTCAGCGGGAGGCCTGCTTCTCCCTCTCCCACTCCCCCTGCTTGTGTTCCCCCTCACGCTGTCTCTCTCTCTCTGTCAATTAAATAAATAAATAAAATCTTAAAAAAAAAAAAGATTTATTTATTTATTTGAGAGAGAGAGTAGGGGAAGGGGCAGAGGGAAAGAGAGAGAGAGAGAGAGAGAGTCTCCAAGCAGACTCCCCACTGAGTATGGAGCCCTACTCGGGGCTCGATCCCACAACCCTGAGATCATGACCTGAACGGAAACCAAGAGTCAGATGCTTAACCGACTGAGCCAACGAGGCACCCATCTTCCATTGTCTTTCACAAAGCTCCTCTACACACTCTGTGCCCTCTGCCTCAGAGGCCTCTCCTCCTCGGCTCTTCTTGGTGAACTCCTATACATCCTTCAAGACCCAACTTAAACATTACCTTGTCTGGATCTCCCTTTGGCAGAATTTGACGCTCCCTTCTCTGTTGTATGTCCCTTATAGTCCCTCTCACAATGTTGTACCTAATCCATCCAAGTGCCTCCCCTCTCCTGGACTTGGTAATCATTTTGGAGGAAGAATGTAGAGAGGGACAGGTGTGTGTGAATTTTTGCAGGGTGCATGCATTTCATACATGAATGCAGCCTAACTCGGTACCAGGCATCCTAGGCCCCAGGGGTACAGCAGTGAACAAAACAAAGCACTACCCGATGCACGCAACACTGTGGCTGTACGGTGTGGCCTGTGTGTGTGGCCTGTGTGTGTGGGGTTGCATTGTGCTTGCTGTGGATCTGTGGTATTTGTGGCTCCTGGACACACAGTGCATGGAACTCTGACCCTGTGTGACCTGCTGATAAAGGGCATCTTAGGAGTTCATTAGGACAACAGGCTGTATCTCTGCACTAATGAGAAACTCAGTGGGGGTCCTCCCTGCCCCCCCCCCCCGCCCACCTCTCTGACGGTCACTGCCCGGCCTGGGTTTTGCCTTTCCAACCCCAAGTCAACATTCACCCACATGAGACTTTCTCTAGTGAGTCTGTCTGTCTCTCTCTCCCTTCTCTGCCTTCCCTATGTCTCAGAGAGAAAAGGCCTAGGAATAAGGGAAAGAGGCGGAAGTCACTTTTTCTAAGTGCCCACCATGTGCCAGGCCTGGGGGACACAGTTCAGTTCACATATATCAGAGGTAGTCATAAAAAGGGCTTCCTTTGTGCCAGGCACTGTTCTAGGCCGTACCTCTATGAGCTGGGTTAATCAGCACACCTCCCAGGTAGGCAATGTTACTGTCCCTCTATGCAGATAAGAGACTGAGGCTTCACGTGGAGAGGAAGAGGCAGAAGTGGGATTCAGGCCACGCGGGCTGTGCTCCGTCACTATGCTGCATCACGCTCGGGGTGTGCACAGGGCACCCCTCATGGGCACAAATCGTCTCTCTGTACTTTGGAGGAGAGGGAAATTGCCCAGATCTAAAAGTACCAGAGATGTGAGATTCCAGATGCGGGGGTGTGGGTCCAGATGCAGGAGTGTATGGGCTCCAGATGCAGGGCGATGAGGTCCAGAGGCTGGGGTGTGAGGCCCAGATGTGGGAGTGTAGTCTCCAGATATAGGGGTATATGGGCTCCAGATGCAGGCATGTGGGGTCCAGATGCAGAGGTCCCCTGCCTTAAGGCAGTTCCCTGAAATGCCTCCCCCATCAGACAGCGAGGTACCTGCTCTGGACAGGACTTGTCCATTCCCAAGCCCTTCCTGCTGGGGCTCACCCTGGGGGCCCTTCTGACATCAGGGTATCTCCGGGCACCCAACTGTGTGCCTACCCAGGCTCTCCGGATCCTTTCTTTATCTGGGTAGCCTCACACCAAACATAGCACCTGGCACACAGCAGTGTCTCAGCAATGATTCCTGAATTGAAAACAAGGGTTGCTGGAAAGGCCAGTAGTGCGTGCGGCATTGGGGCGGGGTAGGGGGGGTTCCGTGTATGTGTCTGTTTGGGGGAGGGGGCGGCTCTCTGCCCAATCCCTCACGAACCCAGTGTAGGGGTACAAAAGCTAAGCTGGATTCCAGCAGCCACGGGATGAGGGGGAGGGGAGCCTGGGCCCAGAAACCTGATTCGTGGTCCCGCAGCAGTCATGAGAGGCTCCGGGCAGCGGGTACTAGACTTCTCAGCAGGTCAAAAAGGCCGAGTGGGTGAGTTCCTGGGGGCCAGGGGCTGGTCTGCTTTATGCCCTGCTCACAAGTCCCTATTGGTGTGGATTGATTCGTTTAATCAACAGAAAGGTCCTACCTGGAACAAGCTCAGTTAAGATCAACTATTCCAATACAGTCATGATGATGTGGAAGTTTGAGCCATGAAAGCCCAGAGGTGAGGCTCTAAGCCACCTGGAGTGGCAGTCAGGGAAGGCTTCTTGGAGGAGTACCAGGTGATGAGAAAGGCGAGAGAAGGGCATCCAAGAGTAGGCAATGGATGGGGCAAAAGCATATGGGCTGGAGACAGAGTCTGGGAGTCACGGCGTTATGGAAAATAACTGAAGCCAGAGGAATGGAAGGCCAGAGAGCAGCCCCTAGAGTCCCAAGAAGTAGCATGGGGACTTCCTGGAGAAGGATGAGAAGGCGGGACAGACCTCAGCTCCTCCCACACAAGGCCAGGGATGAGAGGACAAGCAGGGGCTCAGAGTGGACCTGTGGTTCTCCCCTCAGAGGATGCCAGGATTCTGGGCTCAGTGCCCCTGGAAGAGTGAACCATGAACCCTTAAGTTTCTGGGCCTCAGCAGAGGCAGGCTGGGGAGGCTGGGGCCCAGCCAATGGCAGGGTCAGGCGCAGCGACTCCTCCTCCTAGGCCAGAGGCACACCCAGGATGCCTGCAGACTCTGCAGGCCCTGTCCCGGGAATGCACTGCCCAGACGCCCTCCCTGGTTCTGACATGAGTTCCAGCTGCCTGCTGAGTCCGACTTCCAGCTACCAGGAGCCATTACACAGAGAGCCCTGAGGAGTAGCCACCCAGGTAAGGTCCCCTGGGTCCAGATGGACCCTGGCTTACCTGGCAGAGGGAGACTTCTCTGGTGGCGAGGCCAGAGGTGGCCTGGACATATCTACCACCCTGGGTCGGATGGGACAGGAACGGAGGGCTCCTCCCTCCTCTGCTCTGCGTTCTTCCTGCTCTCCCCAGCTGAGCAGAGGTGGGAGCCAGGGACCAAGTGCAAGAAGGGCTCACAGGGGTGCCAGGAGCTGAGCAAGCAAAGCAGCTCTGCCTGGGCTTGCGGAGTCCCACCCACCACACCCCAGGAGGGCTGGGCCAAGAGCCTCTGGGGACTGAGGGCTGGAGCCTCTCAGGCAGTTCCCTGTCAAGTTGCCAGGAGTCCCGCCCACCTTATGCAGGACTGAGCAAAGACAAGCTGATGATTGACGACCAAGCGGTAGGGGGTAGAGACAGAACAGTGGAGAGACAGGGTGAGAGCAGAGACACCTCCTCCAGCCTCTCTTACCTGGCATCCACCTGGTGAGGGAGAGGTTGGGCACAGACCAGATGAGCAAGCAGCTTCCTGCAACTTAAAGAAAGGGGCCCAGGCACAGAGTGTGGTTCAAATCCCGGCTCTGCAGCTTCCCAGCTGTGCAACTATGAGCAAATTAATTAACCTCTCTGTGCTCCACTTTCCTCATCTGTAAATTGGGAATTAAAAAATATCATACCCTTTCATACAGTTGCTGTACTGGTTCATGCAAAGTGCTGAGAACAGTGCCTGGTGCCGCATAAATACCCAGGAACCATTGGCCCTTACCACCACCCTGTTCATCTGTAGCAGATCCCACCAGCAGTCAGGACAGCACGGTGACCAATGCTTACACGGGCACTGGGAAAGGCATCAGGAACCCCTTAGAGCAAGAGGCTGTGCAGGCTCCCTGAGGTCCCAGGGGAGCCCAGCAGGTGAGACCACAGTGCCTGGGTCTCAGGGGACACCCCAACCTCCCCACAGCCCCACCAGGAACCAGGCAGAAGAATTCCAAGAGAGGAAGTGGGAGTCTCTTGCTCTGAATGGTAGTCACATTCCGTAATCTGATGTGTTCATCGCACGAAACTCACCAGCAAAACTGACCAGAGCAGCATTTCCCAATTTGCTGTTTTGACAAGACTGTTCCACACAATGATTAAAAAAAGGGCAGGGAGGGATTCTGTGGTCAAAGGAGTTCAGACAATGCTACATTTTCCTTCCGTTTGGGGGATTCAAGTGTCAATGTATTCGCTTGGTCAAGGAAAGAGACCTATTGAACTTTGCTGAACCTATGTTTGCCTACCTTTCTTGAACACAGAATCCTTTTCTCTCACTGCTCCTGTTGCCAAACCATGGGGCAGGGTTCCACAGAACACCAGTTTGGGAATCCCCAGAATACCAGGGTAAAGGATAAAGAGAACCATTGTCCCCTACTTCATCTTTCAGCTGGATTGCCACTGGCCTTGCTTCAAGTGCGCTGCACCTGAGCAAGACATTACCTGGATATTTACTGAGTGTTAGACTAGACGGGAGTTTGGGGACAAAGTTCCAGCAGCCTCTCCTGCCCAATCCCCTAAGCCAAGTAAAGGGCAAGGAGCAGGTTCCCCTTAGGAGGGGCTAAGAGGAGAGAGCGGGGCTCAAAAGGAGAGAAGTCTTCCCAAGGCTCCGCGCCCTGAGGAGGAGGGCCAGGGTTGAAACAGAGGGAGAGGGCAGAATGTCCCACCTACTCGAGCCTTCACTCTGCAGGACCGCAAGGCCAGAGCCTTGGCCCCGGGAGGAAAGAGTGGCTCCCTGGACCCACCTTCCCCCACATTTATGGGTTCCGGATTTAATTACCTGGGTTCGAATCCCAGCTCTGCACCTAATAGTTGTGCAACCTTTATAACCCCCCAAGCCCCCCTTCCCATCTGTAAAATGGGGACAATAACAGAACCTAGCTCCTCTATGACTGTGAGAATTGAATACAGATGATATATTTCCATAGGTGCTCAGAGTCAGTATTCTAGAAATGTGGGAAATTATGATTATTTCCCAGCAGGAACAGCCAACACCTGGGTCCACTATGAACTGGGGAATCTTCGAAGGGCTCCTGAGCGGGGTCAACAAGTACTCCACAGCCTTTGGGCGCATCTGGCTGTCTCTGGTCTTCATCTTCCGCGTGCTGGTCTACCTGGTGACGGCTGAGCGAGTGTGGAGTGACGACCACAAGGATTTTGACTGCAACACCAAGCAGCCGGGCTGCTCCAACGTCTGCTTTGACGAGTTCTTCCCCGTGTCCCACGTGCGACTCTGGGCCCTGCAGCTCATCCTGGTCACCTGCCCCTCGCTGCTCGTGGTCATGCACGTGGCCTACCGGGAGGCTCGGGAGAAGAAGCACCAGGAGGTAGTGGGGGAGGATGGCGGGCGTCTCTACCCGAACCCCGGCAAGAAGCAGGGCGGGCTCTGGTGGACATACGTCTGCAGCCTGGTGTTCAAGGCCGGCGTGGATACTGCCTTCCTCTATGTGTTCCACTCATTCTACCCCAAATACACCCTCCCTCATGTGGTCAAGTGCCACATAGCTCCATGTCCCAATATGGTGGACTGCTTCATCTCCAAGCCCTCAGAGAAGAACATCTTCACGCTCTTCATGGTGGTCACGGCTGCCATTTGCATTCTGCTCAACCTCATAGAGCTGACCTACCTGGTGAGCAAGAGGTGCCATGAGGGCTTGGCAGCGAGGAGAGCCAGGGCCACCGGCGTGGGCCACAGCCCGGACTGGGCCACCTCGCCCTGCAAGGGGGACGACCTCCTCGCAGGCGACCTCATCTTTCTGGGCTCAGACTCTCACCCTCCTCTCTTACCAGACCTCCCTCGAGACCATGTGAAGAAGACCATCCTGTGAGAGCCGCCTGGTCAAACCTGGTGGAGAAGGCCCAGCATGTCCCACAAGTACAGCCTTGGGGACAGGCAGCAGGGAGGGTCCGGCCCCTGCCGCAGCTGTGGGGCCTTGGGCAAGTGACCCCTCTGAGCCGAAACTTCATTTCCCTTTGTGTAAAATGGAGGTGAAGCCCACGTCACAGGGTGGTTGCTGTGAGGAGGGGTTTATTTAGAGAATGGATGTGCAAGTACCTTCAGGGGAGGGGGCACGGTCAAGGCTTAATAAAAGTCAACTCATCCACTTGATTGAAGGTGCCCTTTGGTCCTTCAGCCTTTGCAACCCTTCTCAGGTCACTGGGTCAACTTCTCTGCCCCTGCAAAGGGCTGGACCTGATCCAGCCAGGTGAGGGGGCCATCCCCTCCCCTGGAAAAGGGTCCCCAGCACTTCTGGGGGTCATGCCACCTGCTCATGCTCAAAACAAGCCTTTATCCCCAGTTGCAAATTGAGGTCCGAGGGCTATCTGCAAACATAATGGGGCTTAGCCTGTGGGGAGCTGTGTGTTGCAATGGAAAGTTCATGAACTTTTGAGTCAGAACACTTGGATTTGAACCCAAGCTCCACTGGGACTCTAGGAAAGGGACTTCAGCTCCTCTCAAAAATGGGTTAATAATATGGAGACCGGGGTGGGGGGGTGGGGGGGACTGGGTGAGCTCATGGCTGTGGATGGGGTAAGCCAGCTGTAAAAGGCCACATAAATGTTAATCATTGGTATTAGGAAGTGCTCAATAAATGCTTGTGGGAAATGAAGCAGAGGAGCCCCTCCCTGGCTGCACATTAACCTTCACTATCCCAGCCACCAGGACAGCCAGGACGCAGGCCCAAGGCCCCTCTGCAGCCCCACTGGGAGGTACCCTGACTTCCTTAGAGGCCCAGGCCAATAAAGGACGGACAGCGAGGTTGCGCCTGGCCCCATGCCAACTTGGGCATTTCATGCTGCTGACCTGCATTCTTCATCTCCGCCAGGGCAGCGGGTATCCTTGTCGAAAAGAACCATAATCGTCCCCTCTCAGCCCTTACACAGCTCACCAACAGCCCAAGCTCTAGTCCCCAGAAATGTCCCCACCAGGGTGGGATGTGATCCTGGGCTGGATCAAGGTGGCCCCTTTCCATAGATGTCAGCTACTGAGGACCTCAGAACCGTGCTTCCGAAGAAAAGGGCAGGAGAGAGGCCTGGGGATGGAGGGACCAGGGGCAATAAGGCAATGGGAAGGGGCTAGGGGCAACAGATAGGGGCCACTGGTGTTGACCTGGGCCCTGGCATAAGAATACCAGACTCCTGCACTGCCCCCCGCCTAAAGACAACTTCACCCACATACCTGCCAGCCCAGGGAGCCAGACCCAACCCTGCCCATCCAGGCTGGAGAGAAGGCGTGGGCCAGGGGTAAAGAGCCACAGGTGTTTGCTCTGAATCTGTGCCCAGGGAAGTCCACCCCCCTGCCCACCCGCTCACTCTCCCTTGGCTCATTGGCTCAGAAAGCTCCACCCAACAGAGGAGTGAGGAACAAAACCTGCCTCTGGGAGGCCCCCAGGCAGACGGACCAGGGACCGGAGAGTCGCTGCTAGACCCAGGAAAGGTGAGGACCGAATCGGGCAGGAGACCGGGCTGGGAAGCAGGGACCAGATGGGCTGAGGATTCCTGGGAACTCGGGCTGCAGGCTGGGCTCCTGGGAGGAGCAGAGGGGACAGAGGATCCCTGGAGAAACCCCAAGGAGGGGGAGGGATGTACTGCCAGACCAAAGGGAGGACAGAGGACCAGAGAAGAGACAAGGAAGAGGAGGAACCAGGAAGAAGGAGTTTCAGTTCAGCAAGATCTATCATGGGTTCACCAGGCCAGGCAGGTGCTGAGTGCTGGGGAAACGGTTGGATGAGCTGTAGAGGCTTGCCCTCCAGGTGCTGACAGTCACACAGGAGACAGGAAAACAGACCATCTGAGTACCAGTGATCTATTCTGCAGAGGAGGGTACTGGGAAAAAGTCCCAGGGTCACAAGCTCTGAAGATGATGAGGTCTGAGTCAGGGACAGGGGAGGGGCCGGGGCCAGAGATGGAACCTGATGGCGCCCCAGATAAGGGGCTGTGGAGGACGGAGCACACAGGACAGGGGCCTG
Organism: Neomonachus schauinslandi; assembly: GCF_002201575.2. Lineage (NCBI taxonomy): Eukaryota > Metazoa > Chordata > Mammalia > Carnivora > Phocidae > Neomonachus > Neomonachus schauinslandi. Next base: position 26,107,129 of record NC_058406.1, read on the forward strand.
ACCGGGAATAATAAGAGAGCTGGCTAGCAAACAGAGAAGTACGGTGTTCCTGAGAGCAAAAGCAAGTGTTGAGGGGAGGACCAAGCCAGAATCCTGCCTCTGTCCCTTCCCCAGTCCCTCCCTAAAGCTGAAATGGTTGGAATTCCAGAGGAACCCAGTGTGGTCAGGACGTTCAGCACCCATGCGGGGGAGGGGTGGTGGATGGTGCCGAACCCCCACGGTTCCAAAGAGCCTGCTTAGTCTGGGAGGAAATGTCAGGGCTGGGGATGTCCTGGGCCTCTCGGTGAGGACAGATATCACTCAGGGGTCCGCCAAAGAGGCCGATAGGAACACACCCAGCACAGGGCCCCGCTCCTGTTGGGTGCTCAGTAGAAGTTGGAGGACAATAAAGACACACCTCCCTCCCCTCCTGCAGCTAAAGGGAGGGCAAGTCATCCAATCCACACCTTCTTGCTGTTTCTGTAGAAGTCGTGTGATCCGCAGGGCTTAAACTTGGGGTCAAAGAAGTTGGCGGGTGCATTGGTGCGAGATGATTATTGTCCCATTTATCACTTCATAGAATAAAATCTTCCCTGATTTTGGAACTGGAAGGTGGGGGTTCAAGACCAGCTCTGCCACTTCCAGCTGGGGAGCCGTGGGTGGGTGCCTCCCTGGGCCTTAGCTTACTCCCCTGTGAAACTGGGTAACGGCCATGCCGACCCCACCAAGTCATTGCAAGTGAAGACGTGATGACAGAGTGTTTGTGAAAGGGTTTTGCCAATTGCACCTTTAATAAAGGGCGCCCATTTCCAGGCTCTCCCAGCCTCGCGGCCCCCACGCCACAAGTGGGTGCTCACGGGTGCTGACGGTCCACGTGAGGAAGCAAGGACACTGTCAGCATGAACTGGGCATCCCTGCAGGCCCTCCTGAGCGGCGTGAACAAGTACTCCACGGCGCTGGGCCGCATCTGGCTGTCGGTGGTGTTCATCTTCCGCGTGCTGGTGTACGTGGTGGCGGCCGAGGAGGTGTGGGATGATGAACAGAAGGACTTCGTCTGCAACACCAAGCAGCCGGGCTGCCCCAACGTCTGCTACGATGAGTTCTTCCCCGTGTCCCACGTGCGCCTCTGGGCCCTGCAGCTCATCCTGGTCACCTGTCCCTCGCTGCTCGTGGTCATGCACGTGGCCTACCGCCAGGAGCGCGAGCGCAAGCACCGCCTGAAGCACGGGCCCAACGCCCCGTCCCTGTACGACAACCCAAGCAAGAAGCGGGGCGGGCTCTGGTGGACATACCTGCTGAGTCTCATCTTCAAGGCTGCTGTCGACATCAGCTTCCTCTACATCTTCCACTGCCTCTACCAGGATTATGACATGCCCCGGGTGGTGGCCTGCTCCGAGTCACCTTGCCCCCACACGGTAGACTGCTACATCTCCCGACCCACAGAGAAGAAGGTCTTCACCTACTTCATGGTGGCCACAGCTGTGATCTGCATCCTGCTCAACCTCAGTGAGGTCACCTACCTGGTGGGCAAGAGGTGCCTGGAGACCTTCAGTCCGAGGCGCAAGCGGTCTCGGCACCGGGACCACCTGCCTGACACGTGCCCCCCGTATGTCCTCTCCCAGGGGGAGCACCCCCAAGATGGGAACTCTGTCTTAATGAAGGCTGGGTCGGCCACCGTGGATGCAGGTGGGTTTCCATAACCTGTGAGGTCGGTAGCGAGGACCACCAGGGCCGTGGTCTGGTCCCTAGAGCCGCGGCAGGGTGGTGGCATCTCTTCCGCGGCAGGGCAGGTGGGGAAGACGGTTGCAGGGCTCAGGAAGCCCCCCCAGGGGCCAGTGCTTGAGAGCAGTTTGGTCTCTGGGTCCCGAGCGCCAGGGGAGGGAGGTTGAAGGCTGGTGGGAATTTTGTATATGGTAATGGAATATGTGAAAACCGTTAATAAATATGATTTTCCCAGTATGTTGTAGACCAGGTGGGGCATGGCGGGTAGAAGTGTCAGGGGGTTCACCATGGACCTCAGAAAGGAGGCCACAACCACTCAGTGAGCACCTGAGCCCCGGGACCTCAGATCCAAGCTCATCCATCACACACGCACACACACACACACACACCACACACCACACGCCACATAACATACGCCACACATACACACACACAGTGCACCCCCAGGACTTGGTGGGAATGCCAAGAGGCTGCTCCAGGGGTGTCTGGACTCTGCAAGCAGCTGGCCAAGGCAGGAGGAGTGAGACCCCAGAAGACCCTGGGCCCAGAGTGGCTCAGTTCTCAGAGCGAGTCCCTCAGGTGAATGCATGTAGTTAAGGAGGCCTCTGCCTCCACCACTCCAGCCTCCCCTCACCCTGTCCAGCCCAGGTCTCAGGGAGGCGAGTCTTCTCTGAGGGTGGGAGGAGAAGGCCTGGAGGGGGTGCACGGTGCTGAGAGCAAGCCCCGGATGGGGAGTCTGCCAGGATGTCCAAGGGGGCTATCCCCACAGGCCAGGGACCTGCTGAGAGCATCCGAGCTAAAGGGTCCCTCACAGAGCCTCAAGTCTGAGGAATTCCCCTTCTCTTCCCCAGACACACATCCCCTCATCCTCCCACCCCCTCCCCCACCACTCAGACCCCGACCACTCCCAGAACCACACCTCCAGCCTGGACCTGGCCCTGAGTCCCCGAGCCTCCCACCATCTGTCCAGGGACCAACCCTCCAGGAGGCCCCCAGGTCTCCTCCAGTCAGCAGCTCCCAAACGGACCGCACCCACCCTCCTCACACATCACCCACCACCCCCACCCCCAGGAATGGCGTGCCAGCCACCCAGCTCTCCGGGCCGGGAGCTGGCCTGACTTCCTCGTGCCCTCCCATCTTCCAGCCTCTCACGGTGCACAGTCCAGTACAGTACCACAGCCGGCCAATTCCAACCCTAAACCTCCCGAGTCTGCCCTTCCTCTCCCACCGCTCTTCCACCACAGGGACAGAGTGGTCTTTCTACACATGCACCTGACTGTGGCGTCCCTCCTGCTTCAAAAATTCTCCCGCTACCACCACTACTCCCCACTGCCCCTCCGCCTGGTCCCTGCTGACCTCCCCGACGTCACCCCTGCTTCCTCCCTCCTTATACTCACCAATAAAACCAAAGGGCTTATGGGTCCCCAACCAGACACATCACACTGCATCACAGCTCGGGCCTTCGGATATGGGTTCCTTCTGCCTGGAATGCCCTTCCTTCCTCCCCTGGGACCCCTCCTCAGATCTTAAGGTTAGAACCCTTAAGCCTAGCTTGTGCCTCTGCCATTCTCCCCATCGGTCCGTGAGCCCTTCGTGAGCAGGACACTGACTCACCCAGGTCCCCAGCTACCTTTAATAAATGTTTGGTAAATGAGTAAATGGCCTATGAGCTGCTTGGGGGAAGGGACTTGTCTTGTTTACCTGAATCCTTCACCACACGGCGGCCAGGGATAAGCTGTCCTCCCATTTGTTTATAAGTTGCATCGTTGTTGCTGTTCTAACTAAATCTAGCCTAAATGTTTCATTTATAGTCGAGGAAACTGGCCTAGAGATGGGCTGAGTCTACAGGGGGCTGTGTCTCCCGTGGTCCCTAGAGAGCCTCTGTGCCTCCCCCTCCCCCAGCTATGGGACGAGATCGGGCATCACGTGCATCTTAGGTCAGGGCCCTGGAAGTGGGGCCAGTGGCCGGAATTCATGCGCATGCGGAGGAAGGAGCGAGGGAAGCAGGCTAGGGAGGAGGCCGAGCTGGGTATGGGCTCGGGGAAACTTAGCCTTGACCCCGGTGCGGTGAGGGGCCTTTGGACCATATATCCCACCGCTGAGTCGTCCCCGCCGGAGGAGAGGGCATCAGGCTTGAACTCCCGTATCAGTCAGTCATTGGCTTCAGGCCAGCCCATGGGCAGGAGGGCTGGCAGGAAGGGGTAGGTGACTCCTATCCAATCAAGGTCAATTCTCCAGGGGCAGCTATAAGCCACGAGCACCCTGTATTCATAGCAGCTAGGGAATGGGTGTCCCCCGGTAAAGGGGACATGGGCAAGGCACCAATACCATCCACTGAACTCCTGGTCCCAGGAAATAAGGGTGGCTCTACCTCCAATCCAGACCAGAGCTGTGACCACCCAATTCCAGAAAACAGGCTGGCTCTCAACCTGTTCAGAACCAGATGGCCCCACACTACTCAAACCAACGTAGCTCCCATGTGCAGGCCAGCAGCCACAGCCCACTCCCTGTGGGAGTCCAGAGTCCCCATTCCAGTGTCCGCTGCAGGGCCAGCATAGGGTGAGGGCATCCGGAGACCTGACGACTCCTGTGGCAGCCCTCTTCATGGGAGCTGTCCCCAGAGGTCCTAAGTCCTGAGCCAGTGAGCCAGACAGAGCCGGAACACCATCTGAGCAGCCCGAGGCCCCAGAGGAGCTGGAAGAATCCTCTGGGAAACACTTGAGCTGGGACACTTTTATCCTCAGTCCCACCCACACCCTCAAGACCCCCCCACCCACCCTCACTACCACTCTCAGACTTTCCACCTCCCCCTTCTTGAAATCTCTTCGCTCAGCTGGGCCCCTGCCTCTGTCCCCTCCACCTTCGGCCCCGCCCCCATTGCTGCCCCCTCATAGCTCCTCCGCTCATGAAAGACTTGAGGAGTCAGAGTCTTTGGGTATTCTCTCACAGCCCAGGGCTGCGGGGACCATCTGGGTGCCGCTCTGTCCTTTTCATTCCATGCCCTCTGTGTTTCTCATGACCTGCTCCTCTGCTCCATTTAGCTACCCACTCACAGGACCACACCTGGGACTTTGTCTTCACCCAGAACTGCTCCACCTCGAGAATCTCCCATTGGATTCAAATCAACAAATATTTATTGCTCACTTTTACATGACAAGCCCCATGCTAGGTGCTGAGGATTCATCTGGGAAGAATCAGATATAGTCCCCGATCTCATGGAGTTTACATGCCATGAAGAGGACAGCTCATGGCATGCTGGGGAGCACGGGGTACTGAGGGGAGGGGGAAGGTGGAGCCAACATCCAGGAATGCAGGAAATGCTTCCCTGAGGCTTCTTTTTTTTTCTTTTTTTTAAGATTTTATTTATTCATTTGAGAGAGAGAGAGCCCACACTTGCAGGGTGGGGAAGGAGGTGCAGAGGGAGAGGGAGAAGCAGGCTCCCCGCTGAGCAGGGAGCCCAACGCGGGACTCCATCCCAGGACCCCGGGATCATGACCTGAGCTGAAGGCAGACGCTTAACCGACTGAGCCACCCAGGTGCCCCTTCCCTGAGACTTCTTAAGGTGACACCTAGAGAAAGAAGAGAATTTTGCCAAGCTGAGCAGGAGGAGTGGCCAGGCGGAGGGAGAGCAAGCCTGATGACAAGGATGGGAAGTACCCCAGGAGGGCTGGAGCCTGGCCGGGGGCTCGTGGGAAGAGTCAGGCTGAAGTAGACAGGGGCTTTGTCATGCAGCACTTTCTTGGTAAAGCCCTGTTAATGATCTTGGACTTTATCCTCAGGACAACAAGAAGTCACTGGAGAGACTCAGCACAGAAGTGACGTGATCTAAGGCACGGTGCCTCTGGTTAATGTGCAGAGGGGCCAAGGCAGGGTCACCTATTTGGAAACTGACATAGCGTCCAAGTGACAAACAATGATGGCTTCAACAAGGGTGTGTGCAGTGGGGATGAAGAAGTGGCTGGATTTAAGAAAGACCTACGAGATAGAGTCAGATCGATTTGGTGATTTGAGTAGGTGTGGGGATCAGGTGGAGAGGCACCAGAGTGACACCCAGGTTTCTGCTCTGGGTGGTGGTGCCATCTCCCCAGTGGAGGAGCGAGTTTGCGGGAGATACAGATAACTTCAGTTACAGACACGCGGAGTCAGAGAGGTACATAAGATATCCTGGTTATCCCCTCTCTTTGCGGGACCAGCTCAGCCCCTGGATCGCCTTCTCTCTTTCTCTCTCTCTCGAATACTATACTTATTACCATTTCTGATGACTTCACCTCTAACACCCACCTCTCTGTGCTTTGACTTCCTTGTTTCCATCGATCTTTATTCACCTGTGAAACCCCACCCACATACGTGCTCAGGCTTTGGAACTCATATTGATACTGACTGGGGTATCAGTCAGACCCCAGACCTGGTCAGTACCAAGAGCTCCTCACCTCCTACCCATCAGCTTCCTGCTCCAGCCCTCCCTCTGCTACATCTATGGGTCCTCCCCCATGTCGCTGTCCATCACCCCCTCGATGACCTCCCATCCCTCTTTCCCCAGCTTAGACTCCGAGGGCCCTTCGTAGATGTATCCTCTGCTCCATTGCCTTTGCCTGCTGCTATAGTTACTCAGCAGGCAAGAGCCCAACCCCAGTACAACCCCACTCTCCATGCGGCACCCATTCCAGAGCACCTGGAGAATAACACAACTGGACTGACTGGTTTCAATGGAAACTTCTGACCACAAACCTCAGGTGGGCACTCAGCCCCTCTAGCAAATTCTACATTTTCCTAAAACTCTAACCCTAGTCTCCAAGATGACTGTATCATACCTTCTCCTCTCTCCCCAAGGCTCCAGTCCCCGTTCCCCCATACCTCCTTGGCTGACAGGCAGACATTAGGTGCCCATTCGCCCTGCCTTCTCCGCTGGGACACGGATGAGCATCCCTGCTCCTGGCACACCCTCCACTTGGACACTGGAGCCCTCACCTCTCACCTACTCTGGACTGTGCTCCACAGTTGTTGCCCCACAATTCTGTAAATATGCTAGAATGTCCTCTCTCTTTTTCAAATTCCCTCTTGACACCACATCCTTCTCCAGCTACCACCCCCTTTACAAAAAAACAAAATTCTCTAAAGGTTGTCTACAGTTGCTGTCTCCACTCCCTTATCGCATTTACCCATTTTAGTCAGGACTATTCTTGTCAAGGTCACCAATGGCCAACAAGTTGCCAAATCCAGTGGTCAGTTCTTCATTCTCGTCTTACTCCCTCAGCGACATTTGGCCATCGAGAGCTCCCTCCTTAAACACCATCTTCTGTGGCTTCCAGGCAGCATGCTCTCCTGGCTTCCCTCCCACCTTGCTGAGGGGTCCTCCTTGATCTCCACCAATGCCTCTTCTTCCTCTTGCTGATCTCTAAATGCAGAGTGCCCTCAGGCCCAGTTCTCTACCCTCTTTTCCCCTTTGTGATCTTGTCCAGTACCATCTATAAAACCATCTATAAAGTGATGGCTCCCACATTTATACGTTCGGACCTAACCTCTCCCACGAGTGTTAGACTCATGCATCCAACTTCCTATTGGTCATCCAAAACAGAACTCCTAACCCCCCTACCAGAGAACAGATTTACATTCTCTCCCAGTCTTCCCACCTTGGAAGATGATATCCCCCACCCACCCAGCTGCTCAGTTCAAAAATCTAGGTATCTCTTTCCTCATAAGCACATCCACACCACTAGTAAGCTATATTGGGTATAATTCCAAGTTCAAATTTCATTCCCTTCCAATCATCTCCAAGTGCCTCGTCCCCCAGGCCAAGCCACCTCATTGAGCCCCTGGATAGCTGCAGTAGCTGGCTCCCTGCCTCCTCCCTTGCCCATGGCAGCCTGAGACATCTTCTGCCAAGATCAGTCAAGTCACTCCCTTGCTTAAAACCCTCCAGGTGGCTTCCCATAATGGCCATAAAAATGAAAATAAACCAAACTCATTGCTGTGGCCTGCAAAGCCCTACATGGATAGGCCCTGCCTGCCTCTGCAAACCCCTCTTCTTTGGCTCTCCCCTCTGCACACACACACCCACACTGGTCTTCTTTCATCTCAGAGTCTTTGCACTGGCTTCTGTGGGCAACACTCTTCCCCCTCCCCAGGGCTTCACATGACTTGTCTCCTTGTCATTCACATCTCAACTCAGAAATCCTCTCCTCCAGGAGGCCACTTCTGACCTGCCCTCCCCAGCTGAAGCACGTGCGCCACAGTCACTCTCTACCACGTGACCCCATTTTATCTTCTTTGTAGCATTTACTAGTAAATGAAATGTTATTTGTTTACATGTCTATTCTCAGTATCATCCCACTAGAATGGACTCTTGAGAACAGGGACTCTGTCATGTCCACCCATTTATCCACCAGCACCTAGAAGAGTGCTTGACACATGGTAGGCACTCAATAAAAATACTGCCAGGTGGAGATGTCTAGTAGGCTGCTGGATGCCGGGGAGGGGTCGGGGGGAAGGACTGGTCAGGAAATATTGACTTGGGAATTGTCAGCAAAACGCCTGAGCACAGCATAAGATTCTGCCAAAATTACCCCTCAAGTAGGAAGGATTTGTCTTATACCCAAGTCCTTACAAAGTCTCCCAGGTTGTGGCGCATGCTCTCAATTACTGCATTTTGAACAACAGAATGCTCTTTGGGGGAAACTCATTAGCCTGGAATAACCCCAATCAATGAAGTCCTGGATATTCGTGGCAGTCACTGGGTGGAATCAGAAAAAAATGGAGAGAAAGACATTTCACCCAGATTCAATCATTACTCCTGGCGTTATGACCTTACAATAGCAAGTATTGTCTTTCTAGGCAAGCCCTTTATTTAAAAAGAAACACAAAAACAAAAAAAACACTTTAAGAACAGTAAAGGAGGGCACCTGGGTGGCTCAGTCGTTAAGCGTCTGCCTTCAGCTCAGGTAATGATCCCAGGGTCCTGGGATCGAGCCCCGCATCGGGCTCCCTGCTCCACGGGAAGCCTGCTTCTCCCTCTCCCACTCCCCCTGCTTCTGTTCCCTCTCTCGCTGTCTCTTTCTCTCTGTTGAAAAATAAATAAAATCTTTAAAAAAAAAAAAAAAGAACAGTAAAGGAAGTGGTTATGTTGTGGCAATGACAAATACACACCTACCAGATGATTTTTTTTTTTTTAAGTTACACAACCTAGTATTATGCAACCAGGCTTTTAAGGCAGAGAATAAAGTTTTCCAGTATCATTCACAGATTTAAAAAGCACCATGTCACAAATAACTTGGGCAAAAATAAAGTTTGTGCATTCTGTAAAAGGTTAGTGCTAACAAACAAAACTCTACTGATGTTAACCCAGGTGTCACGGAATAATGTTCAAAGTTTAAATAAAATTGCTTCATAAACTGCTCAGGGGAGGAAAAAATAATAGGTTTACTACATTGTTCTACATAATATGTGATCTTAAAATAGGTAGCAAACTCTAGAGAGTATTATATTAAGTGAAAGAAGTCAGTCAGAGAAAGACAAATACCATATGATTTCACTCGTAAGTGGAATTTAAGAAACAAAACAAGCGAACATGGGGGTGGGGAAAGAGAGAGACAAACCAAGAAACAGACTCTTAACTATAGAAAACAAACTGCTGGGGGCGCCTGGGTGGCTCAGTCGGTTAAGCGTCTGGCTTCAGCTCAGCTCATGATCCCGACGTCCTGAGATGGAGCCCCACTTCTGGCTTCTGGCTCCCTGCTCAGCAGGGAGTCTGCTTCTTCTGCTCCCTCTGCCACTCCCCCTGCTTGTGCTCTCTCATTCTCACTCTCTTTCAAATAAATAAATAAAATCTAAAAAAGAAAAGAAAAAGGGCGCCTGGGTGGCTCAGTTGGTTAAGCGACTGCCTTCGGCTCAGGTCATGATCCTGGAGTCCCGGGATCGAGTCCCGCATCGGGCTCCCTGCTCAGCAGGGAGTCTGCTTCTCCCTCTGACCCTCCCCCCTCTCATGTGCTCTCTCTCTCATTCTCTCTCTCTCAAATAAATAAAAATCTTTTAAAAGAAAAGAAAAGAAAAGAAAAAGAAAACAAACTGAAAGTTACCAGAGGGGAGGGGGGGTGGGAGGATGGGGCAAATAGGGGACGGGAATAGATGATAGATAGATAGATAGATAGATAGATAGATAGATAGATAGATGATAGATGATAGATGATGGGGATTAAGGAGTGCACTTGTTGTGATGAATACCAGCTATCGTATGTAAGTGTTGAATCACTAAAATCTACACCTGAAACTAAATTTACACTGTATGCCAACTAACTGGAATTTAAATGAAAACTTGGAAAGAAAAAAAATAGATAGCAAACTAAGTTAATAAAGTAAATTATTATTTCAACCACACTGAAAGTTCATGTATTCAAATCAGCTCCCAAACTTTTGAGGGTCTCCTCACTGGGAATATAAGGGGTTGCTGTTTATTTGGAGTCATCTTATATCTGGGCTTCTATGGTAGGTGGTAACTCAAGCCGTGAGGGTGGCTGATACTGTACAGAGTCTGTGGGGGTAGAGATGAGAAGATTCCCTAGGATGAAGGCTTAAAGTCCAAACAGAATGGGGAAAAGCCAGCAAAGGGGACTGCAGGGTAAATTGATATCATAGAAGCCAAGGGAATATGATGTCACAAAGAAGGAAGATGAAGTCACAGAAGCCAAGAGACAAAAGTTCTAGAGAAGTTTCTAGAACTTCTAGAATTTTCTAGGAGAGGACTCTCTAGAGGAGAAAGTGATCACCAGGGCCAAACGTTGCCATGGGGCAAATTAGATAAGGACTGAAAAGTGTTGATTCAGTTTACATAGATATCATTGGCACCCATGGGAGGAGCATCATCTATAAAGAATGGGGTGCAGAAACCAGGTCCCAGGGAAGTGGGGAGGGGAGAAGAGCGAGGACCAAGTAAATGGAAATAGCAAGTGTGGACAACTGGTTGGAAAATGGTGGCTGGGAGAAGAATAGAAAATGAAAGAGTATTTTTGCCAAAGGATAGGAGCAGTCATGAATTTATTTTTATAGTGAGAGAGACTTGAGAATATTTAAATAATGATGAAATGAATCCAGTAGAGGGGAAAGTAGGTCAACGTCCCCATAGAGCCAGAGGGAATGGGATGCAGAGCCCAGATGGAGGCTCAGACTTCAACAGGAAAAGGACAGGTCAGCTACTGTAACAGGAGGGAAGGAGGGTAGGGTGAGACAGGTGGCAGGTCACCCCCATCTCTAACCACAGCTTCCCCCCAGCTGTCTCACCTAGCTCTTCCCTCAGCATCCGTTCATGTTTGCTCACCAGACCCACAGGGGGACACATAGGCACCTCCAGACCTGACCCCCTGCCCTTCTCCCAGTCTCTCAGCCCTTCCTGCATTCCCTTCCTTCTGCATCGAGCCTAGGCTTGGGATCCGCAATCTCTCCCACCACCCTCATGTCACATGGGAGCTCTTAGACTAATGTCTCCTTCCTTCTAGACTGCAGTCTCTCTGAGGGCCAGAACAGAATCCAACTGGTTTGCCAATGTATCCTCAGGCCCTGCACAGTGCCTGGTATACAGTAAAAGGGTAATCAATATTTGCTGAGATAATGACTGGAATAAACTGCTGTCCAACCAATATCCCCATCATCCCTCTGCCCTTCCTGCTTAGCCCAGATCAGTCCAGCTGAACTTGCCATGGCTACACCCTGTGCTGGGCTCTGCTCCAGTGAACCCACGAGCCAACCAGAGTGAGGTCACTGCAAATCTGTGTTCTCCAGCCCCACCTGACAGCCCTCCTTCTTCTCTGCTTCGGTTCTCTGCCGTTGTTCATGGTGGTGTCTGGCCTGCTCAGGCTTCTCCGCTCTCCTCAAAACTTCTAGCCAGTTCTATCTGATCTTCATCCCATGTCTCAGAGAAAGCAAAACTTCCAAGAATGCTCTCCCATTGACTGCCCCCAGACCTGCAGACCAACCCGCATCCACACCGGCCCTCCCTCCTTCCCTCAGCATAGTAAAAGAGGTGAGCCCACTCCTGTGACTGCTTTAACCTCCCTTACCCCACCACACCCCGTGCTCAGGACCCCTGCTCTCCCACCTCTTCCTGCCCTCCTGCTTCTTCAACCTCTAGCTCTCACCTGGCAACCCAGCATTTCAGCAGACTCATATCTCTCCCATCCAAAAGCCAAAACAAAACCCTTCCTCGACCCCATGTCTCCCACAACCACCTCCTTATCTCTCTCTTGGCTTTCCCAACTGCACCTCCCAAAACAGGTCTGCACTCACCATCTGGACTTCCTCAGCTCCCACTCCCTCCCACCAGCTATGATCTGGTCCCTGCCCCATCACCCCACCCAAGCGGCCCTGCCCTTACCGAGCGCACGTGAGATTCCTTCACCACCAAGCCCAGTGGATGCTACCAGCCCTTGTGCCATGAGCCACTTCACAAGGTAAACTGCCTTCCCTCTGTACCTCATCCCCTACCACAGATACCTTGTATGTGCTGTCCGCCCAGCCTGGCTCCAAACGGAGGAGCTATAGACGACTGTCAGTCACGCAACCGGCCCCTGGACCTCAGGTGGACATGTGCTCCAGGTGGGGCCACTCGAGCTTCCTCCCCAGATTATTTGAATGCTTTCTAAGGAAAACTTGGGAAGGTGTGAGCTTGGAGCTGGTGACCCTGTGCAAAAGCCCGTCAGCATGCGGAGAGGGGAGCCAACAGTCAGAGGGGAGCAGAGGTGAGGCAAGCAGGAGAGACACAGCCAGACCTGGCTCCAGCTGGTGCTTCTGGGGATCCTAGGCACCCCTGCCCTCCCCATGTTTCTACAAACCATCAGTTCCCCTCTGTACCCAAACTAATTCAAATTGGATTTCTGTCATTTGCAATCAAGAGCACTGACTAATGCGCCCAGGCTTCTTCTAGTTTTCCTCATGCTCCAGTCATGCCCTGTCAATGTCCTTCAGTGGCCCCCCCCCCACTGGGGGGGTCCTTGGGGCTCTTGCCAGGCTGTCTGCTCTCCCAGTCTCCACTCCCTCCCTGGGTGAGCTCCTCCGCTCCCATGGCCTTCATTACCATCTGGTCACTGCTGATTCCCAAATCCCTATCTCCTCACGGATTATTTCCTTGTCTCCTATTTTCCCCTAAAATCCCTAATTTTCCTGAATATTTTTATTGCGATAAAATATACAGAACATGAAAGTGCCATTTTAACTATCTTTAGGTGTATAATTCAGTAGTGTTAATTCCATTAACAATGTTGTACAACCAACACCACTATTTCCAGAACTTTCTCATTACCCCTAAAAAAAACTCTGTACCCACTAAATAATAACCCACACTCACACCTCCATCCAGCCCTTGGTAGCCTCCAACGACTTGCTATCTCTTTGAATTTACCTATTCTAGGTATCCTAGAAATCATACAACATCTGTCCTTTTGTGTCTGGCTTATTTCCCTTGATATACTGTTTTCAAGATTCATCCACATTGTAGCATGTATCAGACTGGATTCCCTTGAATGGCTGAATAATACTCCATTGTGTGGATATACCACATACTGTTTGTCCATTCTTCTTTTGATGGACATTGGGGTTGTTTCCAAACACTTGTCTTGGCTATTGTGAATGGTGCTGCTATGAACATTCATGTGCGGGTCTGAGTCGCTCTCTTCAGATCTTCTGGGTATTGACGTAGGTGTGGACTTGCTGGCTCATGTGGTCATTCTACGTTTTTTTTGGAGGAACTGCCAAACTGTCTTCCATAGCAGCTGCACCATTTTGCATGGGCACCAGCAATGTACAGGGTTCCCATTGTTCTTCTCTTTCCTGTCCCATGCACCCTGCTGCCCTGCACATCCAGACATGTGTGTTCCACAGACAACCCGGCAGGGCATTTGAATGCAGAGGAAAACTCGGTTGTGTGAAAACAACCAGCACCGGGCCACATCCCATCCCCGAGGCTCTGGGATGGGCTGTGTTGGGCATTAGGTGAAGCTCAGGGATGGAGTGTGGGATGGAGTGACACTGTCTGATGCGCCCTTGCATCATAGAAAAGGGGCTTTCACAAGTCATGTCAGAGTGTTCTGATGGCCTTGTCAAAATGGCAGCACTGGAATCTCATTTACAAGCACGCATACCACTTGGCCAACTCCAGACACAATGACCCTATCATTTCTTTCTGCTTCTCCCAACCTGGTTCCCTTCTTGGGCTTCCCAGCTCAGCCAAAGGCAAATCACCTACTCAGGGACCTATGTCAGGACCTCCCCAAACAGTGAGTTCAGGAACCACAACCCTGCAGCTCAGAACCCATCTAGGCTCTACTCCCTGATGCCCAGTGCTCAGCACCTCTTTGACCCAGAATCAAGGCTCCGGAAGCTCCCACAGTGCAGGTGGCAGGCTGATTTCAGGAATCTGGCACACGCCTCACCCTAGGCTGCTTCCCCAGCTGCCCTGATGCCCACACTCTTGCAGCTCAAAGGAGAGCTCAAGCGAGGAGCCTCTTCCCATGGGAGAACAGAGACTGGGTAAAGACAGACAGACCCAGCCACACAGACAGCCCATTTGTCCCTTGAGTACCAGACCAGGGATTTGGGCCTGGTGGCAGAAGGGAGGGGAAAGACATGAGGCTCCGTGAGGGAAGGCTTCCTGGAGGAGGCCGATGGTCAGGGAGGGACTTCTAGAGGGTAGGTGGGTGGGATGCTAAGCTAGAAGGAACTGATCAAACAGTCACTCCGTGTCAGCATGGGACGGGGGCTTATTCTGTGTGATGGGTTTATTCACTCATTTGGCAAATACTTTGTCTACAAAGTGCCAGGCACTGTTTTAGGTGCTGGGAATACAGCAGTGGACACAAGAGACCCCCCAAAATGGCTTTCCTCACAGATTCTAGTGATGGGAGAGACAATTAATAAAAAGAATAAGCAGCTGACACGGGGTCCTATAAGCCATTCCTATGCCTCTGGCTGTCACTCTGAGTGATCCAAAAGCCAGGGGAGCACTTTGGGGAAGAGAAGGGGGCATGATCCCCTTGATGGCTGCGTTCACGAAAGATGCACGGGGGCAAGGGATAAAGAGGGTGATCAGTTATAAGATGCCTGCAATAATGCAGGAAAGAAATTATCTGTGGCTTTGATGTTACCAAGATATAACATCAATAGAGTCAGTGAGAAGTGGCCAGATTTCAAAAACATTTTGAAAGTAGCACCAAAATGATTCAGTGGCAGTGAACATGGGGTATAAGCAAAAAAGAGAGTCAAAAATGACTCTTTTTTAAGGTTTTATTTATTTATTTATTTGAGAGAGAGACAGAGAGACAGAGTTAGCCACAAAGAGCATGAATGAGAAGAGCAAGCAAGAGCAGAAAGAGAGGGAGAAGCAGACTCCCGCTGAGCAGGGACCCCGATGCGGGGCTCGATCCCAGGACCCTGGGATCATGACCTGAGCCGAAGGCACACACTTAACTAACTGAGCCACACAAGCGCCCCTCAACAATGACTCTTATGTTTGGGACCTTAACGAGTAGATGAGTACAGTTGCTATTTACTCATCTGGATGAGTAAAGGATGGAGAAAGATGGAGAGGGACATACGTAGGGAGCAGGGTGTCAGATAAAATCAGGACTCCTAACTCAATTTTAATTCCAAATAAAGAATAAGTAAGTTTTTTTTTTTAGCATAAGTAAGTCCCGTGTACTATCTGAAATTTAAATTTAACCAAGCATGTGCTTTGGGGTTTGGTTTGGTTTGGTTTGGTTTGGTTTGGTTTGGTTTGGTTTCGGGGGTTTTTGTTTGCTTGCTTGCTTTGGTTCTAAATCTGACAATCCTAATAAGGAAGGAGTTTAATGGGGGACCTAGTGAGTCTGTGATACCTACCGGGCGCCCATAGGCCAGGTGGAGTAGCAGCTGAGCCCATGAGCCCAGAGTTCGGCAGGGATGGCCTGGCTGCAGATCAGCATTTGGGTGTTGTCAGCCTAATTCTAATATTTTAAATCCTGAGACTGGGTGACAGTGCCAGGAGAGTGAGTGGGGACAGAGAAGAGAAAGAGCCAAGGACTGATCCCTGGGGCACCCCAATACTTCAAAGTCAGGGAGATCTGGAGGGTCCAGTGAAGGAGACAGAGAAAGGAAGAAAAGTCAGGAGAGTGTGAAGTCCTGGCGACCAAATGCTGCCGGGAGTGCAGAGACCTAGCTGTGGGTGCCCCAGTAAGAGGGTCCAGGCAGAACGCGCTGAGCAAGCGCCCGAGGAGAGTGAGCTAAAGGGGGGATTCAGGGAACAGCTGGAGATATGGCATCAAGACAACTCTTCGGAGTCTGACTACAAAGGACTGGAAAAAGATGAGGCAGATGCTGGAGAAGTGGGGGGAGAGAGGCTTGTTTGCTCTTGAAGACAGGGAAATACCAGCACATTTATTGTAAAGGGAAAGATCCAGTAAAGAGCAGAAGGGAAAAGGTGGAGGAGAAAGAGAGAGGGAGTGCGGTCCAGGGTGGGTGAGAATGGGTGGGATTCAGGGCACATGTAGAATGCCTGAAGCTGAACAGCAACTCAGAAAAGCCATGTGTTACCTCCACTAGAGGATGTGTGGGCAGAAGTTCCAAGTAACTCTCGGCATCTTGGAAGGAAAGCAACATTCTAGCCTGGATCCTGGGATATCTCTTCCTTCCTACCCACAGCCCCGGACATGCTGGAGCCTGGCTGGAAAGCCCCCATCCGTCCACCTGACCTGCTTCCCAGTGGGTTCTGCCTACCCCACTCTGCTCAAGGGAGGAGAGGGCCTTGAGGCCCAGGGAGGGCCTGAGCTCCTACTGCACATAGACAAACATGAGGAAAACCCCAGCCAGAGAGGGAAGCCCCTGCCTGAGGCCTGGGCAGAATTTCAGACACAGGGGGCAACCTGGGAATAAGACCAGCTTGTGCCAAGGCCTGGGCCAGAAGAAGCACAGGGCCAGGCTTGGGGCCTACCACCCCCAGGGAACAGGTGTAGGCCCTGAAGGGGGTGTGGGTGGCCCGGGCAGCTTCCAAGCCCTGGCACAACACAGCCCTGCCCCGAGGCGAGGGGATGGCCTACATGGCCTCCCACACATTCCCTTGCCCAGGGAGCAGAACCTGGAAGTGGGACAGCCACTTCACAGCCCCTTTCTGAATGGAGTCTCTTCCAGATCCCTCCAGAAAAAGTGAAGGCCAGTTGATGGAGGCACTGCCTGATGTCAGGAGCAAGGGACAAGGCAAGGTCAGAACGATAGGACCCAGGCCATAAAATCACCCAGTCACCAGAGCCGAATAACCCAACCACACACAGAGACACCACCTCATACATAACCACACATGCACACAGCCTCACAAAACCCTACCAGCCCCCTCTGCAAACTCATATCCATTCACAACCACATGCACCAAACATACCTACCTACTCCCCACTCTACCCCGCTAACACCCAACTACCCAATCGCACACACCAAACAGACAGTTCTCACGCATACCTTTATGTGCACCCAAGATTAACTCTGCAAACAAGCACTGAGTGTCTGAGTCCTGGAGCTGCCACAGGAGTGTCCCCGGCAAGCTCGCTGCTCTCTTAGAGAGAACGTCAGGGAATGTTCTGAGCGCGACTGCTGAGGAAGTGGGCGAGGTGGCTTCAGAGGGGGTGCCCAGGGAATACCAGGTGAAGAGCCGTCCAGGCAGAGGGAGAAGCAATTGTAAAGGCCAGGAGGCTGGACTGGACGTGGCGTGTTTGTGGAATAGAATGAAAGCCAGTGTGATTAAAGAATAATGACCAAGGGGACGTGTGATAGGAGGCAAAACAGGAGCAGATGGTTTGGAGCTTTGTAGGCCAATGTCAGGAGAGTGGGTGTTAGTATAAAAGTAATGGTAAGTCACTGCAAGGATTTAATAAGGGAGTGAAAATGATCTGATTTATATCATTAAAGTACTACTTTAGCTAAGAGAAACCATGGGAGGAAAACTTTTTCAGGTCTCAGAGTGGGGAAGGCATTTCTAATTAGGATCAAACCCAGAAGCCATAAAAGATAAGATTGATACATGTGACTACATCAAAAATGTTTTAATTCTGCACAGCCAAAACTCCATATACAAAGTCAAAATACAAGTGTGAAACTGGGAGGGAGAGATTTTTTTTTTTTTTTTTGTATCATAGACAGAGGGCTTCTTTCTTGAATATATAAAGAGCTCCCAAGAAATCAATAATTTAAAAGGTAACCATCCGGTAGAAAAATGGGCAAAAGCAAAGGACAGTTGACAGAAAGACAAACAAAATGGATGTTGAGTATATCAAAAGATGCTCATCCTCACTCATAATAAGAGAAATGCAAAACAGAAGTATAATGAGATACCACCAGCAAAGATAGCACAGGTGGGTAACACTCCACACATTGGCAAGGAGATGGGGAAACAGGCCCTCATGTCTGGTGGTAGCATAAACATCTTTGGAGAAGATTTGTCATCATCTATCAAAATTACAAATGAGCCTACAACTTTAACCCAAAAATTCCACTTCTAGGAATATATCCTATAGACCTAATTTTAAAATGTGTTAAATGATGTTTGTCCAAGGATATTTATTGCCCTGGTGTTTAAAAAAGAAAGAAGGAAATATATGATTAAAGCCACCTTAATTTTCAACCATATGGGACTGATGAAATATATTATAGTATAGATACTATTTAGCTGTTTGTTGGTTTTTCTTTAAAGGGACAGCTCTACATCTACTGATGGGGGAAATGGAATACTAGTCAGCTGTTTTATGAAAAAAAATGAGGTAGTTCTATGTCTATCAATAGAGGAAAAATATCCTATATTTTGTTAAAAAAAAAAAATAGCAAAGGGGGCGCCTGGGTGGCTCATTCGGTGAAGCGTCCAACTCTTGGTTTCGGCTCAGGTCATGATCTCGGGGTCACAAGATCGGACCCCACGTAGGGCTCCATGCTCCGTGTGGAATCTTCTAGGGATTCTCTCCTTCTCCCTCTGCCTCTTCCCCCCACCCAAATAAATAGACAAATAAAATAGCTTTAAAAAATAGCAAAGAGCAGAACCATGTGCATAGCATATCTTCCTTGGGTAAATGTCAAAAGAAGAGTATCTAACAGTCAAAGATGGACAGTTGACCTCAGGAAGGAAAAACGAGTAACTGGAAACCTGGTGGTCAGATGGGCAGCCCTGGTCACGCAGTTTGGTGTTCAGGGAGAAGTCAGGAGTAGCACTAGAAAGGCGGGACTCGTCAGTGGTGGAGAGTATGGAAAGCCCCCAGACTGGATGAGTTCACGCAAGAGAAAAGAGGCTGAGTCCTGGGACATGCCCACACCGGACACTAGCGTGTGAGGCCTCCAAGGAGCAAGGAAACTGGTGTCAAGGAAGCCAAAGGAAGAAAGTGTTTTGAGAAGGAAGCCGTGGTCAATGGTATCAGGTGCTTTTGTAGACCCAGGAGGGTGGGGACAGAGACATGACTGTTGGATTTAGCATCATGGAGATCCATGGTGACCTTGACAGGTCCACCTTTGTGACATGCTATAGGGATGGAAACGTTCAAAATAAGAAAGTGGGGAGCGGGTTTGCTCTGAAATGCTGGAGAGCAACAGGTGGTAGGGAGCAGATGGCAGAGTCCTGGACCCTCACGGGACACTGTCAAACTCACACATCCCCCCGCCCTGACCCATACACAGAAGCACCCGGACCACCCCAGCACTGAGCCTCAGCAACGATTTTCAGGGGCCAGGACCCAATGAGTAAAAGATGGTGTCTGCCCTGCGGCTTTGCCCTATCCAGAAACCACATGGCTGAGACCTCCAGAGCTGGCTCTGCTCCTTATCATCTGTATGATCCTGGGCTAGTCACCTAACTTCTCTGTACCTCGGTTTTCTCAATCTTAAAATCAGGAAGGATCATGCCTTCCTCATCCAGGGCTCTGAGGATGAAATAGTCTTCAGGCCATGCCTGGCGCAAAGACGTCTCTGAGTATCCAACGCAGAGTTAGTTCTCTATCAAAATGAGTAGTAGGTAGGGTGATCATGTGACTGATCTTCCCAGGTTTGGGGGCACTTTTGAGAGTAAGGGGGTGATGTTAATTACACTGGGGCCACAGGTGTGAACCGGAACAGTCCTGGAAAAATGCCATGTATAGTCACCCTTGTGTTAGCAATAACAGTTCCATGGAGACAGTGAGGGCTCAGGCCCTCGTGTGACTAAGATCCCAGGACTCCCAGGGAGGCCAGAAACGCTGGGGTTTCTCCAAGGAGGCTGGGAAGGCTCCTTATCATAGCACACTAATAACCACGACAAAGCGTCCTTGTCCCCAGAGCCCAGCCCCCTGCCTCCCAGCTGCAGGCCCGCCTCTTTCGGCAGAGTGTCTAGGGCAAGGGATCTCTCTGCCCCCAACACCCCCACCCCTACCCCCACAGGATCTGCCCCTGGGCATAACTCAGGCAACAACCTCTCCCTACCCGCCCTCACCCCTAGACAAAGGACCACCCCATCTCCTTTCCAGGCACCGGCTTCGCCGTGCCCCTTCCCTTGTGGACGCAGAGTCTGCGCCCCACCTGGTTCTCCAAAGGGCGCGTGCTTCCTTGGAGGACACAGACAGAGCCTGAGCCGGGGCCGCGGTGGAGGGCCGTCGTGCCGGGAGGGCAGATCCCCACAGTGCCCCCCCTCCCCCCCC